>NC_065546.1:1705235-2061477 GCF_022605725.1 Anthonomus grandis grandis
AGAGTCGATCGTCAGGATTAATTTTGCTTTTGCCTTATCATCACAGTCTGTCACAACTTCTGATATACCTTTAGATAGGCCTTCTAAAACCAGAAAGTTTTGCGCGGCAAACGCCCGATCCTCATAGTTTTCCCGTCCTTTTAACTTAGGAACACTCACTATATAATTTCCAGCCATTCTTGTGCAATCACTCGATCACGATAATTATACTAAAAAACACGGTATCAAATTTCGAAGGTTATCTTGGCTTCGCGACGCCCGGGCCCATGACCTATTGAAATAAAACGCGCTTCTTGAATAATATGCACAGACTAACTTTATTTTAGTAGTAAAAATATAAAGAAGACAAATATGCTGATGCTTCTATAATCAGAAACAATAGTGGCGTAACTATAAATCTGAATACTGTGGGCTTTATTTTCAACAAACTAATGTTATGAATTAAATCCATTTAATCCCAGTTTGTTAACATTGATAACAGGTCTTATTCATTACTTATATAAATGGTTTTTTAAAAATACATTCATGTGGACATATCGCTACCTTCCAACAAGACCGTCACAACTCGAAAATTGCTATTTTTCAGTAGAGGCGTTTAAAAATATCCAATATTTATTTCATAGGGCTACGCTGCTTTTTGAAAAATATGTTTAAATTTTTTTTTTGGTATTATTAAAGGCCCTTGTAAGAATATTTTTTGATGATAATTTTTTTAGTCTGTGTCAAAAAACAAAAAATAGAGTTAAATGTGACAGTCTTTGCTGAAAAAAAAAATAGGTTTTTTTATTTCAATTTGAGTCAATGAAAGTACTAAGTTGAATTCATATAAACGAAACTTGTTTATTATCTACTCTAGTGTATTCCAACGCGTTCAAAACCGTCACCGAACAATTACTGTCATTACCGTCGAATTTTAATTACTGCGTATGAGCGTGATCGTTTGATGACGGTTTTCTAACGCGTTGGATTGGAACAAACCTTATGAAAAATAAACCTAAATCAAATTTTTGGTAACATATTTTAAAAAATTATAATATTGAAGTTTTATAATACTAGGTTACACTTACATCAGTACAAACGTATTAAAGAAAAAGAAACGTATTTTTAAAACGTATTAAAAGAAAACTTAACTCATATACCTAGTTATTTTCTTCTTAACTCTTAAGTAAAAACATCTAACAAAACAGTCAAAATCTATAATCTATTTAAATAAATTTTGGTAGAAACCATGATAAAAGTCGGGTATTATGTTTTTCTCTAGTAACTGCATAATTCCCTTTTTTTTGGTTTCAGGAATTTCATTTTTATCTTCCTCCTTTAGCTGCTTCTACACATAATTCTGCTACCACGACCTGTTCTTCTGGGTTGGGTTGGGATTTTTCGACTTTGGGGCAAGATTTTTCGACTAAAAAAAAATAGGAAACATTAAAATAAAAAGTAAAAGGTAACCAAACAAAATACCTACGTGTGGTATGTTTTCTTGAATTAAAACTAGCAGAAGGACTTAAACTTCTGGAGGAACTAGGCTTGGTATTTTCTTTCTCTGCAAAAGAAAAAAAAGTAAAGAAATTGATTTAAATAATAAAAATTTAAAATACAAACCTTCAGTCTCCAAACTCAATATCGGACTGAAAGTGTGAAAAAAATGTCAAAAAAAGTAATAAGCAACAGACAACTTTTGGCAAATTTTATTTAACTTGTTTTATAAATAAAACTGTTATACTTACGCCTTAACATTTAATACAAACAAAAACGAATTTGTGTTCAAGAAAGAACGTCATAACTCCAGATGAGACATGTTCAGGTCTTTAAAAGTACAAAAATTTTCATAAAAAAACGTCTCAAATGAACAAATTTCAACACAAAGTAAAAAAATTATTTATTTTTACAAGGAAGAGCGCACATAATTTTAAATATGACGTTTTTTTTCCGAAAAAAACTATATTTTATTTACCACATTTTCCATAAAAAATGCACCAACATACAATATGACGATATTTATCGAAAAATATACAAAAAAAGAACTGACCTTTTCACAGAAAATCGACCTAAACTTATATAGGACGGTCTTTCCCACAAATATTTTAAAAAAACACTTGTCACTTTTATGTTGTGACGCTCTTAACTGAATAAACACAGGTCACGACTGCAACTGACCAGGCATAACTGAATTGATACGCTCTTGCGTGTTAAAACAGGAAAGGTTCTCACTTAGTACACTGACCACATGCGCCGCCAAGCGGCTATTCGCCGAAATTAGCTTAATGCGATATTTTTTGTAATAGAAGCAACTTCTGCTGAATCGATTTTCGTGAAAAACCGAAAAATGGATTTTTCGGACTTGTGACGGTCTTTCTGGAAGGTAGCGATATAATTAGTTTTGCTGACGATACTGTTATCTTTTATGAAGGAGAGTCGTGGATGTCTTTAAAAGAGTTAATTAAATTAGATTTTAAAGAAATATGTAAGTGGTTTCAGATAAATAAATTAACACTAAATGAACACAATTCTCATACTTTGCCCAATTTTTCCACCCTAAAAATAAATGGAAACGTCACAATCTCCAAAATTGCTGTTGTCAAATATCTCGGTATTATGATAAGTGAGATAAGACCAACAAATAAACTATGTAATTACAAAAACTAGATACCTTGTAACCAGATTTGCTCTTTTAAAGTTAACAGTTAGTTTGCTCTTTGCTAAAATACGGAATAGTTGGTTGGGAAAGTGCGAGAGACTGATATCTTAAAAACTTATCTTAAAAAAAAAATCTTGTTATCTTAGAAATCCAAAATACATTCGTCACGTTAAATCTTTTTGTGAAGATGTTATATACAGTGTATATCATAGAAAGGTTAAAATGTCAAAACATATTATTCTAGGAATAGTTTAAAAAAGCTTGACCAGCAGTCGAAAAATTGTGGACATTATCCACAAATATGGGCACTGTATTAGCTATCCAGCAATTGACGAGAAAAATCAAAAAGAGAAATCAAATTTGTGCTCTGAAACAATAAAAAAATCTCCACATCTCTGCACCGGTGTTGCTTACGATAATTTCGATCGGTTCGTGGAAACAAAAAGTGACAAGGATACGCTTCATGATACTGTCGGGATCATATATCAAAATTTTGATTTGGATATTCCCGACGAATCAGAAGAATTAAATGTATCTTCTGTCAATGGTGAAGAAGAACTTGAACCCAAAAAAAAAAGACGCAGAACTTTTGAGGCTATATCTTTCAAAAAAACCGAAGACGATTGATGGTTTTTGCAATCGTCAGTCCACAAAGCTGAATATATACAACTTGTGTAATGGTACAATCTACCATTATACAATTTAATTGACAACCAAATATGTTATCGAATATCTCTAACAATGCTGACAGCGAATATTAGATGTTGCGAGAATTGTTGGAGAATAGCAGATAAACTATTCTTAACTAAAGGAAAAAGATATCAAAACGAGCTACCTACTAACATATCAAATCCAACAGATATTGGCAATTTTTTTAATACTGTTTACACCCTACCTGATACTACAAGTAAAGAATGTATTGAATTTTATCAAAATAATACCATAAATAATATAAAACTTAATTTCCAGCTTTTAGACCAAGACAATATGATTAAAATAATCTCGACTATTAAATCAAATGCAACGGGAATCGATGGTATTTCTATAAAAGATATAAAATTGTGTTTGCCTTTTTGCTTAAGTCCTTTATTGCATATTATTAACGAATGTATTCTTCAACAAAAGTCTCCAAATGTGTGGAAAAGGGCAATTATTAAACCCATTCCAAAAAATTCAAATCCAAAAGAGCATAAAGATCTCAGACCAATTAGTATTCTACCAGCATCATCTAAAATTCTGGAAAAACATATTTTTAATCAAATTTCAAATTTTGTTGATAAACATAAAATTATCCCCGATTGTCAATCCGGTTTCAGAAAAAACTTTAGCACGTCTACAAGTTTGGTGGGTATTTTAAATGATATTAGGGTAAATGAGGAGAATGGTCAGCCAACATGTATGGCCTTATTGGACTTTAGTAGGGCTTTTGACACGATTAACCATGATATGTTATTGGCAAAATTAAAATATATTGGTATTTCAGAGAGCGGTGTACATTTTTTCAAGGATTATTTGCGTAATAGAGACAGTTGTGTTATGGTGGTTCGGCAGTCTGAAAAGCATTACTCAGAATTTACACCTTTTAACCAGGGAGTACCTCAAGGCTCTATAGTATCGCCGTTACTTTTCTCTATTTACGTGGCTGATATGTACAAAGTAATAAAACACGCCACTTTGCAACAATATGCCGATGATTCCCCAGTTTATATTCCAATTCACCTTAATAATATAAATCTATTCTTTCAAAATTTTAATAGTGATTTAATTAGTCTACATAAATACGCAGAAAATCATAATCTTAAGCTTAATGCCACAAAATCTAAAATTCTTATTATGTGCTCCAACTTTAATATAAGGCAAAGGCTCGAACACAACTTATCCTTAAATCCTGTATCTATTGATAATACTTCAATTCCTGTTGTTTCCGAGGCAAAAAATTTAGGCGTTATATTTGACAGCTCTCTCTCTCTTGAATTACACATAAAAAATAAAACGAAAACTGCTTACACACAGAAAAATCCCGATGGATTTTTTCACATTTTGTTGTGTAAAAAAAATGTTTAATTTTAATACAGAATTGTTAGATAATATCTCACAATCCTGTATAAAAATTCTCAGGCATTTTGTATATGTTTTAATGTGTATATTTCATACAATTATTGCATATTAAATTAATACACCATAAGTGGATATTAATTATTAAGATAATGTGTATAAATATTCCACATTTTTTTTAAAAATCCAATGCAGTTTGGTAAAAAATCTAATAACCAAGTATATTTTTACTACAATTTTTAATTATTTTTTTATTCTGGCTTGTTTTGATTTTATTTACAATTGTGTAGAATAAAAAAGATTCTTGCTAATAGCCCTTCACAATTATAGAATTTTAAAATATGTATTGTGTAGTTATAATACATAATTGTGTATAAAGGAGGACGCGCCCGACGCCCTTGCCTTTGCCGCTAGATTCACTATTAAACAGTTGTAAAGATATGCATCAAAATTTGCAGTCGATTTAACGTTGTTTATTGAAAATAATTTAATAGGTTATTTAAAAATAAGCCCAATCAGCATAAGTTCTAATTTTATTTATTTAAATAATATCGTGATAATAACACGCGTAAGGAAAAAGGAAACGTAACTTTTTTAATTGGCGGTGTAATCTTTAAGATACATTTGATTTGGCAGCATTGCTATAATTCCCAGTGCCACAGATGTTCAACTGTTCATTTTTCAGTCCTAAAATCAATCGGCCCGCATTAATTTGTTTTAAGGTTTTTTCGTTTTGTTAAGTGTTAAAATTGCATAAGAAAAATGAATATATTCGTTGAAGATAAACTTCAGGAGTGGGGTTTATTGGACCAACTCCAGGAGCAGTTTGTAGGTAGGTAATTAGGTAAGCACCATATTTTTTTTTGCATTTATTGTATACTTTGGAATTTACTGGATATTTTGATGTTTAGACAGGTAGCTGGTACCTATTTAGTTTAACTGTTCAGTGATAACTGATAACTTTACTTATAGAATAGATAAATAGGTATACTTACTTTTTTTACATCTTTTTTATCTTTGTACCTATCCAATTTTAATGTAGAGGTCGGTTAAATTTGTAACCTTTATTGCATTTGTATTTCAATTTGTATTACAAAATGGTATCTACTTAATCATAGCACTATCTGACAGTCCTGTACCGTCCTTTTCAAGTCCTGTAGTAGTATTGTAAGGAAATTTGAACACCTATACCTACATATACCTACTCACTGTGGGCAGCCACTAGCTCTCACACTCTCTATGGTAACTAAACTATTATCAACAAACTAAAAACCTTTTAAAATTAAATTTTAAAAATTTCTTAAAAATTACCTAGGCTATTACTATTAAAACAAATAATTAAGAATTTTTTTATTGGATAGGAAGGAATGCTCCTGTAGATATATCGTGTCCACCAAGATCCCCTAAACTTACATGGAGCTATAAAGGAGACAGTGTAAAATATCTATGGAAAAAACTTAGGTTTGAAAAGATTTAATACATTGTTTTAATGTATTAATGGTGGAATTTTCGAAAATATATCATACAATTAAATAAATTGTTAAAATAAAAAAACAGCTTTTTTTAATCCTGTTTTTCCCAGGCGCACTAGAATTTATTATTACACAGATTTATGACGAAATTCTCTAAAATGTATTTTAAATTTTTAAACAATTTTTTTTTATACAAATATATTGATTATTTTTAAATTTTTATAAATATAAATACAAAACATTGTAATAAAAAACTCCAGTTCTTATGTTAATTTGATATACAAACAAATAAAACAATATATAGTATTATTATACACAATTTGTAATAAAATTTAATAGTTGAAATGAAAGAGAATAAAGTATATTGTTAAAACAAACTACACTAACGTGTGTATTTAAAATGCACAAATTGTGTTTTTTTCCTGTACATACCATGTTAAAAAAACACTAAGAGTTTGCTTTTTACTGAACAATTATATTAACCCTTAACTACTGTAGTGTCGATTTAATAGCGTTACGCATGTAGTGCGGTCATGGTGACCGCAAATATAATTACCGCCAAAAAATATATTTTTGTGTTTTTCATATTGTTTTATTATTTATAATAAATATTAAAAGGTTTTTAATGAAAATCGAAGGTAAACAAACAAAACCAGTAAATATATATATTTTTTTAAATGTTTTTATTTCATAAGGCTTTTTTTTCAAAATTTTACAGTTTTTTTTTAAATAAACATTAAACAAAAAGTAATAATTCTAAAATAATATGGCTTATTTTTTCTTAAAGATAAAGGTCTGGAGTTACAAAAAAAAACTTAACATTACATAAACAACATTATCTAAAAAAAATTGCACATGTTAAAAAAGTTACAAATTATGCCTGCAGTTTATGCAAAGCTTTGTCGAACACTCAACACAAATGGGTTTTGTACACATGTAGCACAAATGAAAAGTTTTTCTTTTTAGTTTTGAAGGACAAGTGTAACACGTTTTCCTTTTTTCCAATTTTTCCATTTCCACCTGTTCCAGACGTTCTTCAGGAATATTTAGAATTCTTTTTATTGTAGACCGTAGATCTCGAGCAATTCTTGGATTATTGGCTCTTCTTTCTAAATGCGGCCTGACTAGCTCATCAGCAAGAATTTTAATAAAGTCGGTTTTTTCCATTACTTTATTGTTCTTATAACTCTGATGAAGAATATAGGCATTTACTCCGCTTATGTCCAAGATTCGGAAAAATATAACCATAGGCCATCTTCTTGTACGGCGACTTGTAGAGTGTTTGGCACATTTTTCATCTATGGCATCTACCCCGCCCTTCGTAGAGTTATAGTAGGTTACAATTTCTGGCTTTTCCGTGCCATCGTCAAATGATGTCGAATGGTGCATGGATGATACGAGAATCACTGCTCTATTTTTTTGTGGAACATATGAAACTAAGGTTACGTATTTAGTAAAACCAAATAAAGTTCCATCCTTACCAACTTTTCTGTCTTTTTTAGGTAAAAAATCTGGGGGAATCTCTTTTTTATTTTTTTTAACAGTTCCGACATACGTAAGTTTCCGATTCTTTAATTGCTCGACAAGTTCTAAAGAAGTAAACCAGTTATCGGCGGTAATATTTCGATTTGATCCAGCTATTGGTTGTACTAATCTCAATACAGACTGCGTTGGTTTATTAAATTTTTTTAAATGTTCTTCCAAACCAAATCCATCAGAGTCTTTTCCAGTATATATATACCCATTAAAAAAATAGTGTGTACGTGCATCTGTCATACATACGATCTTGATTCCATATTTGCATGGCTTATTGGGCATATACATTTTAAACCTGCACCTTCCTCGAAAAGAGACCAACATCTCATCAATGCAGCAGTCCCAAAGAATATAGAGTCTGACAATTTTTGATAAACTGATCAAAAAGTTCAGATATTGCAGCAAGTGGATTTTCTTGTTTCCTGATATTTCGGTCTAAAGAATTGTCAAAGCGTAAGCACGCTAATAGAAATGCAAACCTCTGCTTACTCATCACACATCGAAATATTTCTCGTCCAGTGCCATCGGTTGCAAATATTCTGGATATATTTTCATGATTTGACACAAAAATTGCGCTGTAAAATAACAGGCCGATAAAAGCTTTTAACTTAACAATGTCCAAATCTTGATGCTCTGATCTTGATGAATTTTTTAGATTGGCCCTTTGTTTCTTTATTTTCTCATTAGTCCAATGCAAAATAGTTTTTAACATATCATCCGTGATCAGCAAGTTCCAAACTGCAAAAGGTTGTGCTTCATGCCCTAACAGACTAGCGGATCCTCGTAGAGTTGGTAAACGAAGCACAATATTGTGCTTTGGAGTTCGGCTTCGCGATGTAAAGCTCTCAGATGACCACTTGAATCGGTTTTTGCCATAGAAATTTCTTGATTTTTTGGAAGCTTGGTTTACCGGTTCCTCATAATCCTCAGAATCTTCCTGCTCGTCGGTATTGGCAAACTCCTCTTCTTTCCCTTCCTGTTCTGTATCAGTGTCATGTTCACTTGGTTCATAAATACTTTCACTGGCACTATCTTCATCACTCTCAATTGCAGTCAACATTTCATTTTCGATTTCATCTAACCACCTTAAACCTGTAGACTCAAAATCAGTATCGCAAAACCGATTTTTTTTTTGACGGACCTGGCGCATCATTAGCCATAATAAATTTGAATATTCGTTACAAGCAAAGAATAAAATATTTCACCGTTACTGTACTGCGGTCACTATGACCGCAAAAAAAATTTAACTCGGCGTAACTAAAAAAATAGAGACATAAAACACGACGTACTCGCGCTGCTTTCTTGAATTGTACTAATTTAAAGGTACAAGGACGCCCAAGGCATTATAACTTGAGAGGGGGCAAATTTTAGAGATCTTGATAAGCGCTGCGGTCATGGTGACCACACCACAGTAGTTAAGGGTTAAATAAATATAAAATATTGTCGAATTTAAGTACACAAATAGTGTACTATACATACAATAAAATAAATCAAATTGATACACAATTTGTTGATTATAGAACCACAGTTGTTGAAACACAATAGCATAGAGAAATTCTACACAAATTGATTCTGTACCATTTCCAGAATCAAATTGTTTGTAAAATTTATACAATTGTTGAATTTTTATTCACCTATTTTTAAGAGTGTATTTACGTTTAAAAAAACTTTTTAAGTTTAAGCGAAATTTATCGGCAAAACAAAAGTACTTATCGTGCGATAGTCTTATTTTGTCATTGTTTGATTATGGTGACGTAGTCTATAAAAATTCTTTATCTTCACAAAATAAAAAAATTATACAAAAAGTCCAAAATTCCTGTATGAGATTCTCTTATAGTATCCCCTACAAAAACCATATATCGCCTTATCTCAATAATAATAAAATATTAAATATGAACAATAGAAGAAAGCTACATATGTATAATTTTGTATATCGCATAGTAAATAATAATCAACCATTTAATTTAAGAAGTCAGTTTCAAGAATTCGAACATGCGCATGCCACACGAAATAACGTTTTTATCGTACCATTGCATAGAAGCGCAGCATTTCAACGTTCTTTTAAGTATGTAGCTGTTCAAATGTGGAATGGCTTAAATAATGACATAAAACAAATGCCCTTGGGAGCTTTCTCTGGTCAAATAAAATCTAAACTACTTATGGAACAAATAATTGGCAATTAATTCAAGTAGGGTGATATATAAAATGTGATAATGCGTATAATAACATAATACAAGAAATAGTAACATGTAACAGAAGATATACATGTGTATATAATATGCTAATTTTCAGTGGAATGTTCGTGTGTTTATTCTTTCTTTTTCCGTAACATACATACGTATATTTTTTAATAGCCTAGGCTGATGCACGCATCTTGGGGTTATTTTTTGGGGTCTTTTTTCGCCTCGTCTGTCCTCTCTCCTTGCGCTCGTCCGTTGTCACACTGCCGCTGCCTGTCTTAAAATCTTAGGTTAATTAATTCTATATCTTACTTTGCATTCCTATATAAAAACGTTATTTTTATTTTTGTAAAATTGTTTCTGTAAATTGTAAAGGGCTTTTTCATCCCTTCTTTGCTTGTGCTAACTAGGGAAAACGGTTTTATAATCGAGAGAATAGTCCTATTTGTCAATGTAATTTTTTTTTCTTTGTAATTTTTATTGACCTATAAAACTGTACATTTTGACAAATAAACCATTTTTGATTGATTTGATTTGATTTGATTTTGATGTCAATAAAATACGATTAAAAAATATTTTTATACTGATTATTTTTTGTACTTAATCTTGAAAAAAATCGATAAAATATAATTTTATTACTATTAAAAAACTTTATTTGAAGCATTAATTAAAAAACTTACCGTTTTAGCATTTAAGCCTAATAAAATTCAATAAATGTCAGTATAACATTATATTAAATCCTTCAGTGTGTACTGAGTTTGTTGACGAGTATTAAAATTTTGAAATTAATATCTAAGAAGGTAGTTTTTAGACTACTAGAAAATATCAAAAGAATAAAACCAGTTTAACTTAAATCACTACCACAATATACAATAATTCAATCCAATGACAGACGGTAATGGCACGCGATGGTATTTAATAATAAATTAGAAAGGAAGTGTGGTGGTTTTGATGATTTAACTTTGTTTAACAGAAAAAAAAACGTTCAAGGATTATCTTTATAAAACATGAACAAAAAGTTGCTTATAATTCTGAATGTTGTAGCTTATAAAACAATGTTTAATATGCGAAAAGCTTGGAGCTTAATTAACTTTATAGGCAGGATGTAGATTCTGTATATCGGTCGTTGCACTAGCGACGAATATATAAATAATTTAAAATACCTTATATAGATTGCATTAAAAAAATTGTGATTAAAAACCGAAATTTCTCTCTGTCTCTCTCGAGTTTAATTTCATTCAAGATAATAATTTTTTTAACTGAACCATAGCGCAAGCAAAATACAATTTAGAGAAAGTGTTTTCGAATTATATGGGAGTGGCATCGGTCGGTGGTATAAAAAAAAAACACGAAAGTCTATTATATTAAGTCGGTAATAAACAACCGGGTCGGACAGGATATGGCTTTGGTGCACTACCTTCACTATCGATATTTCTTATCTTTTGATAGCATTAAAGTCGGACATTCGGCTGGAAAAAAGGCTTTTATGGGTTGAGGTTTAGATTTAATTCGGTTTAAAAGCTTCTTATTCTTCATGCCAAAAAGGGCATCGAAAATGTGTGTTCCTAACATCGCCATTTTTTTTTGCGAAACCAAGCCTAAAGTTTAGAAAAGACGCGATGTTATGCCCTTTATAAATTTATTCCAGGCCCTAAGGCCGCAAAAGTTTGGTATTATTGCTATTGTCTAATATGAATTAGAGAGTCGTAAAACATTTTATGACCTTTACGTGGTCCGAACGATTTTGGTAAAATTTTAGGACAGTATTTTGTGTTAAAAAGTCGCGAGACCATCTTTCGTTTTTTTCAATGCCGCCTAAAAAGTGGCGACATTTGCTTACATTCGCCAGCTTATTGATAGTTGTTGATTAAATGGCTAATTGCAAAAATATACGGGGTGCTTTGATTTTTATTAATAATAAGTCAATACTAAATATTTAATTAATACTTAATTAAAAGAAAACAAAATAAAAGCAGATTCGTATTATAAATTTTTTTTTATTATGAAAAATCTCAGTTTTTGCTATTAAATCGGCTGAAAATAAAAAAGTTTAATGCGTCATAGGTTTTATAAAAATATAGGTCAGTAAAATAAGGTAATAGAAATACAGGGCTAATAATGTTGAAAACGTCATCTTGTAGAGGAGAAAAAGTGCGATTTTAAATAACGTTATAAGAAAATAAAAAGAATTTTCCCGATTTCAGTTTTGTCCGAATATCGTCGGAACTATTCGAAATTTTTTAAATCTTAAAACGGCATTTTCTCAAGTAACAAATTGCGTAACTTTGCCATGAATTAACCGACCCCGTAACTCTTCCGGTTTCCGAGATCCCAATGATGAGGGTCCTATTTGGGCCACCCTATATATACTCTAGCATTTTTGACCATTTAAAAGGAGACACCCTGTATACACGTATATAATGAATTGCCGTAGAACAATAAAAAAAAAAGGATATTTTACTTATAAAACTTTTTCGCTTTCGCCAGAATCAATTGTTCGGAAAACTCGGGGAGGGAAAAAAACTTTTGTTCGTAATAAATTTCCCCGAACTAATTTGCTTCCAACGGAAGTATTGACGGGGCTCACAGAATTTAATTGTTTTAAACTTGCTTTGCCCTTTTTTTTTGCTTCACTTTCAAATATCAATCAATATAGAAGCGCTACGAAACTCTAAATGAAATTTAAAAAGGAGGGCGTAGGAAAAATCTGATTTGTATTTCGATTTCCCCTGTGGGATTTTATTAACTTAAAAATAAAATTATTTCAACTTATTTGGTTTTAATTAAAACTTTTGCTCATTTGAATATTTGAAAAAAAAACAGTCTAATAAAGTTGGAAAAATTGGATTTACAGTTTAATTCTCCTGCGATTTTTACTCATTTTGGAAAAAATAATTATAAACTTCGTAGAATTTGTTAATTATCTTGTAGATTTATTTTATTTTAATTAACAATTTCAAAAGTATTTGTAGTATCGTCGCACAGAGGAGTATCCAATATTAATATGCGGTCAAAATTATTTTATAGCTTATTTTCATACAAACTTTTTTTAAAATGTTTATAAGACAAATATCTGTTATTCTTGATAAATAAAAACAAGATTTATACAGGGTGATTAAAAAAAACAATATTAACTTCAAAATATAAAAATAGGTTTATTGACAAACTTTAATTTTTTTTATAAGCATTTTTTTAATTTTTATCTTTTAAAAACATTAAATATTAAATATAATATGTAAATAAATATACAGTGTGTCTACTTAAGTTTGCACCATAATGCAAGAAACTTAAAAAACTTTAATGCCGGACTTTTTATTACTTGTTTTTTAAAATAAAAAAGTTTCCTATAATTATATGAATATAACTGTGTGAACTTATGTAGATACACTGTATATTAATAATAATGAAAACTATAAGGTGATTTTTTTTATTTAAATCTAAACTAAACGAAACGTTTTGTAACACAATATGCGCACATACAAAAAACTCATGTAAACAAACATGAAAATAAACCTAATCCTCATCCGAACTTATTTCTAAATTCACTACATCATCTTGTTTTTCATATTTGTCATCAATATTATTATAATCTGATAATGAATCACCTGGAATCTTTGAAACAAGCAAACCTAATGTTTCTGTCATAAAAGGTTTACTTTTTTTTTGCCTTTTTTCTCTTATGCTAGAGAGATAGGGATCAGAGGTTAGTAGAAGTCTATTAAGAATATCTCTATTCGTATCTATTCTTGTAAATTTCCGAGAAAAAATTTGCCTTTATAAGCGAAAATGCTTATTTCTTGCCTCAGCAGCCTCTTCAGATAGCTGGCCTATAGGCAAAATTGCATGTGAGATTACTGTAGCAGCATGCAGCAAAATTTTGTGTAATGTTGGTGACATTGGGTACCAGCCATATAGTTCGACATAAAGCTCAGTTGTTTTTCTTGTATAGAAAGCAAATTTTTCCACATTTATAGCATGGCCACTAGAAATTGCCTCCAAAACAACTTTTACTCTTAAAATTAACTCTATATTAATTCCAGTAATTCGCGAAGATATTTCTGGGTTTTCAAAAAATCTTCTTGATGTGTTCCCATCATTCGTATTCCCAAAACCTGCCTTAGCGATATCAACTAACAGACCTAATTCTTCTTTAAAACCTTCTTGAAATTCTTCGAAACTTCGAATTTTCCACTTTTTTACTGGTAATTTATAAGACACGTGAAGAAGTGACTCAAAGCATCTTATTCTGGCATTCTGTTTCTCCGCAAAGGTAGCATCTCATTGTAGAAGCCGTATTTGTTGCGGCCAAACATACTTTTCCATCTACCATAGTAGGAACGAGAGTATGAGAAATTTTAAAAGTAGACCCTTTTTTTTTGTAGTTTTATTCAAATTTGAAGCTTGGCTTTCGACGTAATTGATTTCTTCATTTGTTATATCATTTGACTCGTGAAGAAATCTGATGCGAATAGGTCTGCAGTATCTTGTTGATGAAGGTACAGGATTTTGCCAAATAATTTTTCTATCTTTGTTAGAAGTTACTAATCTTACAGGAACAAACGAGCTTTGAAAAATATGAGAATCACTTGTTGTTGTCTAGAGTTAAGGTAATATCCTTTATAATTTTAGATACGTCAATGTTTCCGTCACTTCGTTGACTCATTTGGGCAGCATACGTAAGCTCAACAGAGGATGCTTGCGCTCTTAAATCTTGGGTTTTACGTCGCCTACTGCGTTCACTTAGATCCCCAAATTCCTTTGGTGGTCTACCCGCTTTTGGAGTTATGTTTTCCCACATAATTAGGCTAACCGACCCATTAAGCCACTGTTCGTTAGTTGCTAAAAAACGGTCCTCTTTTCTTGAAGCGTTTTCCCATTTTCTCTTTAATTCGCTTTTAAAATTCCCTAAACTTCTTTGAAAATAAGAATTTTCATATTCAGGACATTTTGTGATGAATTTCAGTTTTTTTTCTAAATATAAAATTCTATCAGCAATAGTCTGTTCGTTGCATTCTTTCATAATTTCATATAGCGATCTTCTTTTGAAGTCCTTTTTAATAATCTCTGTAACAAAAGACACTTCATTAAAAACATAAAATACGTATATGTTTTTAAATCGTGTTTTGCATCTTAAATGCGCATGAAAGGTAAAATTTTAAGTTTAATAAGCCATCTTAAATTACCGATATTGGACATTTGTTTACATGACAATAAACTCTAGAACTTTGACGTTTTTTAAAAATTAAAATGATGCAAGTAACTTCTAAACCGCATACAACTTACACCAAGATCGAACAAATTGTGATTGCTAATGGGTAATTTATATACCTATAGCTACTCCAAAAAAAATATTTTAAGCAAATGGCGCAAATATGCGCAAGATTTTTTTTTAGGACATTTGTGTCATAAGGTCAATCTATTGTATGCTTCAAAAAACTGAGCCCGATCTAACCAGATGAACTGTAAATTCAATTTTAGTTCCTTACCTGCCACTTGCTTGCGTTGCCAAAACAATTTACATTGTTTTCAAAACAATTGTTTTTTTTGCCTCGCCAACTATTCCTCTTATCGCAAAAATGTTTTATTTACGGTTATATATTATATTGAGTTTTGGACTTATGACCGGGTTTTTGATTTGAATACTCCTCTGTGCGTCGCGGAGTAAATTAAACATAACGACAATATCATATTTTATTTATATATGCAGGACATTTTTGCTAAATAAATATACATTATTATTATTATTATTATTAATTTAGTATGAAATTTTGCCCAAAAAAATATCAAAGTTTCACTGGAGTTTTTACTAAATTCTTTTACTATTTCATGCTAATTAAAACTTTTATTTATTAATTTATTTAGCAAGAAAATAATTAAGTAAGGTAAAAGCGTTGAAAAAGTTAATCCTTTTCAAAACTTCGTATTAGGCAAGTCAGGAGCACGATTCCATTATATTTCAAAGTGATTTTCGTGGTTTATACTCGAAAATTAATTATAAATTTTAGGTTATTTCAAACTTTTAGTAAACATAAATTTAAAAACCAAATTTAATATATGTTTTCTTTTTTTTCAGGTAAGCTACAACAACGTAAATTAGAGATACATTTACAAAAAGAGTAAGTAATCCTACAATTTTATTTGATAGTACTGGGGTTGATTTTTGATTGGCATAATGGACTGAGTATTATACATAAAAAATAAAGAATCAAAATTAAAACGTCGCTTACGTCTAAAATTCGAGTAATTTCCATAAAAACAAAAAAGTCACTCGGTCAAAAGCTTGAGGTATCTTTCCGCAGACCGTTCACGGCGCGCATAAAATTAGCACAAAATTCTCATTCGTTCTCATCCTTTGGGGAGCCTTAATATACCTTAATTACAGCGCAAGGTAGTTAACCAAATTCCAAACTGCACATTCGAGCCCCCCCTTTTAAATTTTCAACAATGCAATCTTTTGAAAATAATGCCGCATTAAACTTAAACGATCTTATGAAAAATGTTTTATAGAACAAAAATGTAAAGTGAGCAATTATTTAAAATAAAAAAAATTGATGCTTACCTAATTTTTTTGAGCATCGACTTACATACTTTGGTCTCTATGAGATTCAGATTAGGACTCTAAAAGATACATAAAAACATAAATTAAATCATACCTTCTGGCATTGTTACTCTTCTCTTTTAATGCTCAATGAAAAGTAAGTTTTTTTTTTCTGTTTAATTTAAGTATTTCTTATAAAATTATTTTTTTTTGAAAAAATTGTTATTTAGGTGTAAATCACATTTAAAAAACTAGCATTAAGCACAATTTCTAAACTTTTTATTCTAAAACCAAAGGCTTACAACAGATAATATGAGAAGCATTGTATAAAATATACAGGGTGTCCCGTAATTAATTGGACATAGGTTAATGTAGGATACCTGACATGAAAATAAACCGTTTGAGCTCAATATCGGTTAGCAAAATGTTATTGGTTTTCGTTCTACAGGGTGTTAAAACTAATTTTTTACCAAACATTTATTGAAATATTTTGGAATCCACTGGACAGATTAACCTAAAGTTTGGCGTACTCTTATTATTTGGGATGAGGAACACGAATATGATATCTATTTTGTATTACCACTAGATCGCGCTACATACAACGACATTGAGTGATTAAAAAGGTCATAACTTTTTTGACCTCCCTGTACGTACATTTGCGAGTAAAAATAATAAAACAGCATTTAATTCTAGTCAAAAAAGGTATACTTCTTTGATCTCCAAAAAGTAGACTGTTTTCGAAATAAACGCATTTTTTTATTAGGTTGCGTAGGTACTTTGTTGCACTAAATTGCTTGTATTTTTTTTAATGATCTATTATATAAAAAATGTAAGAATTTTAAAATGATGTAGGTACCACACTAAAAGTATTCATTTAAAATACCAAAGTTTGACGTAAATAAAATATTCAATATTTCTAGACATTTTCGCTAACTATTTGCTTACACATTTACCGATTTCATTTTTTTTGGTACCGTTGAATAGAGAATTTTACGCTGCTTACTATGATGTATTATCACACGATGGGGGTTCCCATTTGACATATTAAAGTGAGGTTAGCTGGAGGTGAGGATGTGATTGACAGAACTTCAGTAAATGCATAATTAAACGTCCCCCTGTATATCTAATTTGACGTGTTTTTTTTTTTTTTTTTTTTTTTTAAGAAAGTTATTAAGGGTGGATCGTTTTGAAATGAAAGCACTGTATACAAATTTAATTTAAAGTAATGAGTTTTTTTCCAAAAAAAAAATAAGAAAATGGTTAAATAAACTGTCATACATAAAAGTGCGTTAATGATAATATTGACCATTAAACAAGTAAAAAATAAAAACGTAAAAAAAACTTCAGAACTTTACCCTATAAAATCTATGACCTAAAAAGTGGTCCTTGGACGAAATTTTTGGTGATTTTTCATATTACCCTAAATTTAGCGATTTTTTCTTGTTTAAATCAAGTTGCTTTAATTGTTTGAAAAAAGCTCAAAAACTCCTACTTGGAAATATGTATATAAAATGACTTCTTACAAAAAAGTGAAAAGCAAGCTTCAACCATCTGGAATTAATACAAAAATGAGGATAAAATAATAAAAAGATATATAAAATAAAAAAAAGATAAAATAATATTAATTAAAAAGAAACTACTTAAAATGGTTCATTAAAACAATTACAAACCATATTTTTCACATAAGATCCATACTAAAACAAAAAGATTAAAAGCAAAAGAAACAAATAGATTAAGAATAATGTCACTTCTTAACGAACATATAAAAATAGAAATAAATATTATAGAATTTTTTAAAAGATAGACTAAATACTCATAAACGATAGAGCAGAGTCTGTCAGATGCATAGTCACCAGTTAAGGGTTAATATCGATAATATTAACATTCGATATGAACATAATGAATAAACAGTATGAACAAAAGAGAAATACAAATTTTCATGTATTTTTTAACAGTAATTCAAAACTCGGTGTTGCTGAGTTTTGAAATGTTTCCACATTCATTTAATTTTGAAAAAACAGAAATAAACATTCTATACTAATTGAATCTCCAGGTATTTTAATCCTAATAATTTACAAATACAAACAACATACAAATTATCAATGTTATTATTTTGATTTATGACTTTTTTCACGTCATGGAAGCTAAAAACAGAATCAGAAACGAAAATCAAATTTTTACAGTCGACCAGACTGAAGTTCTGTACGCAATATATTTTTTCCATATTTAAGGATTAAATCTGATTTCTAAAATAACTTGGCCAGTGGTGTCGCTAACAAAGAATATATTAAATAATGGTAATGAAGTTGACGACGCTTTATTAGATTCTTATTCTACACAGGAGCTTCTTTAATAGTCGGAAGGGACAATAAACGATTGGCCTGTAAAAAACTGAATCTCGATTTTAATTTTTTCCGTATTTTTGTCCTCTTATAAATATTTTGAATAAAAAACACAGCCTTTAACCCTATTTATTTAGTTTAATATCTTGCACTGAACAACTTATATATTATTTCACTTTGTCTAAGTCGAATATTTAAAATAAAATATTCTATTATTTTTCGTTCATAGGCTTTTCAATTTTTCAGAATTAATTTCTTAATGACTTATATATTTTTAATTTTTTTTTGCCAAACAGATTAAAACCAAATTTTCTTTTTAATTATTACACTGTTCATAACAATAATAAATACAATTTAAATAATCAACATATATTAAACATTTTGTAAGCAAATCACAAAATTAGTATTTAGGGTTTTGGGTCTTATAATTTTGGTAAAAAAATTAAATTTCTAGAGAAATGGTATTTTTAAGGGTATAAAACGTATAAGCAAGAAATAATTAGAAAATACTCAGAATAAAACAAAGTAAAATCAGATTTTCTTGGTAATATGTAATTTAAAAATGCTGATACAGAAAATTCAACGAGGGGAAATTTTAAAATTTAGAATAACCTTAAATAACATTTTTTAATGGTGATACTGTGTAAAGTCATACAAAATAGTTATATATCGGTGATACTATCCTAAAAATAGCAAAAAAGTCAAAAGCAAACATCAACCATCTGGAATTAATACAAAATGACTTGAAATTAACAGAAAAATTATTTAAAAAATAAATATTAAAACTTACAGCAAGATTATTTTTTATCTAAAAAAAAATTAACTTTTATTAACAAAAATATAAAAACAGAAATAAATACAAAAGGATTTTTTAAAAGATAGAGTAAACACTTATAAACGATAGAGCAGAGTCTGTCAGATGCGTAGTCACCAGTTAAGGGTTAATATCGATAATATTAACATTCCTTTTAAGAATGAAAAGACTGCCTCTGGCTCTTTTCAAAATTAGAAACAAAGACACCAAATAACCTAAAAAGATGTGCAATCTATAAAATTCCATATTTTGAATGCCTTAGTATTTATATCGATCAAATATTATTTTAAAGCTAGAATTTCTGAACATAAAAGAAATACAAATTTTCATGTACTTCTTAACAGTAATCTAAAAATGGGTTGCTGAGTTTTGAAACGTTTCCACATTCATTTAATTTTAAAAAAATAGAAATTAACATCCTACGCTAATTGAGTCTCCAGGTATTTTAATCACAATAATTTACAAATACAAACAACATACAAATTATCAATGTTATTATTAAGATTTATGACTTTTTTTCTCTATAAAGATCTGATAAGAAGGTTACCTGGTTGAAAGACGATTGTCTTACAGCTGTTGTCCAAATTCATCTCTCAAGGTAGATGGTGAAAATCATTAAAAAACTCTAGATCACGAAAACATAATCTTTGTACTAATTATGGTTCTACAATTATTATTATTATTATTGTTAACAAACACGATCTACGATATATATGTTTTTAAAGTTTAGATATTTGGGTTAAATGATTTTTTTTTGATTTTTTAATGTGACTTATACTTCAATAATCAGTTCTTGGAGAGAACTGATTGCATTCAAAATACAAACATTAGCCTTAAAACTTTACTTTTAATTGAACATTGGTGCTGATTGTACTGATGATACCTCAGCATCAGTTGTCAGCTATTGGTTGCCATATTAAATGTTTGCATTTAACCCACGAACTTATATACCTGAATAAATATACCTGGACTGCTAATGCATATGGGCACGATACCCAAAAATTACTACTGTCTGGTGGCCGCCATTTGGTGTTGGTCACTCTGAACATTTTCATTGTTGCCAACAAAAAATGAATTGAAAACGGTAATGAACTTGACGGTGCTGACGTTTGACGTGTGTGTATAGCGGATTGCCTAGTTTTTGGCGATTTGTAAACGGCACTTGGGTATATCGTCTGCAACGGGTGATGTAGCTTTCTCCTTATTTAATACGTGGATAATGTATCACCATACTTATTTAAACGTATTTGGTTCACTGTTTCTCAAAACCGAATTATTGTGAATTGTCTGTCTGTGTTGTTTATGATAGAATAATATATTTTTACCATATAAAACCTCATCCTTTTAAAATCATCTCTTATATTTTGATTTTTATAGATGGTTGTACATATTAATGTGGAAACACTGTACATAGAAGGAAAGTAAAAGTCGTAATAGTAAAAATAGAAAGAAAATAAAAGTGTTTTTAACTGAATTTGTAAATACAAGCAAAATTTAAATGAAGATCATCAATTTCATGGTATTGGGATTTATAAGATTCAAGTTTAAGTTTAGATTTATAAGATTTAAAATTATCAGAGTAATAAAACAAATAATCTAAAGTAGATGCATCTATCCCAAGTTAATTGAAACTTTGTCTCATTTTAGGTGAGGATTACTCTCTTTCATAAATTTTAACGAAACTCTTAAAGAAGTACAAGGAAAATCACAGATCTAACGCAACTATCTTAAATTCTTAACTAAATGTAACTTTTTATTTTGTATTTGTGTCAACGTAACCTCTCAAAAACTTGAACTATTTTGTTTCTCTATAATTGGCACAACTGAAATTTGTCGGAGTGACCAACATCAAAAGGACACAATGACGTAAAATGGCGGCCACCTAGTAGTGGTCATTAATTTTTCATTGAATTGGCAGTCCAGGTATATTTATATAGCACTGCGAAATTATAAAAAAAATAAAACTGAGTTAAATTTAAACTATTATAGGCAATTGCGAAACTATACAAAACATGCTATTCAGCGGGAAAAAATATCATATTTTAACACACTTTTTACAAAAAAAAATCGTGATTTTTGGATAAATGCTAATAAACTACATCTAACTAAATCAAAGAATACCGATCTGCCTTGTAATTTTAGTAATCCAGAAGCCCTAAATAATTATTTTTCTCAATGCGTTAACCAAATTAACAATAATATATCACAAACCAAATTAAATTTTTACAATGAAAATAAATGGAATAATAGTATTCAAGAATTAAATTTAAGTCTTCTTGATGAAGAAAGGGTTAACAGTATAATTAAGACCATAAAATCAAATGCTATAGGAGCTGACGGACTTTGTATAAATGATATCAAGCTTTGCCTACCTTTTTGTAAAAAACCACTTCTAAACATTTTAAATACTTGCATTCTTACAAATGTATATCCTGATATCTGAAAAAAGCACTTATAAGACCTATTTCAAAAATCTCTAATCCGAAAGAACTAAAAGACATAAGGCCTATAAGTATTTTATCAGTAGTTTCTAAAATTCTAGAAAAGCATATTCACCAACAACTTTATAATTTTGTTAACTCATTTGGTATACTTCCAGATACGCAATCGGGATTTAGGAGGAATTATAGTACAACTACTAGTCTGGTGGGAATGTTAGATAATATAAGACTTAACGAAGAACATAAACAAAGTACTTGCATGGCGGTGCTTGATTTTAGCAAAGCATTTGATACTATAAATCACTCAATGCTCCTTGCAAAGTTGGGATATTTTGGTTGCTCCGAATCTACAGTTTCTTTTTTTGATTCCTATCTTAAAAATAGATCACATTCGGTGTTGTTAAAAACCAACAATGGAAGTTTGGAGTACTCAGGGTATCTTGATTTGGAAGTTGGTGTTCCTCAGGGCTCCATATTGGGACCTCTTTTATTTTCGATTTATGTTGCGGATATGCCTAACTGTATTGAACATTGTAAATTACAACAATATGCTGATGATTCTCAAATATACATGCCATTAAATTTTTTAAATTTTAATATTTCTGAGCAAAAAATTAAATCGGATATACTAAACATAGTTAATTTTTCCAATGAGCATAACTTAAAAATTAACCCTGCTAAATCTAACATCATTTTATATGGCTGTAAGTCAGGAATTCTGAGACACTTATATGAAAGTATAAATATTGAGATTAATGGAGAAAAAATTCCAGTTGTCAATGAAGTGAAAATATTAGGATTGACTTTAGATTCTAACTTTTGTTTTGAGACACACATTAAAAACAAATTAAATATAGGTTATATGCGTCTTAGAAATCTGTACAGATTTAAAAATGTCTTAAAGAGTAAAACCAAATATTATCTCTGCAATAGCCTCATTCTCTCCTTACTCGACTACGGTGATATCGTATATTCTAATTCTATAACATCTGAGCTTTCTAGATCTATACAAAAATTGCAAAATAGCTGTATAAGATTTTCTTATAGCGCTGCCTATCGGGAGCATATCACACCTTATTTAAACATAAATTCTATTTTAAATATGGAAAGGAGAAGAAAATTACACATATATGCCTTTATATATAAAATAATAAAGTCGGGTCAACCCCCTTATTTAAATAAGTTATTTACTACTCTCTCGCATTTACACAATACTCGTAATGTTGGAAATTTTAGGATACCTCAATATAGAACAAGTAACTTCCACAGGTCATTTTCGGTTGTCGGAGTTACAATGTGGAATAACTTGCCAAATAATATTAAAGATTTGTCATTTAATAAATTTTACACCAAGGTTAAGCAAATTCTTCTCGACTCCCAACGAGATGCCTGGTAGCGCAGATATAACTAGCTAACGCAACTTGCGTTGGCTGGTTATATCTGTGCTGGTAGTATGACTAGTGGTAGATACATAGTAGTATAAACTGCAAAATCAACTAAGACCAAAGATAAGCTGGCCTATCCAATCTTTCTTTTATGGTTCTTTTTTGTCTATTCTTGTTGCCTTCCGTCGCATGCCAGCCAAATTGCTTTGCCATTTTTTGTTTCTACCCCTTTTAGTTTTAGTTTTGTTCTTTTTTAGGTTAATTAGGATTTTTTTTTGTGTTTATTTATAATGTTTTCAAGGCCTGTTTCACGCAAATTGCGCTATCGGTTTTATATAATCGCGAAGCAGTTCCTTTTACCAGAAATTGTCAATTTTATTTTCTCATGTAGCTATAATTATATTTATAACTATTTTTTTGGTAATAAACTTTTTTGACTTTGACTTTGACTTTGATTTATTAAGTTCGTGCACGACACGATCAATCGATATGACTGATTCTAAATAACATTCTTAATAATTGTGACTATAGCGGATTGTCTAGTTTTTGGCGATTTGTAAACGAATGACGAACGATGATTGTACCTATTAATGTGGAAACATTGTACATAGAAGGAAAGTAAAAGTCGTAATATTAAATATTGAAAGTGTTTTTAACTGAATTTGTTAAGTAAATTTAAGCAAAAATTTAAATAAAGATCATCAAATTCATGGTATTAGGAGTTTAGATTTACATACGCTTAACATAGACATAAACGTTATCTTAGCCGCTGTTTGACAGCTCCCCAAAAAGTGTTTTCGAAAGAAGTGACACGTTTACCGGTAAGCTAACGATAGCAAACAGCTTTATTTTACAAGAAATTCGTATTCATTGTTTTCTTTAATTATTACATCTTAAATTTTCTAACCTCATTTCTATTTGATTATAAACAAACTATAGATGTTTAGTCTACAATATTATATCTAATTTAATTAGGTAGCGTTATTTAAAATTTGAAAAGTACTTAAAGTTACAATATGATTGAGAATGTAGATGCAGCTCTAGAATCAAAAAAGAATTATTGAGCATGATGTTCTATTTTCCTAAATCAACATAGGGATTATTTGCTAAGATATCCATTAGAAGTATTTGGTCATCTTCGTCATTAAATCTGGCCCTACTTTTCTTGAATTTTTTCAAGACATTGGAATCTAGATTTGGGTTGGTCGTGGTCATTGTTATGGAAAATAAACAGAAAAATTATTTTTCTTACTGTTTCAGACAAAAGAAGACTAAATTAACTTAAATTCTTAATTATTATTATTTGATAATAATTGAAACAACATTAATGCGCACGCGTTTCATGCGTTATGTTTATAGCTATGCCTATCGTCTGTAAGATAGCGGAGGTTGCCGATAGGGATATACGATAAATGACACTTCAAATGTCATATATGTCAAGTAGTGGTTACCGGTGATACTTTTTAATGGTTTCGAAAACTGTCTAATTTAACCATATGAACTGTAACTAGAGCTAAACCAAAAACATCGTGATCTCGGAGTGTAGTTAACCAAATCCGTCATAAGTAGTGACGTACCAATAATGTCGATATATTGGGTGATTTGTTTTATTTAGTACCTATATAGAATCCATTTTCGGTTAATAAAATGTCGAGTTTTGGATTTGTCATATCTGTAGCGACCGTTGCTCGTCTAGGGAAAGTAAAACTGAGCTCTTCTAATACCCGTTCGACTTCTGGAAGAAGGTAGGGTGCAAGACTGTGGTAGTAGTCGTAGTAGTATTCGGGTAGTGATTTCAGAGTAATTGTCATGATTTCTAGAAAAATATTTTTTGGTTGCCAGTCTTGCAGAGACGACTTATTCAATATGCCCAAATTGATCAGGAGAGTAAATGATCTGGTAATTTGTCTACCGAGGTTGTAGGTATTATCATCTGCCTAACATCAGTCCATCTTCTTCCTTTGCGTCGAATAATGTGGACATTTTTAGCGAGCTAGATGATGCGGCCTGAGAAGGGTTAATAACATTTTAATTTTTAATTTTGATCTGAAAGATGAGGCCCAGGTTAAGGTTCTGCTAACCGATTTGTATGCGTGTAAACATTCAGGCCGTTAGTAAGATTAAGAATCCTAATCGTAATAGATATAAGACTATTAAAGTTATCCTTGGCAGTACTGATGATGTTACACCAAGTCAGGTGAAATCTACTAATCTAAGATACTGGTATGATACTCAGACAGCCTAGCGAAAACGTCGTAGGGAGCAAGGTGAAAATAAATATTTGTAAGTTATTCTGGTAGTTCGCCTTAGTTTGTCACAAAAAAACTAATGACGCCTTTATCAACACCAGTCAACACTAGTACCGTAACCTGTTTTTATCCGCACGTTCGTGGTCTCAACACAAAAACGGAATCTTTCCCTCACTGCTTATTATTTTGATATTGTGTTCACCACAGAAATGTGGTTTAGGCCAGAAGTATCCACTGCAGAACTACATAATTCCATCGGTTAGACACCTATCCCATCATCAATTTGGGGCTACTCGTGGCGGTGGAGTACTTTTGGGAGTTTCTAACAGGTTTATGTCCAAGAAAATTAATTTAATTGATTTTTGTAGTAGTGTTGCACCTTCCATTGATATAGTTTTAGGTAAGAAATATTGAGTTTCAGTTGTTATATATCTTTGTATCATACGTTCCATCAGCAATCACGCTCTAAAATGTTGAAAATTTTTTTGATCAGTTTATATCGTAAATTTTAGTACATAAAGTAATCATATTGGGTGATTTTAACGTATCTAATTTTTATTTGAATTCACCTATAAGTGTGCTACCGCCAATAACTTTACTAGAGAGGAAATTTTAAAATTTAGAAAAACTGAAAATAACATGTTTTAGTGATGATACTATGTAATAAGTCACACAAAATAAGCAAAATATAATGAATAAATGATAAAATAAACGAAACAATTAATTATTTATTAAATTAATTTTGGAAAGTCTTTTCTAATTTTAATAAACTTTTAAAAAAATTATTAGAAATTAAGAAGCTACGAGTATAATATTTAGTTTTTAATTTCAGCATAATTTGAAAATTTAGTTGTATTTTTACATCTATTTTTATTTTAATACTTATTGTAATAATATCCTAATGCATTTAAGATTGTTATTTTATTTAATTTAAAAAACTCCTTATTGCAAACACCATTAAACTTGAACTAATACAATATCAAATGAGTGCAATAAAACTGTCCGATTTTATATGTTATTTGCTCTCCTGACAAAATAAATGTATTAAATTAATTAAAATACCGTATCGTACATGTCGTTTGGCAACAACATATCCAGAGTTATTAGAATAAAACATTATGTGTTCCCGAAGGATCGCATACAGTACACGGGAATGCAAAAAGAGGGCCGGCCCACCAACATGCACCGTATTCCACCGGCTACCGTATAATTTGGCCCTATTTCACTCCGGGGGCCGATATTTCAGCCCGCAGCAAGCATGAGAGGAACATATCTTTCTGCCCGGGCCAAATTGGGTGGATCTGGGACCTTTTCCTATAAAATAAAGAGGGATATGGCGACCAGGGGTTCATTGT
The DNA here is from genome assembly GCF_022605725.1 of Anthonomus grandis grandis. Lineage (NCBI taxonomy): Eukaryota > Metazoa > Arthropoda > Insecta > Coleoptera > Curculionidae > Anthonomus > Anthonomus grandis. The sequence continues at coordinate 1,732,241 of NC_065546.1, forward strand.
TAGGGTCACGGAAGTAAATTGGACTTTACTTTAAATAGCCACGCACATAGTGTATGCTTGGACTGAGATAAGGGTGTTAAAGCCTTTTAAATTGACGAACGGAAAGGGTTCTGCAATGCAATCATAAAAAAGGCCAATATGAACGTTAAATTGACACTACTATATTGAAACATTTAGGCCTGTATAATAAATATACAAAGTCTCACGTCACGAAAATGAAATCTACTATGGCTAACCATCTTTCTCTAGGATATTCTACTACCATACTTGAGAAGGTGTAATTAATACATGAGTGTCCCAAAGGTAAAAAAATTGATCTTCTTTTAAAAAATTTTAAATAAACAAACCGTAGAAAAGCTCAGTGCTCAACTGTGTGAACGACATTTTTAATTTTGACTCCAATTAATTTTTAATGAATTGACATTTTTGTTATATTCTTTATTTTATAATTTATTGCATTTAAACCTGTCATTCTCTTTTTTATATTTTTAATATGTGGTAACTACTCCTATTTTGTTAATTTTTAATTTTGATCATGGACTTATAACATGTATTGTTATTTATCTTTTTTTCTTTTTCGTAGTGAATACTTCTGCATAACTACAAGTCATGCAGTTAGTTAAGTGTTCGTATGTCTTATTATTTCGGAACTATTTTTCATGACCTCATTTTAAAGCTTTTGTTGAATAAAGGTCAAAATAGCTATTTCTAAAATTCATCTCCAACATCGATGGTTATAATGAAATAAAAAAAATTAAAATTTAAAACTATAGAGCACGAAAGGACCTATGAATTTCAGATGATCTATAATAACCAGGAAGATCTATAATATATAGTTTGAAGGCTGATCTCATAGACATCGAAACGTCGAGAAAATTTGAAATTGATCGTCTGAAGTACCCATATTCAACAAAAGCAAAAATTAAGCAAACTTATTTACTATTTCTGTTTCTTCTTTATAGAAGATCTGATGATACCCAGAATAGCTAAAACACGTGTAATATTTTGTCTTTGTATTTAAGATATTTTAGACCTGGGACTTGGAATTTTATTTATTACTATTCAAGTGTTGTAGAAGTTAACATTCTATTAATAACAACCGCTATATTATTGGAAACTACCTATTTATTATCAATGACTTTCGAACCTCCACTCTGGTTGAGTAAATTGATATGATCGGAAAATTAAATTGTCATAGAAGATTCCAATAAAAAATTTTTTAGTCTTCTTACAACGATTTGCTTCTAATAAGAAGCAAGAAACTTCTCCTCTACTTCTTTTGTAAAATAATAATGATAATAATAATAATAATATATAAAACTCTATAAAATATAGAGGGAGAAAAAGAGAAACAGTTGAGAGATCGAAAGAAAAAGATGATACTATAACTGCAGCGTTACGTCACATATTGTATTACTAAATAGGTTACATATTAAACAAACATTTTTTTTCCAAATTGAATTTCTAAATGAGCGGATTGACAATGTTAAATCACTAATTTATCAGCTTGACAGCATTGTAGGAAAAAGATGATTTAAAAATTTCCCTATGATGTCTTGGAATGTCAACCAGATATCTTTGTCTTAGGTTTACATGATGTGCTGAAGTTCTTAGTTTAATTTCATTAAAGGGGTGCGATTTTTAAAAATTTTATAATAAAAAGAAACTAAATGTAGCTCTCTACGTGTTACCATATCTAACCATTTTACATCTTTAAGCTTATAAGTAATACTGTTGCGTCTTCGTATATAAAAAATAAATCTTAGACAGGAGTTTTGAACAACTTGAATTCGACGTTTTGTTTTAGTCACAAAAGTTAAAGTGAGATAAGACTAAGGATACGCATACTTAATGTGTTTTTTGTTGTTTGATTTAAATAATATCTATGTGGATAAAGTATTTTTAGGGTTGAATAGACTGTTTTAAGTTTTGTAGTAATGTGTTCTTTAAATCGTAATTTATGATCTATAATTAGACCCAAGTTTTTTGCACTATCTTTAATTATCTTTAATACAGTATAAAATGAGATTTAAATTTAATTTATCTTGGCTAATTGCATTTGATTTTAGTTTATAAACTACTTTTAAGATATCGCTTTTATCTGCCTAAATAATTCAATAAATCATACAGAATGGCATTTACAGCTTCTTTTGGATGCTTCCTCGAAAAGTACCATAAGAGTTAACTAGATCAAAGGACTTAGCAAGAATAGTCAGATCGTTCTATTTAATAAGCCAGTCGCTTTTCAATCACCAAAGTCTTTCGTAGATCTGATTATAGCAAATATCAAATATGCGTTTTAAAAGGCAGTTAGAGGTAAGATGAGTCAAAGGCAATCTCTGACTACGACGAAGCTACACCTTGTAAAAGTTATGTTTCCTATTCACTGATACTAATCAAATGGAAACTAAAAATAAGCTTACTTCACCTTTCAGGTCCGAAGTGATACCGAATTTCCTAACCATAGACCTACTTTGATTTTTACGTTTTGCGTACCAATTAATTTTTTTATTCATATTTAATTACTAGAGAAAAACCAATTTATTTACCTAATAATTAAATCACTGATCTAAGAGTTACAAACCATCCTCAAAAATATGTTTGTAATAAAATTTACATAGTACGTCTAATTTAACGAGAAAACTTATATTATTTACTCATTTTAAATTTATTTAATGTAGCTACCTCCATTATCGAAACATTTTTCAATATCTCTCCTAAACATTTTAAAAGAATTTCTAATTTTTTCAATGGAAATTTAGTTACAAGCATCTCTAATTCTTTGTTTTAGGAATTCCCTGCATTTGGTAATGGCTCAGAATAAACAATTTGATTGAGGAATCAGACATGGTTAAATCAGGTGACCTTGGCGGCCACTCAATTGGGCCGCGTTCTTCCAATCCGTTGATTCGGAAAAGTTCTATTCAACCATTCTGCTACTTGAATACTGGAATGCGCTGGACGTGTTGAAAATAAAGATTTATTCTTTGATTAAATGGTAAAGGTTCTAAGTATCCTTTAAAAAATCTTTCCAAAATTTGAAGATATGTTTTTTGATTAAGAGATCCTTCAATAAAGTATGGTCCAATAATACCTAAATGATAAGATATTGCGCACCAGACGTTGACTTTTTGCAAATATTGCCTCTTGCCATGAGAATATTATTTTTTTATGAAAATCCCTGTTCTCTAAAATTTTATCGCCTAACCAAGCAGAAAATAATAAACGGCGCGCTTCATTCCCCACTTCTAAATTATGCAAGTACCTTGGTTTGAATGCATTAATATTGTTGGCATGATAAATTCTTTGCAATTCAGATTTGCTCATGTTCTCAGCAATTGACTCCAAAGCAAGGATTGTAGCAGCATCGTCGTCATCTTTTTCTGCTTTTTTTCATCTCAACACTATCCGTGGTCTCAAAAAGTTTAATTAGTCGTTTTGCAGAAGATATTGTTACTTCGACGAGGTGATATTTTTTACGAAAAAGATTTAAAACGTACTTTAACGACATACTATGAGGGTGATCCCAGAAGTACCCGACCCAAGAAAGAAAACACGAAAATTTTTGAAAAAAAAATTATTTATTTTTTAACATTATCTCCTTGCAGCTCTATACACTTTTCTCAGCGATGTTTTATAAGTTCGATACCCTTTTTATAATAAGAACTGTCTTGCGCCTCGAAATAGCCATTAACTGCGAACATCACTTCTTCATCGTTGGAAAATCTTTGACCACTGAGCCAGTTTTTTAAGTTTGGAAACAGAAAATAATCTGAGGGGGCTAAGTCTGGCGAATAAGGTACATGAGGTAGCAATTCAAACTTTAATTCGTTAATTTTGGCCATTGCAATAACGGATTTGTGAGCTGGTGCATTGTCTTGATGAAACAATACTTTCTTCTTAACCAAATGCGGCCGTTTTTGCTTGATTTCTTCGCTCAAATGTTGCAATAAGTTCGCATAATACTCGCCGTTGATAGTTTTACCTTTTTTAAGATAGTCCATGAAAATTATCACTCGCGCATCCCAAATAATCGACGCCATGACCTTGCCTGCAGATGAAACGGTTTTCGCCTTCTTTAGAGCCGGTTCTCCCTTTTGAGTCCATTGTTTTGATTGTTCTTTTGTCTCAGGTGTGAACTGATGGACCCGTGTTTCATCCATGGTTATGAAAAGTCGCAAAAATTCTGCTTTGTTGCTATTAAATTTCGCTAAACACTCAATTGAAACATCTTCACGACACTGTTTTTGCTCGAGTGTGCGCAAACGTGGCACCCATCTTGCACACAGCTTTCTCATGTCAAAATTTACAGTTAATATGCGATGTACCGCACTTTTTGAAAAGCCTACTATGTCCGCTAGCTCGCACACTTTCAGTCGACGATCATCCAGTACCACTTGTGAATTTTTTTTTTAAATTTCTGGAGTCGTCAGCTCATTTGGTCGACCATTGCGATGCTCGTCTTGGCAGCTCGTACGGCCTCGTTTAAACTCTGCTACCCAATATTTTACAGTTGTTAACGAAGGAGCAGACTCACCCAAAGTAGAATCCAGTTCAGCTTTTATATTGGATGGGCTGAGGCCTTTCAAATAAAAGTATTGTATCACATAACGATGACCAATTTTCTCCATTTTCACAAATTCACTGGAAACGTTCACTATTGATGGCTGCCAAACAAATACTAAACAACGTGGCGTCTTCAAACTTGAAACATAATATGCTTTATAGATTGTATACTGTCTAATACACTGATATTTTCAAACTACTACCGACATCTCTAGGTCAGGCCGGGTACCTCTGGGACCACCCTCGTATTTCCACTACCATACGATTGCACAATGAAAATTTTCTACTCCAAATTTAACGTTTTTCTCTAAATTCTGATAATATTATTAATAACTTTTATAAACTTTACAATAAGATAATGACATATGTTAGTACGTTTTTTGTGCATAACTTTGACAGTGACAATGTTCTATAGTAGCTGCTACATTTAAATGAGAATGTTTAATAATAATAATAATAATATAGTTTATTTAGCATAATGGCTATATACAAAAAACTGGTTTCAAAAAAACTATACAAAATGTACAAACTACCAAATGCATAAGGTTGCAAGGAGAAAAAAATACAAAAACATTGAGAAGCACGAAAAACTAAACATTAAAGAGTGATAAAAACTAACCTAAATTAAAAATGGTAAAGATAACATTGTGAGCTTAAAATGAAAGTTAAAATTTTTGCATATAGAACGGCTAAAAAAGATTACAACAAAACTGTCGAAGACAAGAATAAAATAAATTTCACAATATTTTAACATTTATTTAAAGCAAATTCTCTCAGATGCCGCTTGAACTGATTCAAATTATCGCAACTTTTGATGTCATTGGGTAGCTTATTAAACTCAATTTAGCCCTTGAATAAAACAGTATTGAGCCTTTGACTAGTTCGACATCTATGTACTAGAATAAAATCTGTAGGATTTCTTGCGCTGTATTCATGTACATCTGGGAATACTCCTAATTTTTGACAAATATATTTGGGTAGTAGACGTTTCTTTATTTTAAAGATAAACAAGTACACATTAAACATAATTTCTTGTTTTGCAGATATCATATTTAGAACATTTGACATAAACGCAACAGGAGTATAACGATCACATTTCAATACTAATCTCATGGCTCTGTTTTATATTATTTCCATTTGGTCCACTTATATCCACACTATATTGAGGTAAATCAAAGCGCTGTGCAGAACAGAATTGTAAATGGGGAAGTGCAAGGGCGTTGTATAGCTGTAATTTTGTTTGCATAGATACATTTTTACAGATTCGTGTCAGAAATCCTACTTTTTTCTTTTGTCTTATAATGAAGTCTTCATGAGATACTTAATCTCTAGTCCGCACATTATTCCTGTCAGTTTGACAAGTTTTTGATTCTTTGCAAAGACGCAAAATTTAGACTTGTTAGTATTCAAGCTTAATTTATTTATACAGAGCCATTCGAAGAAATTACAAAGGTCACCGTTCATGTCTGCCTGCATCTCATGCAGGTTCTTTTCTACTATATACAACATAGTGTCATCTGCAAATAAACTTATTTTACACTTTTTTATTCCATGTACTATATCGTTAATATAAAGAATGAACAATAGTGGACCTAAGACCATTACCACTCTGGGGAACACCATATGTAACATTAAGAATCTCTGACATTATCTTTACATTTATCTTATCTTATCAATCTTTACATTTTAAAAAGTTCGACAGAAACCCGTAAATGCAGCAAAAAAAATTACCCAATATAATAAGCGGTCTGCATTCCACGAGGAAAAAATTCCTACCGATCGTAAAAAGTAAAATATTTATTTGGTTTTTGTTAATTAATAAATAATTTAAACCTACTCATAAAATTTTGAAAATGCTCCTATGAAGGCTAAAAATATGCTAAATTTTATTTTTTTAACCAAGCAGGGCTAGGTGCCAAATGGTCAAATTTCAACTACAAAATTTTTTTGTCATTTTTACGTATAAATTCGCTCATCCTAGGACACACTGTATACAATTTTGTTTTCAAAATCTGTAAATTAGGACAACTCTCGTATCTGAAGTCTGTTTTAGCGTTGATTGAGAATATAGTATTATTCTCAATCAACGGTTTTAGTTTTTAGTTTGTAGATATAGTATCTAGCATACTAGGAGAAAGTCAAACAGATTTTTAGTACTTCAATACCGATCAGATTATACGCATCGATCTTAGTAGTAAGTGTACAAATGTGGAATAATTTACCAACTTTTGTGAAAAACATAAGCTATGATAAATTCAAAAATTATATTATGAATGATCTTTGTATTATTCATTCTGCCTTGATAAATTGACATTTAAACGATAATACTTATTATTTCATAGTGTTGCTTTTGCGGATACCTTTTTAAGAATATTATGTGATTCCTTAAGTCTAAAACTACATAGCTCAGTTTTAGAATCAATAGCATTGTTGACACTGAAAGGACTAAATAAAACCTACTACCAAATTGTGGGTTTATTTCATGTAGCCACTACATGTGGTTTACACCAAGAAATTTAAGAAGGTTTTTAAATTTATTTTTTTTTGACAAAATATACTGGCACAAAAATGCAAACACTATGGCACAAAAGTGCAAACACTACTCGAGTATTATAAATAGCGCCAGTGTTGAGAAAGTGTCTCTGAATATTTTTCTTAAAAGTTCTTCACGTTCTAATACGAGGGCGGGTCAATAAGTCCGTGACTTTTTGGATAAAAGACAGGTTTTTACATAAAAAGTTATTTTATTTTTCAACATAGTCTCCTTTGAGTTCTATACACTTAGTCCAACGTTTCTTCAATTTTTTTATCCCTTCGGAAAAATATGATTCGTCGAGGTCATCAAAATAGGCATTTGTTTGAGAGATGATTTCGTCGTTGGAGTCAAATCTCTTTCCACCGAGCCATTTCTTTAAGTTTGGGAATAGAAAATAGTCACTGGGGGCTAAATCTGGAGAATAGGGCGGATGAGGAAGTAATTCGTAACCTAATTCATGAATTTTTGCCATGGAAACTGCACATGTGTGGACCCTTGCATTGTCCTGGTGGAAAAGAACTTTTTTTTTCGCCAAATGTGGTCTTTTTTCTTTCATTTCCTCATTGAATCTATCCAATAAGTTGGTATAATATTCTCCATTGTTTGTTTTTCCCTTTTGAAGATAGTCAATGTGGATTATACCGCGTGCATCCCAAAAAACGGTCGCCATGACTTTATTGGCTGACAAATCCACCTTTGCCTTCTTGGGCGCCGATTTACCCCGAGAAATCCACTGTTTTGACTGCTGTTTGGTCTCCGGCGTGTTGTAGTGGATCCACGTTTCGTCCACGGTGACGAAACGATGCAAAAATTCGTTCATATTGCGGTTGAATAACGCCAAATACTCCTGGGAAATTGTCACACAGTTGAGTTTGTGGTCGATTATGAGCAAACGCGGCACCCATCTTGCGGAAAGATTTCTCATACCCAAATGATCATTCAAAATTGAAACTACTGAACCATGTGAGATGCCTATGGCTTCCACAATCTCTCTCACTTTCAATCTCCGATCGGCTAAAACCATATCGTGAATTTTTTCGATTGTTTTGGATGTAGAGACCTCGACTGGGCGTCCAGAACGTTCGGCATCTTCCGTGCTTGTACGGCCACATCGAAATTCAGTAAACCACTTCTTTACTATGGAAATGGATGGTGCAGAGTCCCCATAATATTTATCAAGCTTTGGTTTGAGTGATGGTTTTTTTACGTAAAAACTAATGCTTAATAAGCACACGAAATTTACTTTTTTCTATTTTCTTCTCAAAACGAGTGGTAGTCTGCTATCAATAGCTGTCAAACACAAACTAAATGACGGAGCTTGTTCAAATTTTGACAGGCGTCAACTGACAGTTCTCTGTTGATAGGAGCAGAGTTGCCATTTCCGTTAAAGGGCGGGAAATTCAAAAAGTCACGGACTTATTGACCCGCCCTCGTATTTGGGAAAGACGTGCTTTGGGAGTTGATTTAACAGACTTACACTTCTCCACAAAAAGAAGTACCAACATTGCGATATACTAGGCATCTGCAATTTTACTCGATATCCACAGTCGCATCTGCCTCTAGTCGAGTAACTGTAGGTAGAATAATATGGATCAGTTCGGAAGATCATTTACCGTTGCTAATCTTCTAGTTATCTCTGGATTTTCTGTAAGACGTATACTGGCGTCCTAAGCCAAAAAGACGCATCTCAAGATTTTAAATTTTTGAGTTGTTGCGATTTATCGGTTTTTTATTACGGCACTCGTATTTATTTAATTTTTGAATTTTTTTTTTAAATTATTTGTAGTAATGTGTTTGAGTAATAAATAACTTCGAAGTTTTATTTATTTAGAAAGAGATTTTTAGTTAAAAATGAGATGCGTCTATTGCGCTTAGGATTTTAGTACAAATTTTAGATACGTCAAGAAGGATATTGCATTTTGCTAATATTATTATTAAATATTTGCTAATATTACAAAAGAAATGGACAGCTTTATTACATACTTTTTAAACAAAGGTTTATTGAAAGTGAATAAGTTTAACATATCAGCTTACAAAAAAATACTAACATTTTAGTTTGAGTCATCGCCTTGGGAAACTGGAAGGTCTTTCCAAAACTGAAGCCTGTTCTTCATTATTGCACCGAGGTTTTTTATTATTAACTCTTTCTTTTTAGATGAAATTCCAAGGACTTTTTGTTGGTTTTTTGGTGGTGGCAGTAATTTTGGCAGTAAGAAAATCAAATGCAATTTTTGGACCATCAAAGTCATCTTGGTATGTCACAATATGGGAACCCCTTTGGACAGATACTTGGAATATTTCATTTATATATGGCCGGGGGTTAATTCTACTAAGTTTATATTGCAAGGTGTAATCCTCCCAAAGAAAAAAATGCTGTAACTCGATTGGCAGAACTTCAGTTTGCCGTGCGGATTGTTTTACGGCTTGAACAAAATCTGCAAAATCGTATAGTTTGTTGCCCATCTTTTTCATTGACTTTGTGATGAAACGAATTCGCGGCCATAAATGTTTGGCCGGGCTCGAAATATTTTATAATAATTTCATTAGCATTAATTTCATGAGAATTAACAATGTAGAGTCAAAATGAAAATAATGAATTTTTATTTTGCGCGGAGCAATTATCAAGCCATAATGTTATTTTCACAGCGTCTCTCTTTGCAAGGAAAAACTGGTAAAATGTGATTATTAATTCATCTTTACTGCGTTTAAACAAGGCGTCATGCCAAACGGCGGTAAACGTTTTGTCATTATTTTTTTTTTGCCAATTGGTACAAAGCTCTCATTGTAAGCTGTTAGTCTGTTACTTCTTTCTTTTTCGAACTGTTCCCTTTTTAGTATATTGAATGACAGATGCGGTATTATTTACTTCAGTTACGTCGGTATCAACAAAACCGTCAGAATTCATAACATGCTCGTCTTGAATAGGTTCTTGCATCAATTGTGGCTCGGCTGCTTCCGTGATTTGATCACATAATTAAGTCACTGTTTCCAACTCAACATTTTCTACTTCTGACGTAAGGGGGCATAAGTCTGCTTCTTCGAGAGCCTCAAAGTGAACTGGCACAAAAGACCTAGAAATATCGAGAAGAACTGGGCTTCCCGATTGTATGTGTATGGCAGGGGCGATTTCTGTTACACAATTCCCACAGTTTATGTCGTTAATAATATTAAGTTCTTCACTGCACTTACTTGCCGTGTCGCTTCTATCATTTTCCGAATCAGGGTCAGTCGGATAATAATCTAAATCTTCTGAAGCCTTACGGTTTTTATTTTTTTCCTTGGGTTGGAATGCTTGTTTAGTTTCCTTGTTCAGCGCCACCATGACCATTTTTGTTCCTCCAAATCCTTGTGTTCTCTCCATTGAATCTAAAGGGGAGGGCAGAGTTAGTTTTAAGTATTTTTAGTAATAAAAACTATTTCTGGATTTTTTAAAGATGTACACCTTATTAAACGTATATAGAAAAAAGACGAATAAACACAGACAAAAGTGCTGCTCAGATAAAGACGTCCGCCGAAAATCCGATCTAATTGAATAAACAAAATTAAAAATAATTACTTATCGGTCGAAAGGGTCTTGTAGCCGATATGTCTTCTGTTACAACTTTATAATAGGCCCTGTATTTAGTTAGTCTAAAAGTTTATCACCCCAATAAAACAAATTTGTTGAAACGATTACTACTCAATTCACATAAAAGTTAGGTTATAAACAGCCGATAACAGGTTGCTCGTGTGTCTTTAGCACCACTAACTCATTACAGCACAGAAACTGCCATGTAAAAACATAACTAATTTGGACGCATCTAAATGCACACTGTACATTACGCGCTTAAAATTACCAAAAACCCTAAGCGAAAAAGGCGCATCTTTGAGAACCGTCATATTCGCTTGGGAAATTGAGATACGTCGAATCGGAGTAGGATTTTGTATTCTTTTTTAAAATGCGTCTAATTTTGTTACCAATTTTTAGGCACTATGGAGTTAAAATGCATCTTTTCGCTTAGGAAATAGGTTAAACATTGTATTTGGGGTCCTTAAGAACCATAATATAAAAATTAAAAAATTTTGAGATACGCCCTTTTGGCTTAGGACGACAGTATAGCCCTTTCCTGGATAGAACCAACTCTACCTTTAACCATACCTTCAAAGTTTATATGTGAGAACAATACTTATAACATGGATGAAAAGCGTTACATATTTTGGCTTATAGTGTCTCCAGTTTTGAGATTATCCTACCTTTCGCAGAAACCCTATATATTAAGAGAAAATAGATTCCTATCCTGTGAGTAATCGACTATATCTCTTTATTATATAATTTTAACATTTTATGGCGTACAATTGACAATATTATTATAATCTTCTAACAATTTCTCACTAATTAAACACAAAGTAAAAGACGCCTTAGCTGCTTAAGTTATTCCTTATTCCATTTCGTAATTGTTCCAAAACAAGCTTACACTAATCCAATAACTGCATTTGTTCGGTCTTGCAGACTAATTTAAAGGGCTCTTTCTCATTTGCGAAATTTCCTCAATTTCTTGGTGCTTAGTTGGATTTCACGAGGAATTTAACATCTCATCTTCTTCCTGGAAATTAAAAGTTTATTTTTCGTAGATTGCTGCTGAGAAAACTATATAACGATTGAACTGCTGTTTTTGGCATTTTTCATTTTAGCATTAAAAGCTTTTTAAAAGATCCAAGAAATTTTTCCATCTTGATTTTATTTATTAAAAATGTTACTTGACCTACTCCATATTATATCGCCTAAAAAAGCGTTACTCAACAACTACATTTCAAACGTGGTCATCTTGAATTAATATTTCCATTACATAGTTTAAAGGAGTAACAGTGCATAAACAAGTGATGTTAAAATACTTATTTCGTCAGACCGGCTTTATAGTCTATAATAAAAATTTGTAATAATACATGCATACGCATGTCCTTTATTATTACAAAACTGTGCCATGGTTGAATCGTTTTTTTTTGTTATATTGAAGAAAATTAAAGAATGAGTAAAGAATTTTTTTTAGGAATAATAGTTAACCTACGATTATTGTTGGAAAAAATTAAATGAATTATATTAAAGATTATATTTTTTTGTTTAAGTTTTTTTTATTTAGTTTGCTTATTTAATAATAAATGTACTTATACTAAAGAGTGTAAATAAGCTTTTAAAATAAAATATGAATCATCGATTATTATTGCTACTAACCTAACCTTTGTCCTAACCTGCTTCATTTCCGAAATATGTGGTTTATCAAAAAATAAATTTATTATTTACTCAAAATGTTCAGCATAATTTTTTATTACTTTATTCATATTGAAAAAGTATTGAAACCGACACTCTAATTAACATTTTAAATTAGTTCACTTATTTTTGTTTGCTCAATTTTTTAAAAGTTAATTAATTTTTTTTTTTAAATTAATTAAAAAACGCAGGTAATTGTATCCATTTAAATTATGCCTTGCTTTATTCCAGTGAATTTCTATATTAGTCATAATTTTACAAACAGTAAATGGTCTGAAAAGATTAGTAATAACCCATTTAATTTAATATCTTTTAAATGTTAAAATATTCAAAATGAAGCTTATAACGATAAATTAATACTTGCAGCCTAGAAACACGAATAATTATATAATTTCTTACGCGATTTCTGTTACTTACTTGCCTCACTTCTGAAATATAGGTGATTTATTAACAAATTATGATGTTTTTGATTATTAAATTGCAATTATTGGCATCATTTGCATTTAGTTCAATTATACTAAAAGAATTCTTTAAAAGTATTCAAACTTAAAACAATAAAGCTTTTTTTAAATAAACTCATTTTTTTTTCAATCTTTATTAGATAACTTTATTAAAAAAGGTAGCTTTTGGTCTCTTTTGATATTTTCTATAATATTCATTAAATATTTCAAATTATGTTGTTAAGTTATTTAGATTAGATTAGGATATTAGTCCATATTTATAAAAAAAAGTTTTACCTTTTGCTTTCAAAAAATAAAGCAATTCCTTTAAAGCATATGCATAAAAAAAAGGTGAAGAAAAAGATCTCGCTTCTGCAAAGTAAAAGGTGTTAACTTGTTCTTATTTATAAAAAGAAGCATTTGCTTAAAAACTAAAGGATTTGCTGCTAAAAATAGGAATCTAGGTTACAGCAACTTTTCTCATTTTATCATTAGTTGTCCCGGCATCTTAAAATTTGTGCATTTCATTTAATAAAATCTATTTGTAAGGCTTCTTTAAGTGATCTTTGGTTGATTAGTCGCAGTATTGTGTTAGTTATGGCTAATGTGGTGCATTTACGGACAAGAAACTACTACACCTCGTGAGTCAGATTTCAAGACGTTGCGTTGTTTAGATTTGAGGAGGAAAATGTGGTGTGGTTGGCAAATTACTTTCTTGGCATGGATTTCGAATCTCGTGGAGCAGCCGAGTCACCTCTGCAGAAAACGAAAATATTTCTGCGGTATTGTGCGAACCCTGGATTTCAGAGCGGAATAGCTGAAGAATTGGGATGTTCGCAACCCACAGTGTCCAGAATATTTCATGACGTGTTAGAGCGAATTGTACAACAAGCCGGCAAATTTATTAGGTTCCCAAATACAGAAAATCAAATTATGCAGGCCAAAGAGAAATGGTTGACCAGGTTCCGTTTTTTCCCACAGCTATTGGAGTTATTGACTGCACTCATATTCGTCTTGATGGAAAACCAGCCCAATTTGGCTTGATTGGCTTGTTTTATTTTTGTCAGTTTTATTTTTCAGTCGCGTTTTCACATTGTTCACTTTTTTCATAAAAGCTTTCATATCCATCTCTTTGCCAAATAAAGTAACGTATTCCATAACGATATCAGTTAATGCAGCAGTTTGATCATCTGTTTGCTCATCGTTGGAACTTGACATTTCTTGAGAATCTCCGGAAATGCTTGGACTTTTTTAGCGATAAACATCATCTCGTTAGGGGCACCTCAGGTAACTTCCTGTTCACTATCGGTGTCAGACATTTTAAATATTTTATTCACTTTAAAATAGCTGCACAAATAAGTTAGATGGATCTTCTTTACATCAATTTGACGTGCGAACTGCTTTTGATTATGAAACAAATAAGATCAACCCCATCAGTTACAGACCACATACGCGTTGACTGCACGCTGCAAGTCATGTCTTGTCGAAATCGCTAATCTCTGTACCTTTTACTTTATTTTCCCGAAGCATTTGCGTGCAAGGAAGAGGTAGAGATTATGAATACGAATTAGAGCAAAACCTTTTGCTTGTACCTTTTACTTCAAAGTAAATGCTTCAGTTTTATAAATACGGGCTAATGACTATGACAATTAATTTAGTTTTTCTAAAAGTCGTTTAAATAGATACTGACAAAAAATCTACCTGCCCAAGATTTAAAAATTTAAGTAAAGAAAAGAATGAAAATAAACTTTTATGAAAAGATAATAAACGTATCCATTTGGGTTATGCATATTTATATAATACCAATTTTTAGTATTAGCAACTGTAACTAAATAACTAATACTTAACTAAAATTATTTTATGATACTAACAGGCCTAGGAACACCACAAAGTTTTTTCTAAAAAAAGTGTGTGTTTCTTGAGATAATCTACAATTCAAAATATAATTTTTTTTAATTTGTTTTAACAAAAAATTGTTATCTATACTATAAATTTCAAAATGCCAAATTTTGATATTGGGAGTTTTCACGATAATACAATTTTTAACCCTAAAATAATTTTTTCATAGATTTATAAGCTCTAAAAAAACAGTACAAAGTATGTAGTTTATAATTAAATATTTAAATTAAATTTTTTTATAATAGTAAATTTTATTAATAATTACTAATATTTGTATAATTATTATTAAAACGAAATATTTAACTTATCGTTTTAATAAATGTTAAAATATCCCAACTGAAGCTTTTAAGGGCAATTTATATGAATAGTATGCCCTTTTTTATAATAGTCGATTTTAGTATTAGTAATAATTCTGTAATTAGTAAATGGTCTAAAAACACTCGTAATGAAACATTTAATTTATGGTTTTTCTTAATAATAAAATAACCTAAATAAGCTCTATTTAGGCAAACAAATAGTGCCAGCCTTGATATAGCCCTAATTATAAGCCTGATTTAATTTTTTTTTAATTATGTCCACTTACTAAATTTGTTGTTGTTTTTGTTATACACTTAAAATGTTAAGTATCATTTGCAATTAGTTTGTACAAATAAAAGATTGCTTTAAATGACTTCATACCTAAAATAACAAAACTTATATAGTCATTTTGAAATTGATTATCTGATTCTCATTTTTTATAAAAATTTTTTTTTAATTATTTACTAATTTAATTAGTTAAAAAACTATTATTCTCTTCTGGTATTTTTTATAATTTTCATTGAACGTTTCAATGACACCTATTAAAAACTTTTATCTTTTTTTTATTTGAATAAATTTGAAAACTAATTAATTTTTAGGTTGTAGGGTGACTAGAAATCAATAAATTTATTTTTTTAAGTAAAAGTAATAATTCTGCAAGTAATAAATGGCTAAATAGATTAGTAATGAAATACCTAATTTATCATTTTCTTAAACGTGAAAATATCCCAAATGAAGGTTTTATTAAAAGCAAATTAAGACTTCCAGTCTAAAAATGTTAATAAATATACCTCACATTTAATGGTTTTTAACTAAATATCGTATTCATTTATGTTATGCATATTTTTTAAGTAATTTCTAGGACTAACTTAGTTTACTTCTCATATTTAAGAGATTTAATAAGAAATTAAGTTTTTGTCATTTAATCACAATTGAATCAGTCATTTGAGAAACAGCACATGTCATATTTTCGGCCATTTTGATTTTATACCGATAATGTAATATTTAAGGGTAAATACATCGTTCCATACAGTAACATTACTTGTCCGATAACATTCGCACGATTTTATTCTCCTCCTAATATTCGATTCCGTTTAGTAACAACACAAGTCAGTGACATGTGCTCTTTCTCAAAGCATTATAAGTAGTGCTATTTTTTGTTTTGTTGTTTGTTATTGTAAACCATACCGTCAATAAGTGGTAGTGACTCTGATAGTGCTCCGACTATTTTAACAAACAAGAAGGGTAAAAGAAAGTTATACAAGTGTGAAAAAATAAAAAATGCTAGACTAAAGGGTGAAGAATATATTAGTTATAAGGGTGATGCAGTTTCTGCTAAAGAATAGGGTGAAAACTGCGGGTAAGTTGTTACGGGTTTTGAAGGTTAGGTTAGCTTTTGTTAAGTGATTTTTTTTTGTAGATATAAGTTAAAGTGTTAACTTGTCAACCAAAATAAAATACAAGTTTTACTTGAAAATCTTTCAAATCTGAAATTTCCCAAAATCCCGAAAATGATGATACCGTTGTAATAACATTTGATTATATGCAGAACCTTTAATTGCCACTGGTTCCAGTACAAGAAACTTTTTATTTAAGACAGCTTACTCTTAATGTTTTGGAATAAATTTAGCTGGAAAACAGAAAGCCAAGTTCTACCTTTATCATGAGGGTATCGCAAGAAAGGTCCCAACGAAGTAGCGTCAATTTCTTTTCGACTTTTTGCAGAATGAAATTCGAGTCGGGACTAAACATCTACATATTTTTCCGACAGTTGCAGTGGTCAGAATCGAAACCATACTATAATCAGATTTTAAATGGCGTTGGTGCATACGAAGCGATTCGAAACCATTAACCAGTATTTTCCACAACGACGGCACTATTTTTTACCAAATGATCGAAATTCTGCAACCATTAAACAAGTGATTAAAAAACATGATAGAATCTACTCAATAATGGAATACGTCGAAATGATGGTCAGTTTAACAAAAAAATCGAAATATTTTGTAAAAGTTGCAAAAACTGAAGATATTGCTGATTTTAAAGGTTGGTGGCCAAAGTTCGATAAAAGAAACCACTTTGTCCATTGAATCTCTTGGTAGTGGTGTGCCGAGGGACCAAAAATACACATTTGAAATTTCAAACTTCACGCATTTTAGATATTCTTCAAATGAACCTGGCGTAGTTGAGGCGTTTAATTTTATAGACGGGGTTACAAGCCATAAATTTAGACTTGCCACCTCCAACTTATTACAACTTCCTACCCCTATGCAACAACCAGCTAATTCACAAGGAAAGGTTCCGATAAATTCAAAAAAAATTGAAGACATAAAGCGACTTTTTGCATACATTCCAGAAGAACACCACGGCTTTTATACAGAGATAATAAATTGGCCGAGAACTGAAAATGAAGACCATTAATTAGTTTTGTTTTTCATTTTACGTTTTTTTGACGTATTATTCAATAAAAATATATCCTTATATCCTTACATTTTTAAATACCCATATTTTTTTTCTAATTTTTCCTTAAGGTTTAAATATTATTGTATTATGCCCGAAATCGAACAAGTTTTTAATGCTAATTATTTAAAAATAATTTTTTAATCCATTCTTTGAGATTTTTAGTTTTTCTTATTTTCTGTAAAATGGTTTAAAAGTGACATGTGCTGTTTCTCAAATGACCGATTCAATTAAAGATGGTTTATTAATGGCATGTTTAATTATTGGCATCATTTGCAATTAGTTCAATTATACTAAAATAATTCTTTAAAAGTATTCAAACCTAAAACAATAAAGCTTTTTTTTAAATAAAGTCATTATTTTTTATCAATCTTTATTACATAACTATATTAAAAAAGGTAGCGTTAGTCTCTTCTGATATTTTCTATAATATTCATTAAATATTTGAAATTATGTTGAAGTTTTTTAGATTAAGTTAGGATGATGATTATGACAATAAATTTAGTTAAATTAAGTAAAAAGAAGAATGAAAATAAACTTTTATAAAAAGATAATAAACCTATCCATTTGGGTTATGCATATTTTTATAATACCAATTTTTAGTATTAGCAATAATAATTCCACAAACTGTATTTGGTTTTGCAAATTTAATGTTAAGTAAAGTATTTCTAGACCAAATAAAAATTACCAGCCTAAAATTATTTCTACAGTAGTGGAAAAAAGTACAGTAACATTTATAAATACTTTATTTTTTCAAGCAGTGAATGTAAGTAAACCAGAAGTAAAATTAATTCCAGTAATTTATTATTACACAAGCAATTTAATATTAAGAAAAAAAAATGTTTCCTTGTCCTTAGTATTTTTGTATTAAAAAATTATTTTTTAGGTGGAAAAAAGTAAAGCAACATTTTTTAATATTCGTTTTTATTTCATTTCTAATAAATAAAAAAAACATAAGTTAATATTTTGTAAAGTACTCGTTATTCTTAATTACATCTTCACAACGTTTTGGCATAGATCTCATTAGCTTAGAAATAATCCCTGGATTCATATTCACCCATGCTTCCTTTAATGCTTCAAACAATTCTTACTGATTTTTATAAGATTTTCCTCTAATTTTGGAATCTAACATGTTCCACAGATTCTCAATTGGATTGAGATCAAGGAATTGTGAAGGGCATTCCATTACATTAATGTTTTCCTTTCTGAACCAAGCTTTTACGAACCGAGAAGAATGCTTGGGATCGTTGTCCTATTGAAATAAATGTCTTAAAGGCATAGTATCATCAGCATATGGAATCATTTGGCTCTCTAATATGTCCTTATATTGAAACCGGTCCATTATACCTTCTATTTTATACAGGAGGCCCATACCATAGCCCGAAAAGCATCCCCAAACCATTACTGCTCCACCACCATGTTTCACTGTTGGACAGGTATACTTGGGGTTGAGTCTTTCATTGACAGGGCATCTAACATACACAATTCCATCACTTTTGAACAAACAAAACTTGGATTCATCGCTCCAGATTACCTTTTTCCAATCATAATCTGTATAATGTAGATGCGTTTTGGCAAAACTTAAACGGGAACGTCTATTTTTTTTTTGACAGCAGCGGTTTTTTGGCAGGTCTTCTGGCAAATAACTTGGCCTCTAATAATCTATTTCTCACCGTCCTCGAAGTCACGTTTACTCCAAGCTCTTCGAATATGCGGTGCTTTATCTTATTGGATCCCAGAAAAGGCTCATTTTTAGCAATTTTGATAATTTGTTTATCGGTATATGGAGTAGTTTTTCTACGTCTCTCTGACTTTTTCTTAACAGATAAATCGCTATTTATATGAAACTGCTTAATTATACGAGACACGATAGATCTATGTAACCTAAATGTCTTTGCAATAGCAATCTGCTTTTGACCACTTTTGTATAAATCAACAATTCTATTTTTAATATCGACAGATAAATGTTTACCCCGAGGCATCTTAAGCAGCCAAATACCGTCAACTTATCAGTTTAAACTAACACTAAGTAAAATATTTTGCATGATTTGAGAAATATTTCAAAAATTTTGCTTTACTTTTTTCCACTACTGTATATACCTCAAGGTTTTTTTTTTTTTAAAGTGTGTGTTTTTCAGATAATCTACAATTCAAGATATCATTTTTTTAAATTTGTTTTTATCTATACTATAAATTTTAAAATGCCAAATTTTGATATTGGGAGTTTTCACGATAATACAATTTTTAACCCTAAAATAATTTTTTCATAGATTTATAAGCTCTAAAAAAACAGTACAAAGTATGTAATTCATAATTAAATATTTAAATTAAATTTTTTTATAATAGTAAATTTTAGTAATAATTACTAATATTTGTATAATTATTATTAAAACGAAATATTTAACTTATCGTTTTAATAAATGTTAAAATATCCCAACTGAAGCTTTCAAGGGCAAATTATATGAATATTATGCCCTTTTTTATAATAGTCGATTTTAGTATTAGTAATAATTCTGTAATTAGTAAATGGTCTAAAAACACTCGTAATGAAACATTTAATTTATGGTTTTTCTTAATAATAAAATAACCTAAATAAGCTCTATTTAGGCAAACAAATAACGCCAGCCTTGATATAGCCCTAATTATAAGCCTGATTTAATTTTTTTTAATTATGTCCACTTTTTAAATTTGTTGTTGTTTTTGTTATACACTTAAAATGTTAAGTATAATTTGCAATTAGTTTGTACAAATAAAAGATTGCTTTAAATAACTTCATACCTAAAATAACAAAACTTATATAGTCTCTCTGAAATTGATTATCTGATTCTCATTTTTTATAAAAATTTTTTTTTAATTATTTACTAATTTAATTAGTTAAAAAACTATTATTCTCTTCTGATATTTTTTATAATTTTCATTGAACGTTTCAATGACACCTATTAAAAACCTTTATCTTTTTTTTATTTGAATAAATTTGAAAACTAATTAATTTTTAGGTTGTAGGGTGACTAGAAATCAATAAATTTATTTTTTTAAGTAAAAGTAATAATTCTGCAAGTAATAAATGGCTAAATAGATTAGTAATGAAATATTTAATTTATGATTTTCTTAAACGTGAAAATATCCCAAATGAAGGTTTTATTAAAAGCAAATTAAGACTTGATATCGTATTCATTTATGTTATGCATATTTTTTAAGTAATTTCTAGGACTAACTTAGCTTACTTCTGATATTTAAGTGGTTTAATAAAAAATTAAGTTTTTGCCATTTAATCACAATTATTGGCATCATTTTTAATTAGTTTATTTTAACTAAAAAAAAAACTTTAACGTATTCATGCTAAAAATAATAAAACTAGTGGTTCAAAATAAGGACAACTATCTAACTAACATTTTAAACAAATTCAGTGTTTTTTTATTAGTTAGTTTAAATGAAAAAGGCCTCTTCTGATATCTTTTGAATTTTGTAAAATCTTAAGAAAATATTATCAGCCTTTAATATTCTTTAAAATGTTAAAATTAAATGGTAACTGAAAGTCAATAAGTTATTTTTCTCTAAAGTCAATAAATTATTTTTCTCTTTTAAGACTAGTTAATATTACTTTTAAGAGCAAATTAATACTGCTAGCCTAATAATGCCGTAAATAGTAATAATAAAATGCCAGATTTTAATTGTTTTGAATAAAAATTGTATCCATTTAAGTTACGTACATTTTATTACAATTTATTATTCCTAAAACCTTTTCCTCTTGACATGATTTTTTTTTATTCTCTAAAAACTTGAAGTCGCTTATATTGTTAAGTTTTTTTCTGCTCCGTTTGTTTATTCGTTATTAAATAAAATAAATAACATTTTTATTTTAAACAATTAATTATTACTTAAGCAGAAAAAAAAGACACAAAACCAACTTATATTCGATATCGGGGTCCCAAAACAGGATTACCCTCAAGCTTGATTTACATTTTTATTTGAATTTGTACTGTTTTGTTTCGGACTAATCTAAATTCAAGCGGTTTCCGGCTTTGTATTAGGGTTTTTTACTGGCAATTTGGCATTCGGCGCAATGGAAATTACCTACTATTCCGTTTTCTGTTTTTTTTTTACCCAGGTATAATTCTCGTTTGGACGTGAGCTGCAGAAAAATAATATAAACCTATACGTAGAGGCAGATTTGATTAAAATGCTTGAAAAAATAAATGAGAGTGTAATTTGTAATAGACAATAAAGTTGTACGTTAGCTGGTTAAATTCTTTTATTGTTTGACGGAAAAGTTGTCTTCATCTCTTTTACCGAAGAATTTATATAGATTAGGATTAAGATTTCGAGCTTTTTTTGACTAATTTAGTAATCTCAACTTTTTGTTTCTTAAAACTTAAGTCTTTGAATGTCAAAATAATATTGTCAGCCTAAAAATGATTAAATTTTTTTTTTTTTAATTTGAAATAAATACTTTCAGTCTAGAAGTTTTTAAATTTTAGGCGTAATTAGGTAATGCTAGACTTAAATTCCTCAAATTTTATGTCTTTTAAATCAAAACTTTACCTCTTGAGTCTTTTAACCCCCTCAGACCCGATTTTTTTTCATTACCAACAAATTTTTATTTTGGTTGTTCTTAAGTTAGAAGGGTAGGGGAGAGGGGGGTAAAATGATCCCCCTAAGAAAAAAATACTTTAAAATGGGAAAATATGTTCTTTAAACTTCAGTTTGATAGAATAGACCTATAAAAGAGTAATTTCTCTTAACAAAACCACACTTTTAACAAAAAAAAAATTATTTGCTTTTTAAAAATTTAACAAAATCATAAAAGTCGCAAAGGGATCATTTTACCCGCGTATTGGGGGTAAAACGATCCCTTCTACAAAAAACTTAAAAAAAATACTCTGACAGTAATAATACCGAGATAAACTGTATTTAAAACCTAAGCTTTCTCTAAACTTTTGCTAGTGCTAAAGGAACATCGGAGCAATATTTGCAAATAAATTCATCCTTATCTTCTTCAACACCCGCACACAATTTGTGAGCCCATTCTAAACACATTTTGCATTGAATTTAACCATCAACTGATGTAAAATATTCTTCACAGCAGTAAAGACAAGATGGATTTGTCTCGTCTTCCGAATCCGAAGAGTTGGAAAGGCTTTCTTTTATTTTATTTCCATTTTTCCGCGTCTTCTGCTTTAGTGTCTTCTTGTCATTTCTCTTTTTTGTTTTAATTATGTTTTCTTTCACTTCCTTTTTCTTGATACTTTCCTCAAGCGCAGTTTTGTATGGCGTGCTAGTCAAGACTGCACTTCCACAAGACTCTCTTTCTTGTGTTTCTCTTGCCTTGAATTTTTGGAAATGGTTGACATTCTTGTGGTGTCACTGAAAAAGATGAATTTATTTGTTCATCTCGTTTTGAGCTGAGCCCAGGCTCAGGATTCAAGCACGGATCGTTTGAATCACTAGCATCATTATCAGAAGCTATATTGGATATATCTGTCAATGGGTTACATGGATTGGAACCTGGTGCCACATCTTCTACAGTTTCATCGGTCTCACTAGGTATTTGATCGGTTACTTCAGCGGCCAAAAAGTCAACATCTGAAAAAACCTCAAATGAGTCAAATGGAAATATGCCAGTTTTACGAAACCCGTTTATCCCATTTGATGGTATGCAAACCTTTAAGTAGCCTTCGCAAAATATTTGACTTATTTGAAACACCGTCACGGTTCTACCAGGATGATGGTTTAACCATTTTTCCAATGCTTGGTCTAAATAAACACTAAGGGGACCCATAACAGCAACGTCCAACGGCTGCAGCTTGTGAGTACAGTGTGGAGGTAAACACAAGATGGTTACAAAGTTTTTCTCTGGCACTTAAAATAACATCGAGATTTATTGTGTGCGATAAATGTCCATCTAATATAAGTAACACTGGCGCGTCCTTACTCGGCTTGACGAAAGATACAAAGTGAGTAAACCACTTCGGTACGCATCCAACCACTTTCATTACACGCAAAAATGATACCCGGAGAAGCTCCATCTGTTAGTTCGGCCTTCATTCGCTTTCTACAAAAAATAAGCATCGGTGGGACAAAACTTCCAGCAGCTGATACACAAACCACCGCTGTTGTCGGAACCCCACGCTCCGCTGATTTTACCCTTGCCACTTGTTTGAAACCTTTTCGTGCCAATATTCTTGAGTTTCGCCCAAGAACAGTAGAAATCTAAGTCTCGTCTACGTTAGAAATTCGGTGAGGCGCATAATTATTTTTAGAGTAAATCTTAAACAAATTGAAGAACTTTGTCACAACTGGTTTTTTAAAGGCTCTTGCTCTAGCAGCTGACGTCGCTTCAAGGACACCTCAAGGAAATCTCTGGATGTCTTCTTCTAAAACCGCTTAACCAATCTTTACCAGCAGCTTTTTCTACATGAGAAAACTTGTGGGGAATTTTGTTCTTTTCAGCAAGTTGTCGCAAATCACGAGTTGTAAGTCTATACATCCTGCTTTCAAAATCTAGGATATGATTTACTAACTCTTGCTCTTGTTCCGGCAAAAATACAGGGTGGCAGCTCCCAAGTGACTTTATCTCTAGCTTTGCTACCTTATTTTTGTCCATTACACACTGTTTAAGCGACATTCTTGGTACGTTAAAGATTCGGGCAGCGGTTTTCACAGGCATTCCTTGCTTAACTTCTGCTATGGCATTCTTCATGTGCTCAGCATCCCAATTTTGCCTATTGGTTATTCGCTTATATGTTCGTGGCATCCTGTAACAATACGACGTAAAATGAGTTTGTAAATAAAAATTAGGATTTACAACAATTTGGTAAGAACTAGGGGGTAAAATGATCCCCTTTTTAAAACGGGATCGTCTTACCCCACGCTTAGAGGATCGTTTTACCCCAAAGTGACATGCAGCACCATTTGTTAAATGAAAATTAATTGAAAACAAAAACCACAAATCAACTCAGCATCCCTTCCTCAACAAAACAACGTAAGAAGAAGAAGACAAATCAGTCACATTGTTAAAAAAATAAATAAAACAACACAAATACCTTACCTTATATTATAAACGTAAAAAACACAAGTTCACGTAGCAATTGTTGGATTCGAACTGAATCGCAATTCTGATTGTGGTCTATTTATAACCTCTTCGCCTAGAACATTGTTGCCAATATTACGCTTATTTTGCATAAAACGAGAACTTTTAAATTGCGGGATCATTTCAACCCGCAGCGATCATTTTACCCCCCTCTCCTACAAAAATGTAAAAACTGACAAAAAATTCAAATTTTTATTTTTTGTTTTAAAAATATTTAGTGTACAGGGTGTCCCATTTTGGGTACTATTGCGGGATATCTCCGTTATTTTTAGGATTTATCTATTTTCTAGGATTTATATGAAATTTTAGAACACGTTCTTCCTTTCGTAAGGCATAAATGCACTTTACATTTTTGATAAAAGACATGTGTTCTTCCTTTGCAACCAACTAATTAAAGGGGATTAACTTTACTAGATTAGTTTATAATCAGAATTGGCTCAGCGATACAAATTTAAGTTCTACTGCTACAGGGAATACGGAAATCTCAAGGGAACCTCAATCTTGGATTCGTCACTTAGGGAACACAAATCTGAATTCTATATCGCAAGAGAACACGGAAGCCTCAAAGGAACTTTTTAATATGAATGAATTCATTCGATACAATAATTAGTGGTGGATGGAACACTATCATGATGTATTTTTTGTTCTGTATTAAACTGAAATAAATGAAGCTTCTTTAATAATTTAATTTTGTTCAACTTACCACAGCGTTATTAACAGTCTTTCCTCTGGACTCAGAGGTTCCCTCCAATTCGTACATTTTTTCTCAAGATCAACGTTTATTAAAGTTAATATTCTATAGAAACTTTCGATAGACATTCGGTAGAAACTCTGAAAACGTTCAGGGCACATGTTGAGCTCTTTCATAACATTGAACGAACCACTACTTCTTCCTTTATCTAACCACAATGGATGTACCCAGTATCTCCTTTCCCTTTGAATATTAGCTAAATTTCCAAGGTTCAACATATCTTGGTCATCTTCGTCGTCCGAGAACATTTCACATGTAGGTAACTGACAAACCACGAACATCGGTATCGGAATTGAGTGCGCCATGTCCGCTCCACAGCTGCACCAGAGAAAAACAAACCACCGAGAAGCGACAAAACCCGCATTTACCGTTGATTTTCTTGGGTCCAATTTTGGTGCCCTTGAGCGGGCTTAAATGACTAGCGCTACATATAAAGTAACGGAGAAAAATCGTTTTGGCAATTTAATAGTTCCGTACACGGAGAGAAATACGACAATTAATAGAATAAAAATTTTATTGGGAATTTGAAATGAAAACTATTACATTATTTTACTGTTGGTATAGTGAAGTTACCTAAACTATACCGGGTGACACAGGAAGAAGGGAACACGCAACAACTTTTTTATTTTTCAAGATAAACAAATGTATGAAAAAATATACTGGGTGTCCCATTTAAAATAAGAAAGTTCTTGTCATTTCCGGTTCAACCGGAAGTGATAAAAAAACAATTGAATACGTCAAAATATGCCTTTATAACCATTCTATTAACATACCAAATTTCATTTGTTTATCTTGAAAAATAAAAAAGTTATTGCATGTTCCCTTTTTCCTGTGTCACCCGGTATAGTGCTAACTATAAAAATTACCATTTAGGATAAATAATGAAAAAACAAAAAATCTTCTAAAAAAACTTTCATTTTTTGAGGAAATAGTGGCTCATTGTATAATGAAACACAAAAATACATTGGCAATAATTAAATTAAACTTAGGTACATTTATACATTCCGCAAAATTTTTAGTTTTCAAACATTTTTATCTTTATTTGTTTTTAAGACCCTATTATTATATTTAATGGTGTAAAATATTTTCAATATTTTCAACCTATTTTCAACCATAAAAAATTTTAAGATAAAGGTTTTTGCAAAATGTGCACAAGGGTATTCATAATTAATAGTTTTCATTATGTTAAATAAATTGTTAGTTATTCCCTGGTTTATGCACATTTTCTCAAAATTACAATTGAATATTTCCTTTAATTTAAATATATATTATGAAATAAACCCTTCTGGCGGAGATTGTAAGCCACCAAAATTACATATACTGGAATTATAAGCCTTAAAATGAAGAAATAATCTATTTATATCAATTTCATCACACATTTTGCCGAAATTGGTGCAGGTATCACAGTTAATATGAACTTCAAGTGCTCTTTTCATAATATAGCCACAAACATACCGAAAGGCATTTTCTGTGGGAATATGGTCATAATATATATATAATTATACTAAATTTAAAAAATCTTAGGCATTAGTCAAAAGAGATTGGAAGTAATATCAGTATTAAAAGTTTCAAGTCTAAATCAGAGTTTTTAGGAAAAATTATATTTAAAGCAATAATTATGCTGTGAGGCTGAAATTACGTTCAGCTTTTTAAGTTTTTTAGCCCCCAAACCAATATTACAGAAATAAAAACCCTGTAATGTAAAATATTTTAATGCTAAATGAATAGTTACCTTAAAAATCATTAGAATTGAAACTATTTTAACCCAAATTTGATTTAGGGAGCTTTAAACGTAAGTACTTTGATATCGGGTTGCACTTTTTTTATTATTTATTAATTAAAGCTTCAGGATAGACACATAATACACTTTTAGGAATGATACAAGGATAAAATCATAGATATCAAGAGATATTCAACTACAAAAACAAGCCTAATCAACTTTTACACAATACATATTGAAACATACATCCCAACAAAGCAATCGTTCTTCTTTGTATATGTTATTAAGTCCATTACCTATGATTCATACTATAATAATCGTGCCTGAAGGAGCTAATTTACAACCAAAACAGAAATGAATACGTCCATATTTAGATAACAATTATTGTCATAAGCGCAGTTCTTAGGTGATTCGATGACGTGAAGTATCGGTCAAGGCCGTTTGTAACACCTGATGGCGCATATGGGCATGTTGTACCCTTATATTATGTGTGCATTAAGGTTAACAGTGTTATTTATACCATAAAGGGAATGAATTGTTGTAAAATATTATTGCTTAATATATGAGAAATATTTAGATAAGCAATACAATGAATTTGTTTTTTAAGAATTTAGGTTAAGGTTGCTAACAATGCCAGGTAAACCCTCCTATCCAAAAAAAAATTCCAACATTTTTTTTTACGGTTTTATCATTACTCACATGTGTGTTATTTGAGTGCACAGTAAATCTCCAATTACAACACAAGTCAACCAAAAATAATATATCCGGCGGACTTAAATTACGTCCCAAGGAAAACGGGTTGAAAAGTTTTAACGAGTCGTTCGTTTGCTTGAGAAAACTTACCGGATGGGCTATTTTGGTTTAAAATAAGTAGAGAAAGCGCTATTTTCAATTTCTGTTCAAATCAGCGTTTAAAAAATACTTTTGGATTTTCTATAAAAGTATAAGCTTATTAAAATTATATTTAATTTATTTCGTCTGACTTACAACCTATTATTACTTTTCAACGAATTTTTCCTACAATTTTAGGCTAATATTTTTTTAATGGGGATCCTAACATTAAACATATTAAACGTACAGCAGTCCATTCTCTTACTACTGATCCATTAATTGCTGAGAACTTTAATAAATTCTTTAGTTCTGTGGGGTCTAACTTGGCTGGCAAAATAAATAATTCTAATGACTACAACTTTCCTAGTATAAAGGTCGACAATAACTTTTTTTAAATCCTATTCTGCCTAAAGATCTTATAAAAATAATTATTAATTTATTAAAGTACAAAACCTCTAGCACTGTTGATAATATTTCTAATGAAATAATTAAACTAAATTATAAATCTCTCTTAAAACTTTTGACTTATTTAATAAACCAAATTTTTTCATCTGGCATTTATCCTGATATTCTTAAAAAAACAATTATTATCCCCGGTTTCAAGGCTGGTAGTAAGGAAGAACCGTCTACTTATAGACCAATTGCTCTTACTAGTTCAGTTAGTAAATTAATTGAAAAATGCCTAAAATAACGACTCATTCAATTTATAAATAAGTATCATTTGCTATCTAATGAGCAATATGTCTTTATGGAAAATTGCAGTACAGGAGGATGCACTTATAAAGGTAACCAACCACATTGTCTCTGGTTTAAACTCGGGTATGAAATGCATGACCATTTTTATTGATTTAGCCAAAGCCTTTGATACTGTGTCCCGCCATATTTTGCTGAAACGTCTAGGGGATCTGATGGGTATAATTGGATTACCACATCAATTATTAAAATTTGAAATTCCAAATTTCAAATTTCAATTATTAGAATTTGAAAAAAAAAATTTAGAAAATAGGCAACAGCAGGTAAAAATTAATGAAACAGTGAGTTCTGGACGTGCGGTGGAGTATGGTGTGCCACAGGGTACAGTGCTTGGGCCTCTTTTATTTACACTGTACATCGATGGTCTTTTTTCAGTTATCCCAAAAGATAGTGTGTTATGTTTTGCTGATGATACTTGTTTAATAATTGAAGATAACAGTTGGGAGGGAGTCAAAAATAAAGCTGAGTCATTAATATCAACGGTAAAAAATTGGTTTGATTTCAGTCTGCTAACTTTAAATACCGACAAAATAAAGTTTACGTGTTATGCTAATAATAATTCTAGTCTGCCAGGTTGCACTACATTAAGAATTCATAACTTTGATTGCCAAAATTACAATTTTTGCCACTAAATTTAATTTTGTCAATAGTGTAAAATATTTGGGAGTATTTTTTGACAACTTAATTTGTTTACATAATTGGTAAAATACGTAAGTTGTTGTATAAGTTTTACACATTAAGGCATTCTTTGTTAAAAAAGACAATCTTGTCATTGTATAAAACTCTAACGGAGTCTGTACTTGGCCATGGTATAAGTGTATGGGGTGCTTCTTATAGGTCTGTTCTTGATTCTCTTGTTGTTGCTCAAAAAGCATTGCTGAATTTGTTTATTTAAAAATAAATTGTACCCATCAACTGATTTGTTTAGTGAGGCAGGAGTTTTTCAGCTGCATCACATTTATGTAAATTCAGTTACAACACTTCTTTGTAATAATAAAATAGCTAAAAGTAGACCAGTATTGCCTTTGGCAAACAGGTTTCAAAGTAACAATCCTCTATCCTTTCCTAAAATAAATTTTACTTTTACTAAAAGATCGTTAATTTATACAGCTCCAAAAATTTATAATATGATGCCTCTTGATTTGAAAAATAAACCTTATGCCAGGATCAAATATAGAATAAAAACTTGGATCATTCATTTTAATATTGAGCAATTGTTTGATTAATGTTAATTGTTGCTAGCTTGTAATCACTATACTGTTCACTTAATATTAGATTTTATTTTGTCTGAACTTAATATATCTATATATTTTGAATGGGAACACGCACAAACTTAGTAGTTAATTGTATTCTTAGTTACTTTGTAATAATATTTTTTCGAAATAAACATTATTATTATTATTATGTTTACAAACTTCCAACTCAATATAAAACAAAAAAGGTTTTTGTTATCTATAGGGTAAGAAATGCTTTTAGGGGTTAATAAGAATTTGATGGTTTATAGAAAAATTTGAAAAAACTTTGTTGAAGTTCAAAAGAAGATGTTTTCTTTATTATTTCATATATTCAACCCAAAAGTTTAATAAGTTTTGTTGCAAAAACATGAAAAAAATTTGTAAAACATGTATAAACATCGAAGCAGATACTTTAATTTCAAACTGCTTTAATTCTGTTTGAATTCACTGTGGGATTTACGCATTGAATCAGATCATATACCTTTAGAAGAAGGTATAAGAGTTATAAATTAAATAAAGTTAAAAAGCAAAAAATTTTTTAATATGCCATGAAGGTGTTACAACAACCTCTAATAAAACAAAAAGCAAGCGAATAAGTTAACGCAAATGTAAACGAAGTGAATGACTTGAATGTTATGCAGCCGGAGATTAATAAATTCCAAGATGTCAATAATTATATCTATAATAAATTCAACAGAGAAAATTCTTTTTAAACCAGAAAAGAAAATCTAAATAAATCTTGATTGATTAGTGAAATTTTAAAACTAATGGAACAGAGAATAATACCTAAAACGGAAGACAAAGATTACAAAAGATCCAGTTACAGACACTACATAAAAAGATGCAGCAAAGATATGCGTAGAAATAAAAATACTACAAGCCAGACACAACAGCTTTAACATACACAAAAAATAAAAAAGGTATCTAAAACCTAAAAAAGCGACAATTTATGAAGATCATAGACATAACTGGAAAAATTAAGGTAGAAGTCATAGTTAGCAAAGTTTTTTGAGGATCAAAGACCAAAGATCACGTACTCACTGTCAAATGAAGCTACAGGCCCACCCGTATTAATTAACGAAGTACAAATAGCCGGTATTACCGACAACTTCAACAAAATCTTAAAATCTGGAAATATCCTCGAAAAATCGCTGCAATCAGAATTTACAACATTGTCCAAAAAACCTGGATCAAAAAAGTACGAGGAATATCGGACGATCAATCTAATGAGTCATGTGCTAAAATCATTAACAAAAGAATTTGCAACAAATACGAAGAACAGATATCCGAAAACCATTTGGTTTTCAATTACAGTCGGAATCACATACGTTATAGGCATTTGAAAACTTTATTATGAAACACTATTGGTCGCATCATAGAATAATTAATATCCTGGAAAAAGTCGGCATGGACGGTAAAGTTATCGGTTAATTTCAAATCTTTACTGGAATCAGACAGCATGAGTAAGACTTGATGGAGATCGAACGGAACACGTAAAAATATAACGTGGGGTCGAGATGTATCCTTTCGCCTTTGATATTCAACTTATATTCCGGTCAATGGACTATATCGCGCAGTATAGTCAACAATATGACCATATTATTATCAAAAAAAAGAGATATAATTAGAGACTCAAATTAAACGTGTTTAATTTGAGTTGATTGTTTTGAGACAGTGTACAAGAGGTAAAATATCGTATATTAAGGGCAGTAGTTTACAAAATGAGTGGCACCTTCATAAGTCATAACATATCTCTGAAAACGAAAGTAAAGCACTTAAGATGCTCTGTTTTATCTAATTTATTGTATGTCATTGAATTCTGGAGAGAATGAAAAAACATTTATACTACTATATTTTCACGTTATAGTTGTAACATCTTGTATATTTGGTCGAGACCAGTGTGTGGATTTTATTAGAAAACAATCCAACTACAGTAGCATACTAGCGGCATGCCTCAAAGCTCCATATTGGGGCCGTTATTATTCATCTTATATCTAAAAAGTTTGATAATTTCATATTTCCAGATAAATGCATGCAATTTGTAGATGATACGATACGCAAAAAGAAAAACAAAGACCTAAATACTTGAACACTTGACAGCGAGTCTTGGCTTGCCAATAGTAACCTAAAATTAAATGTTGATAAAACTCGACAAATTATAATCTGAAGTAACAGACACCAGGGAAAACTTGTCAAGCACCTTGGAATAACTTTAGATGATGGATTGTGTTGCCCCTCACACGTATCTATTTTGTTGAAAAACCTCTCTATTAAGGTATCTTTGTAGATTAGAAAATTTAAACAGACAACTTTAAAACTAGTGAAAAAAAAGATTTTCTACACGCAACCATCTAAGACTACAATTTTTTTCTGAGACTGCCATATTTTTTTAAGTTCAACTACTTTTAACTGAGTCCTACCCATAGCTATCAACTATCCAGGAATTTTTTTCTTATTTCAATTAGACCGAACAATTTTACTTAGTGCATATTATGCATACACTTACATGCGGTATCTACTAAAACTCTGAGGCAACTCAGGTAAAATATCAGGGAGCGAACCGTCTAAGCCCATAGAAAGAAAATTTCTTTCTGATATTGGGAAATTTTGTTACATTTTAACGAAATAGCGTTTTGTAACTGGTTTAGATTCTCAAATTTTACACTTTTATAAATGATACTTTTTAAATGACCCCACAAAAAGAAGTCATTCGGTGAAAGATCAGGTGACCTGGCTGGCCAAAGTATCCGGTACCGTGGACCAATAATATTACCGTTAAAAGCATTTTCCAGATCATTTGATCTTTCTGAACAACTTCTTCCAAGGCGGGTCCAATTTGATTTTGAAATAAGTCCAAATAAGTTTCAGCTGTTAGGTTATAGTCCACAAAAAAGGGTCCAATGATATGGTGTCCGATAATTCCCACGAATACATTTGTTTTTTGGGGATATTGTGTCCGAGTATGAACAAAGCGATGTTCATTTTCTTGGCTCCAATACCTAAGAGACTTTACCTTAACCTAAGAGATCGATAAAGTCGAATGACATTTCCGTAATTGACATTGTTGGCTGGTGAAAAATCCCATGTTTCTAAAGAGGCTAGCGAGTGCTAATCGCGCATTAAAAGAAATACTCTTTCTATATTTTTTCTTGTCTATTTCTACGTCTATCAAGTTAAAGAGTCCCACTGCAGATATATTTATATTGCAAGAAAGACTACAGAGACCGCTGAAAGCCACTTTATATATACTTAAAGATTATTACTCTACATTGCTTGTATATACGAGTATATGTCCAATTAAGTGAAATACATTAAAATAAAAATAAATCGTATAGAGCCAACTTAAATTACTTTAATTAATTACGTATATGTTTAATTAATAATGATAGTAAGTAAAAGTAATTTAATAAAATATATTTATAAATTAACTACGTAATATATTTTATTACCTTAAACTTAAATTTAAAAATTTGAGAATGAGTTATTTTTTTTGCTTCAGCCCAGTACTAAAAAATTTGGGTTAAAAAATAGTCAGAATAGTTTTTATTTTTAAATTTCTATTTCTGGAGGTCACATTACTCAAAAAATGAAAAATTTGAAACATTGTCAGGCAATTCGTGAAAATAATTTTATTTAATTAATATAATAATTTTTAATAATACATTATTAGTATAATATATAATTTTTTAAATTTCTTCCTCGTACACCCCTTTCAGAGAGCCCCTTCACCTGTTCTTCTGGCTATGTGGCCAAAGTAACTGAGACATGCTCTATTGACTTAGTTGTGTGGCCGTTTTTTTTAATTTTTAATTCTTGTAAAACAGAGGCGTTTTTTCTGTGTTTTTACTCAAAATACTCTTAGGATTCGTTTGTATACCGTTTAATTCGAAGGCTTCAATTCTTTTTTAATGTTTTCTTTGGTATTCACATTTTAGCGGGATAAAGAGCACTTGAAAAGATTAAGAAAACGATCAGCATTACTTTCACTATTTTTGTATTGGTAATCTGTCCATATTTGTATGATTGGGTTTAGTGGCTTTTGATCTGGCCATTGCCAATCTTTTCTTTATTTCCTCTGAACAGCCTCCATCTAGTTATCAATGATCAGGTGTACAAACTTCATATTCAGCACATCATATCTCACTACGCTTTTGATATTTCAAGTGTCATTGAATCGATCGATTATCATTACTTTTTGGTTTATTGATTTTTATTGTTATAAAGAAAGGTTTACAAGAAAAGGGATGAAGTAATAAGAAAAATTATCAAAGGAAACCTAGAACATTATATATACTTTAAAGAATTTGTTAAACCTTCTAAGTAAAATTAAATAATTTAGTTAAAAGTCTCATAAAAATAGAAACCAGTTAGTCACTCAGAAATTAAATTTAATAATTTGAATATTATAAATAAAAAAAAAATTGCTATGAGACTTTTAGTGCATAATTTAAATGGTCACGACTTGCATTTCTTAATGTAATATGCTTATAAATTTCTTTGCGAGTAAAACTTCGTATATTCTTGGCAAAAATTAAATAAAAGCATTGATTACCTAAACCTTTTTTATAAAGTAGATAATATTTTCATTAAGAGAATTATAAAAGTAGCGACAAATTAGTAGAATATTATTTTCAAACTTTAGATATTATAAGTTAAATTTATCGCTCATTTAAGGGAATTTTTAGTTTAGACTCTAAGTGCATAATTGAATTGGTCATGACTTTTATCTCTTTATTCATTAGGCTTATCTGCCTTTTGAGACATAAAATTTTGTGTATTTTTAGTTACTATAGTTCTCTAGAATTTGTTCATTATATTTATTTGAAAATGTAATAGGTAAAAATTATCTGTTTCTTTATATACAATTTATAGATGTTGCTTTCGTGAGACTTTAGCGTAATATCCTATAATATTATATCCTATAACATCCTGTAGCGTAATAAGAGTTTAGGCTAGAGATGTTTAACTTGTGTAAACATCTGGTGTGGTATATTTTTATAAAAAATTAAAAGAAAAGAAAACTAACCGTTGTAAACTACTAAATATAACTCACAGAAGTGACACTCATAGAAGAACTCACCTGAATGATTTGACATGTAAACGCCTCAGCGAGAAATAGTGTATGTGCATTCTTGTGTCTGTGCAAGGTGAGGGTTCTCAGAGCAATATTTTATCTATATTAATTTATTAACTAATTAATTATTACCTAATATACGCGTTCTTCTATGCTAAGTGTAGGATAATGTGTTGGCAGGTAAAATAACGCTATAAAGATATCACCATAGTGTGATAGGCGATGTTGCACTAGTTTCTATGACTGTGTACATGGCTAAAATCTGAAGTAAACACAGCTAGCTACTTTAACACCCTTTTTTGTTTTATTGTAAAAAGACACATCAGTTGTTTATTAATAATTTTGCATCCTTAAAATAATAATGAAGGTCGGCTAAAGCCATAAAACTGAAGGAGTCTCAACGTACAAATGTCGTATGTGTAGCACATATATATTACATATTTATTTTATTTTAAATAAATAACTAAAAATGAGCTGTATTTTCTTTTTCCTTTATTGTTTCCGTTTCATTTTGAATAATAATATTCAGCTGCTTAAAGTTAATTTACAATTATATTGAAAAAGGAAACACATTAATATTGAATTCAAGAAAATCGTTAAAAGAGGAAAAATTATATATTTTCCAATTCGGAGTTTTCTCTCGTGAATCTTGTGTTACGATAGAAAGAAATGTTTAAATATAATAGATGTTAAAAAATTATACAAGATTGTAGAAAAAGTTATTAAAAAATAAAAGTGTTTGTACTTAAAATTCTATAGAAAAATATTTGTATTTCTGAAAGTTTGCAAAAAAAGAAGAATCCCAAAGGAAAAATAAATTTTAGTATTATATCTAGTTGTTTTTTGTTTCCTTTTTCGATTAAATTTTTAAAACGAACATATCTCGAATTTTAAAGGTGCTGTGAAATTTCACTAAAGGCCGGGATAGACGCCCCGTCGTACACATCAACTTGCTTCCGCAAGCTTAAGTTGTACGGCAAGACTGAATTCCTCATTTGACCAGTAACTATTCAGTCTTGTTTGTTTTGTTGATCAATTTAAACGTCCAAAATCAACATGACTGACGATCTTTTATTGTGTGCGGCTGCTATTGCTATTATAGCAAAAAAAAAAAAAGTAAATAAGAGAAAACGTTCCAAGTGGTCAAAAGAGTGGTTACTTAAGCGACAGGAATTATCACACCTACATTTACTAAATGAGCTTCGATTAGAACCTGAGGATTGGTTCAATTATTTACGTATGGACGAAGAAACTTATATGGAATTGCTCCTGATAGTAACGCCTCAAATCAAAAGGATGGATACTGTTATGAGAAAAGCAATATCACCACATGAGAGGCTAAGCACAAGAAGCTATGCTGACTTGAAATTTTCATGTACAATATCTCGTCAAGCACTTGGAGAAATTATACCAGATATATACATGCAAAGCTATTTACGAAGGATTAAAAAATGAATATTTGAAGGTAAAGTATTTTATTAAAAATAGTATAACGTATTAAATCTAATTATACTTAATTTAATTATTATCTTCAACGTTGTATCTTGAATAATATTCTCCAACGGATTGTGGGAGGTCATTGGTTGCTTCCCCTAGCGATGTTGCAGTTTCATAAGTTCCAATGCGCGATCTAACCCTTTCATGATTATACTGAAAAGTGTCTATTCCATGAAATATTGGATTTAATCCCCCAAAGCGTTGTAAGGGTCTCACGGATCCTTCTGGTGTCAATCTTAAAACTTCAGTGTTACTTGGCCGACTAACCTCCTGATTATACTGAAAAGTGTGTATATCAGGAGTTGCTGCTGATCTGGGTTACGATTTTTGATGTCTGGTTTAATTTTCCCATTTGTGCATGGAAGATTGCTTCATTGATCACCTTTTTGCAATATATGGCCATCTTAGAAGGCAGTTCTTTAAGTTCTTGGCCTACATGTTGGCCAAAAGCTGCATATTTTCCTTGATTTTGAAGTTTACTTGCTACTTCATCGCTGCGATCCAAATTCTTTTGAAGTTTTCTTTTGACACTAATTCTGGAATTTGATGTTGATGTGGATGGGGTGGCCGATGGAGGACGTAGTGCTGTGTCGGATGAAGAATGGTCGTTTAAATTGTTTTTATGTTCGGCAGATTGGCTGTCGTCCTAAAAAAAATAATTCAGATTATCAACTTATTTCATACTTTAAAGATTTACATCAAATAGTTAAAAAAATTATTTACAAAGCATAGGTATTTTAATTTATCATTCTTGTTTCCAAGCAGCGAAGAGGGATGGAGAAGAATTGGTAGGGAATTTGAAGAAAAATGGCAGTTTCCCAATTGTTTAAGTAGCATTGATGGTAAACACATTCGAATATCGCCACCGCAAAATGCTGGTTCTTTTTACTGGAATTATAAGGGATACAATAGCCTAGTTTTAATGGCCATTGCTAATGCGAAATACGAAATAATTTATTGTCATATGGGCACAAATGGTCGTGTTTCGGATGGAGGTGTAATTGAAAACACTAAATTTTATGAAAAACTTGTTAAAGAAGAATTGCGATTACCTACTCCTTCCCCTGCAAAAAAATGTTTCACTCAGCTTCCTTGCAAAACTTACTGAAACCATTTGGCTCGCGAGATTTGACAAGAGAAAGGAAAATTTTCAACTATCGTCTGTCTAGATCACGCAGAATCATCGAGAATATTTTTGGTATAATGGCTGCCCGATTTAGAATCCTTCATACAGAAATTAATTTAAAATTAAACAGTATAGATTTAGTTATATTGACGTGCGTTGTTTTACATAACTATTTGCGAAAAAAATGCTCTGATTCGTATACTCCCTCCCAGTCCTTAGACGAAGAGTATTTGACACAATGAGAAGTTCATACAAGGCTGCGAGTTGACCCTGATATTTTAAGCGGACTACAACGTGGACACAATCGAAATATTGCACAAGAACCTAATGAAGTTAGAGAAATATATGTGGGATATTTTAATGGTGAGGGTCAAGTAAACTAGCAAAATAATATGATTCATTAGATCACGTATAATAAAATCACACCAATAAAGCATTATCAAGTTGTCGCTTTCTATTTAAATTAAATAAATTTATACTTACATCTACTACTGGACTTTCATTCATAGTATCTATCCCATCCTGTCTCCTGGTTAGTCAAAAACATTAATAAATAATTAAAATACCAGAGATTTGGCTTATACAAGTCTTCTGCACCCATACCCGACTGTGCACTTCTAGTTTCTTTTAACTCTTTCCGGAAACAAGTAGGCAATGAATTAATTCTTTTTATTACGCCATCTTTATTGGCTGCAGGATCTACCTCTTTTAATTTTTGAATGTGTATCTCATATGCCGCATTTTTCTTGTGTTTGTCCGAGTATTCTTTGGATTTTACTTTCCAAGACATGGATTTTCTCTATATAAATTAATGAAGTCTGTGAGGAAGTCTCTCGACATAAGCCGCAGGTCCGACATACTTAAAGTCAAAAATCAATAAACTAAATAACTAGATAAACCTATATTATTTATGTGCGCCCTGCACCAGGATACTCTCTAGCACAGAAGACGGAATTAATAAGTCGCAAGGACTGCCACACATTGCAAGTACTGCTAAGACAAGTCTGTTCTCAAAAGAAAAATCTGGCAGGTTTGATTTCGTTCAAGCCAAACAATTGTCTGTACAAATTCAATAAGTCTACCGACTTATCAGCACTAACGCCGCGATAAATCGTGCATTTTAAGTTTGCGCAAGCAAGTTGATGTGTATGACGGAGCGTCTATCCCGGCCTGATCAGTGTTTTCGTGGATTTTTGTTTTAGTATGCAAAGCTTTATTAATTTGTATAAAATGCAATGGCAATTAAAATAAAAATGCAAAAAAATATTTATGCATTCTTTTTATAAAATTTAAGGAATGTGGGACGCTGAAAAATCCAGAAAAATTCTAAAATCTAGATGCTGCTTTTACTTTTAAATGTAAATTTGTTAATTCCGAAAACTTGCAATATTTCCTTTCAAGAAACCCTAATATAAATTAAAACATTTGCATATACTACATTTATTTAAAAAAAGTGATATATGTTTTTATTATTTAAAAAACAAGTTAGTGCGGATAACAAAATAATTGAAAATAATGATATTTCGTTATTAGGAATATAAAAAAGTAAAGGCGATTCTTTTTTTCCTTTATTTTCTGGTTATGTCGCCCTAAAAAAGAAACACATGTCTTTAGAGCCAGGTCATCTACAGGGTCATTAATCTTAACTGTATCGCTCTGTACCTCTATAGTTACCTTGAATCTTTTTTTTCCTAGCAATATACAATTGTTAAGCCATAACAAACTAATTTGAAACCATGGTACCTTCTGTTCGTATGCGGTTTTAGTAATTCAACCATCTTTCCGGGCGTAAAATTTCTGCTTGAAGTAAACTGACACCGTTTTATCGGTTGCACGCAACTAAAGAAACCCAAGGATGAGAATCTAGCGGAAAAATTGTTTAATTGTCAATAGACTGTGGGAGAATGGAGTATTTAGAAAAAAAATTATTACGCAGCCTATTGGCAAACGGAGTTTTCCATTTTTAACAGTAACAGTTTGACTTTTGTTTATGGTGCTAACAGTATAATGCATTACAGTATTTAGCCTTGTTGAGTTTTAGATTATTTTAATAATTACTATAATATATAATTAAATATTTTTGTGATCTTAGTTATCAATTGACATTTCCCTGATCTATGATAATTTGTTAATAATTCGTTGATTTTTTGCAAAAAAAGAAAAATTAACGACTTTCAAAAGTTATTATATAAAATATAGTAAAAATTATGTTAGTTCTTTTTTATAATACACGCAAGTTAAACATAGGCATTCTGACATAAAAAAGAAAAAACCACTAATATTTTATACTATAAATATCATATAAATTAATTAAAAATTAAAAAAAAATTGTCGGTGTTAAACGTCGAGAGACTTAATTGAAATCGAGATTCAAAATTCGTTGCATATTTGCAGGCAATGAAATTTTGCCATTATAAAGAAACTTTTTACCTTTTTAGGTAATTGCATAACACTAATGCTATCATTTTACCCCACTTACTATCTCTTACCTCATGAGCAACATATTTATCCAAAACTTTTCCTATTTAGCACTCTCTCTTTCTGATCCTCATACATTTATCACCAATTTGGGACGCACCCCATACATCCCTTAATATTATTACACAATTAGATTATTATTACGAATTAACACAACGTGGGATTGTATATTATGAACGTACCTAGGGATCCATTTGCGGTAACTGGTAGCGCTAATTTGTAAATTCTACTCGAATTAGTTTGGGAATAAAGGCTCAGTTGCTCGCTTTATACCGTTGGGTGCGAACTTATTATGGTTATGTTGGCTATTTTAATGCTAAAGAGAATTGTAAAAAAGAATTATTCGTGGAGATACTTACAAATGTGATCTAACTAATTTTCCAAAAAATCAAGAGTCTTCAGTTCAAATTCAAAACAAATTTATTTATCATGAAGGTAAATAAATAATCATATACAAAATTGTAGCATAATAATATACATATGTTGTACAACCTACCAAATACATGATAAATAAAACCATGCCTCGATTATAGAGAACCGTTTACACAGGTTCATCATAAGATTGAACCTGTGTGGCATAGCCCTTCAAAAACCTTAAAAGTAAAAAAAAGATGTTCTTAATTAATCGAGACATGCATGTGTTGAGTATTATATTTAAGTATTTAAGTAAGGCGAAGCAGGCGGGGGTTGTGGATATGCAGGAAAGGTAAATTAATTAATATTTATAACAATAATAAGTAGACAGCAATAGAAGATCGAGCGGCTCAGCTCTTTTAATTTTTATTGTAGATTAAGTATTGTTTTTTTGAGAATCAAGCAGTTTATTACGAATATATTTTTTATATGCAGTAAACGGAAAACTTTTGCAATTAGCCGGAAGTCTATTCCGAAGTTGAGAGGCGACAAAAACAAAAGATTTTTGAAACTTTGCTGTTCTATGTTGTGGTATTCTAAATAAATTTATAAATCTAGTGTTATGCTCATGAAGAAAATTTGTAAAATTGTTAGCTAAATATAATGGCTCCCTAGTTTTTATAACTTTATATACGAAGGAATACATGTGATATTTTCTATGATTTTTCATATTTAGAATTAAGTTATTGTTTAAATAAGGAGAAACGTGACTTCTAAATGGAATTTTGTGAGAAAAACGCATATAACAATTCTGAAGTTTTTGTATTCGGAGTAAGCGGAGTCTTCAGTCAATGAATCCCGAATATACCACATCACAATAATCAAATAAGGATAAGACAAGTGTGTTACATAAAAAATATTTAGTTTTAGGAGGTAAATGATTTTTTAAGCCGTAAAGTTTTCTTAAGTGCATGTCTGCAATTTTGAGCTTATTCTTTATATGGGTTTGAAATGAGATACCGCTATCAATGTATACTCCTAAGTTTTTGACCTCTCGTACTACTG
Organism: Anthonomus grandis grandis; assembly: GCF_022605725.1. Taxonomy (NCBI): domain Eukaryota; kingdom Metazoa; phylum Arthropoda; class Insecta; order Coleoptera; family Curculionidae; genus Anthonomus; species Anthonomus grandis. The sequence goes on from NC_065546.1 coordinate 1,773,655, forward strand.
GCAGCTGCTCATTACGAATTTTTGCATTTAAAGTTGTTGCTGCATTAAGGGCGTTCTGTCCACCACCCAGAAAAATTACACATGAATTAGACGAATTTAATTTCAAATTATGGTCGCAGGAAAAGTTATCTATATTTTCTAAATCCTTATTAAATTGTTCTTCTATTATGAGTAGAGTTTCACGTGAAAATGAAGTATACAACTGGGAATCGTCAGCATATTGTTGTAACATTGAGTACTTTATGCAGGATTTCATATCTGCAACATACAATGAAAAAATCAACGGCCCCAAAATAGAACCCTGGGGAACACCGGTAGATACAGGATAATAACTTGATTTTTCAGTTATAGAAGCCTTGTTTATTACTACGCAATTCGCTCTATTATTAAGATATGACTTAAAGAAATCAATCGCGTTATTCGAAAAACCAAAATAATAAAGCTTTGCTAATAACATTTCGTGGTTTGAAGTATCGAAAGCTCTACTAAAATCCAATAATCCAAGACATGTTATTTCCTTTTTTTCCTCATTTATCCTACAGTTATTAAGAAGGTGTACTAGACTCGTGGTAGTGCTAAAGTTCTTTCTAAAACCCGATTGGCAGTCCGAGATAATATTAAAAAAATCAACAAAGCTGCATATTTGTTGGTGCACAAACTTTTCTAAAATTTTTGATACCAGAGGCAGTATACTAATGGGTCTAAGGTCTTTAAACCCTTTGGATCAACTACCTTTGCTAGCGGTTTCAAAACAGCTTTTTTCCAAATTGTAGGATGAAAATTTTGTAATAAGCAGCCATTTAAAATATTTAATAATGGTTTTGTAAGATATGGTACGCACATTTCTAGATCTTTTAAGCCTATGGAGTCTTCACCTATTGCGCTACAGTGTATTGTTTTAATGATTTTAATAAATGTTGGCTCATCCAATTGTGTAAAATTTAGGTAAGACCTTGTGTTAAAATATCTATTAGCTTTATAAAAATTAAGTTTTTCATTTGAAGTTGTATCAGCTGTAGTATTTAAACCTGAAAAATAGTCCCTAAGAGCAGTTGCATTTAAAAACTGGTCTGGTAAGCCAAAATTCCTTTTACAGCCAAGGTTTAATTTTCTTGCAGCATTCCAAAATTCTCTTCCATGCTTTAGTGACATTGTGTTGAAATAGATGATTTTTTCCCTCCCAACAGCATGCTTAGTGAAATTTCTTAATTGCCTATAGTACTGGAGGTGTGCTTTAGTTTTTTGTCTTAAATATATACGATGAGCCTTATCTCTTTCTTTCATAAGAAATTTAATATTATTTGTAATCCACGGCGTAAACGGTTTTTCTTTTACCTTTTTGAATAATAGCGGAGCATATTTATTTATAAAAAATAATATATTCTTATTAAATGTGTCAATCTTTTTATCTATATCTTGTGTATAATATATATTATCCCATGATAGCTGTTCTGCGTCTAAGTTAAACTGATCGCGATTTATATTATTATAATTTCTATACTGGATGTATTTAACAGTATCACATCACGTCCCTTGGCAAAATCCAAAACGGTATATACCATATTATGGTCTGAATCGTCTGGCGAAATACTTACTGAACCTGATTTTTTTATGATTGATGATTGGTTTGTTATAACAACATCAATGAGGCTAGGAGTTGTTTTTTCGGTGAATATTGTTTTAAAAAGTCAATATTAATATCTCCAACAAAGATAACCTGATTGTAAAATGGCAAGGATAAGCTACATATTTCCTCTAACCAATCAATAAAATGATCCGCATTAGATGAAGGCGGACGATATACAGTTGTAAACAGAATTGATCTTTTATTTATATTAAGTTTAATACTAGCATATTCAAAATCAGCTGAAATTACATTAAAATATATATTTTCATTTTTATATTTGTTTTTAATGTATATCCTCCACCCCTTCCTACTCGATCCCTTCTAATAAGTTTGTATCCAGGAATTTCAAAGCTACTGCTATCATGCTCAGGAGTTAACAACGTTTCTGACAGTCCCAAAATGTCAAAGTCGTAATCAGACACATAATTTGAAAATTGTCAAATCCGGTATTCATCGATCGATTATTAGAATGCGCAACGGTAAAATTCATACCTACCCTCTTATAATCTTGCTTAATCAAATTATCTTGCTGATTAACCGCTCGTATTGCTGTATTAACCGCCATCATTCCATAAAAAATATCATGCCCATAAAAAATAAAAAATATCAGCCATGACACTAAAACGAACAAATATTTAATACAAACTATCAACCATACATTCTCAAAACATAAATTTAATTGAAACAAAACGCATATCACAACAGCAGCACTCACTATGCTTTGACTAAACATTATTGCATAGGTGCACTTTGGCCTATTTAAATAATATTCACAAGATATAAGATTACATCTTTGAGATTTAAATACATCAAAAAGAAAATTAATAAATGAAATGATCATATTGTCACAAAATAATTATAATTAATCAGTGTTATATAAATATACACACTAAACTTATACACATAACTGTGATTAAAAAAACTGGATATGAAAGACAAAAGTTCATAAGCTTTAATCATTATATTATTATTATAATTTTAATAGAGTGAGAGAGAAAAAAATATACAATATAGGCCTTGTCCTTCATATCTGTATAGACCCAATTACTCAAACACCGAAGATTGAGAATCTTAATACTACAAACTAAATAACCAATAACCCAAAAACTAAATGATACACAGAGAGCGTAAGTTTTTTGAAAAGCGTTTTGAAAGGAAAATAATATAATATAGAGTTTCCTGATATGAACAACATAAAAAATGCAAGATACATGAACTGAAAAAAAATTAAAACAAAAACCAAAAAAAGAAAAAAACAATAAACCGGAAACAAAAACACCATATTCAAGTTGTCAATTTTCTTTGATGAATTCAACACATTTAGATTTTGAACCCAAGTTAAAAATAAAAACACTTACATTAGTAATTACTCGGGTCCTGATTGTTGTCGTTCTTTCTCGTAAGTTCACCCAGTTTGTCTTCAGAATTTATCAGCACTTTAACACCTTTATGCACAACAAACACTTGCCCCCCTTTGGTCCAGCAGAAGTTTTTATATTGAACTTGAACTTTTTTTAAGTTCAGTTTTCAGTTATTGTAGATAATATTCAGCAGTCTTAAGAGAAATGCCAGTGATTTTCAAGTACCGTTGCCTTTTAAGTTAGATTTAAAATCTTGAATTTTTGATTTAAAGAGAATAATTTGTATATTAATTTGAAATATAATAAACTATGTGCAGCGGCATTCTTAGTCAAAAAACAATTAAATTTAGTGTAAGTTAATTGTTTTCAAATGAACTGGCTTTAAATACTATAAATAAGAAATATGTCGTCACCGTCGTATGAAAATTGCGTAAGTCCACACTTTCCAGAAATTGAGATTTGGGCGTCATCTAATGAATTATTTTATTAACTACAATTTGGTGTAATTAGATTGAGTTTTCGTTCATAGATAGAGCCGCCACAGTAGCAAATGAAATGTGCCTAAGTCCAGCGGTTTTTATTTTAGTTTGAATTTTGCGTAAGTCCGTGCGTTTCGTGTTATATCGCCGTGTTGATTGCAGTGTTTGTTGTTTCCGCAGATTGTTTTTAAATTACCTAATCATTTTAAGAAATAATTATTAAACTGTTTTCCTACAGAATTTAGGTAAGTACAGAAATGTAAAATAATATTTAAATTCAGGTTAATCTTATGTTAACTTATTAGTTTTATGCTGAATACTTTTGCGAGGATATATGAGATGTTGGAATAATTAAATTGGAGTTACGCATATTTCATACAATAAATTATTATAGTTCTTATCATAAAAGTCCGAAACTATTAGATTTACCCAAAAATTGAACTAATATCAAAACTTGAATCATTGTCATTGTAATTATTGCTATTCATATATCTTAATAATTTAATTTGCTTTTTAAGCTTTGGGCTTAATATTAATGATTAATAAGATTTTAAGCTTGCCTATAAAAATTAAAATTGTGATTTAGTAGGTACTGTTAAAAATTGGGTTAAAATTACAAGAAAGGATATTTGGTTGTAAAATTATGGTTCAACTACTTTAGAACAGTAATTCAACACAAAATCATTTAACTGTTTTAGCAGCGATACTGGGACTTATCCATGTTTATAAATTAGTACACAACTTCTCTGCTTTAACTAAAGAGTGACTATAACAGATAGTATAATTTTTTTGTGCTTTCAAATCTAGAATTTCAATATTTAAATAAAATTTTCTTAGATTTTAAGTTTTTTTATCTTTTTTAGAATGAATCGAACTTCAAGAAGCTTTAAAATTTTAAGCAAAGTTCTTAACGAAAGTAAAGCCAAAAATTCTAGTAGCGTAAGTGATAAGCCTGAAAACGTCGAGTTTGATAATGCTAAAAACCACGATAATGCCGAACTATCCCTTGCCATAAAGAATTTAGAAAACGAGTGCTTTCAAGCTAAAGTAGCCATAAATGATGAGAATATTGATCCCAACCTATCTAATGAAGATTTTATTACGAAACTTATAAATTTTAATACCACCGAAGATATGGATGCACTAATAGACATAGATTGCTTAAATAACGTAACGTTAATTGAAAAACAAGGAGCGGAACATTTTGAAAATGAATCTTCAAGTGGTAATAACAATAATCATAGTAATATTTTAAGTTTACAATAGGATCAAGGACAAGAAAATATTGATATTGAAAGTTCAGATCAGGAATTGGTTGAATCTGAAATTGGGCCCGAAGAAAATTTCCAAAATGATGAAGTCACATCAGAAAGTGAAGGTAGTAGCATCAATGTAACAAATAAAAAACGAAAACGTAGGCCAAACAGACTCAGCAATAGTAACGAGTGGGAGTATAATAGCAACAAGAAAAAAAGAGAAATGGGAGAAAAGTATTTGGGGCAAAAAGACAATAAATTTGTGGTGAATAAAAGTGGAAGAAAAATTTAAGATCCTTGTACCTGCTCAAAAAGAAGATAAGATGGTTTTGAATGCTATAAAATTAAAGAAGAGGAACGAAAAATTCTGGAATTTTTGGATCGTGAAGAGAAAAAAAAAACGACCGCAACAGGAGACGAAAAGAGCAAGAAACAGAAAAAATGAAAATGAAAGCCGAAGAAGTACATCCTGCACTTATTTTTTGAATACAAAACCAACTAACGACAGGGTTAGAGTTTGTAAAACCATGTTCTGTAATACCTTAAGAATATCTCTAAGAACTATTACTTCTTGGGTTCGGAAAGATATGTGCTCTCCAGAGAAGAACAATAATGATAGCCATATAATACAAAACCGAAAAAAGGATGCTGAAAAATCTACTGAACTTCGCAGAAGAAGTATTGAGAAGAAATTGTCAATTAAACAATTTTTAGAATCACTACCCAAATTAGAGTCACATTATTGTCGCAAATCGAGTGACAAATTTTATTTGCAACCTCAATGGAAAAACAAATCGGAGCTTTATAATACATACAAGGACGTTTGGTGTAAAGATAAGAACATTCAGCCTGCCAGTATGACATTGTTCAAATATATATTTGAGGAAATGAAATTATCTCTGTTTTCGACGAAGACGGATCAGTGTGATGTATGTGTAAGTTATGAAACAAAGAACACTTCTGACGAAATCTATAACCTGCATATTACGAAAAAGGAAGAAGCCCGCGCTGAAAAAGAAAAGGACAAAGGATCGTGTGATAGGGTTTTTACAATGGATCTGCAATCAGTGCTACTCAGTCCCAAGTCGAATGTTTCTGCTTTATTTTATAGAACAAAGTTAATTGTTCATAACTTTACTATTTTTGACTTGCATTCAAAAGACGGATTTTGTTTTATATGACATGAAGGGGAAGGTGAGATCAAAGCAAATTGTTTTGCTTCAATTATTAATTAAAGGTTTTTCCTTCTCTTGATGCAAATAATAAAAAAAACATAATTCTTTATAGTGATGGGTGCGGTGCACAGAATCATGCACTTTTAAATCTTGCATATTTAGAGAAAGGTCATACACAAATGGAGTGTGATTTTATGCACTCATCTATTGAAAGAAAATTATCTGGTAGGATTACAAACGTACCTGCAGACTATGTTTTTTATGCAAAATCTGCGAGAAAATTACTAAAACCTTACGAGGTGCAATATTTGCACCATGATTATTTTAAAGATTTCTCTGGTCTAAAGTTCATTACCAAACTCGGCCCTGGTTATAAAAAAGGGGATCCCGAAGTTCGCGATATTAGAGCATTAAAATATAGCCCTGAAGGGTCAATTGGGGGACTTTAAGCTGCGACATACTCATACTTTTGAAACATTACCGGTCAGATTAAATCAAAATAATGTACAATGTATCCCTATAGAAGATATTCCAAGTTTATACCAAAATAAGTTAAAAATAAAAAAGACCAAGTTTGAGCACCTTCAAGAATTAAAGGTAATAATAGAGCAAGACTATCATTCATTTTACGACTCACTTGAACACGAATAAAGCTAATATAATTTAAGTTTTTCTGCACATTTATATATATTAGGATTAGGTACCCACTTATCTTCTGAAAATAGGGTTTATTTGTATATAATAGGGTTTAAAAGTTTATTTGTTAAATAAATATTTTATAAATTTAAGTCGTATTTTTGTATTCCTTTTTCAGTTTTTTTTTTTTTAATTTTATTCACTATATTTTTTATGTAAATATCATTTACTATAAAAAAACACTATTTAATTTAATCTAATCAAGTTTCGATTAAAATTTACAATAAAAATAGTATAAAGATAGGGACACAAACTAAATAGTGTAAGCTGCCTAACTCCGATAATACCATTAAAAATTTTAAAAAAATATTATTATTTATTACTACACTACAGGAGAAAATCTAAACCAACCAATAAAAGTATCAAAGTGTTTATAGCCAAAAATATAAAATTTTAAAATGTTTTTTTTCTCTCCTGTAAAATTTACCTTTTTGGACTTAGGCACTTTTCATATGACGGCGACGATATGACAAATGCGGACATAAAATTATTTTAATTTTTTGAACTTAAAAAGTTAAGAAGGAACATTTTAAATACCAGTAAATTATTAAGAAACAAAAATCAATTAAAAGGAATTGATGAAAAATTAGGGAGATTCAGGAAATGTTAACTATTTGCCTTAATCAATTAAGCTTAGTACAATAATTAATGTAAACGAGCTGGTGAACGTAAAATAAATATTAAGTTCTTAAGATTGGCTAAGTTTTGTTTTTTTATAGCTTTCTGGTGTTCTATAGCATTTTATTTTCCAATAATATCCCTTAAAATTATTATTTTGTATTTGTACTCAATAGAAACGTCGAACATCAGTTTATTCTGGTTGTTAGATCTCTAACGAAAAATCGGGAGCAATCAGGTCTTTATGTAACTATATTGAAATAAACCTTGAAAAAAAAATTATTCTGTGTTTCAAATAGAGATTGTTTCGTAATAAATTTATTATGGTTTGGTCAAAATTGACAATAATAATAAGTTTCATTATTAATGAGTTTTTTCATATTAAGTACCAAAAAATAAGTAAATCATGAAGGAGTATCGAAAGGAGAATCATAACCATTTAAGTTATGCTACCGCAAAATCTTGAACTTATTATATATTTGAGTCACTCATATTTAAAGGAAAAGTTAAAATAATAAAAATAAAGTGGATAATTTGATTTTAAGATTGATTAAATATTTGTAACTTTTTGTGGTTAAGAATATTTCTTCTTTTTTTTTTATTTACATTAAATAAAAACGCCGAGCACTACTTTATTCTAGTTGTTAATGGTCGCTTATGGATATTCATGAGCAATCAGGTCTTCATTAATAAATAAACCAAAAAATAAACCATTGCTTTAAATAACAGCAAATTATTGAAAATACCTTGTCATATGTATGTCAAACAAAATAAAACGACGCTAAATATAATTTCACCAAAGTTAATTTAATGACTTAAATTTCATTGCTTAGATCTCTTAAAGCTGCTAAATATTTCTCTGAATAAATTATGTTTACTACAAATATAGTAGAGCCGACTTTAATGACGAAACTCTATAAATTTTAAAGTAACTTTGGCCTATTTTAATTAAAATATAGAGCACCTGTATGTAGATGAAATTTAATATTAATAAATATTATGTGTTTTACAGTAGTAACTGGATATTATACATAATATGTACATTTTATTATTGCATTTGTATCGCTTAATTCCATTGTACAAAATATACGTTATACGGAAAATTTAACTATTAATTTTTGTGGCCTAATTCGATGCGCAACATAGAAATTCTCTAATAAAAATACAGCTTCCGGATTTTTAATTTTAATATAATTTCCAAGTTTTAAAGCAAACGGCAAATTAATAACGGCAGCAACAACAACAACAAAAAAAACAGCGTCAGTATAGCGCCCTAAATAGCGCCTCTCGTAATACCCGTAAATACAAAAACAAAATGAAAACCATTCTCGCTCGGTAAAATTTTTAATTAAATCGTTTTTTTTTTGCTATTTTTCCGCTGGAAATCCGCTTTTAATAAAGACATCGTGATATTGGTTATAGATAAAATTTTCACAGAATAAATACAGAAAAATGAGAATATTATTTTAGGTTGGTGAAACAGAGACAATAATTGAATTTTGAAATAAAATTTATTTTATTAAAAAGCATATTTGAACGAGCTGTCAGTCGTCGACACCAAAGGAAATGAATATTTCAAGGATGCACGCTCCTTTCAAAAAATCCCCTTATCCTCCACTTTTGGATTTATATATCATGCATATTCCTAAAAATATTCATAACAAGATACATCACTACCCTCAAGATCCGATTTTTGCATGACCTATTTCTTCGGAAACGATCTAATATATTCAGGTCGTAAAAACGTAATAAAATGACGCGGTTTCAACTATTTATTTGGTTATCTTCGGATTTATATATTTAATGAAGCCAAATTTCTTAATCTAGCTTTATTCCGAAGCAATAAAACAATAGATGCTAACATTTGCTATATATTTAAAACTAAAATTCAGATTGCAACTTGGATATAGTCCCTTAAATTGAATTAGATCACGCTAACGTAAGCGCTCTATGAGGATTTACAACCTTTGAGGTCAAAACCCTGGTCTTTAGTCTTTATCGCATACCAATTATCTAGAATGCATAATTCTGTAATGGCTCCGATAGCTCTATGGAAATCCTTAATACCTTGAGCTTATATAATATGTTTCGGTGATCCAATAAAGTTATTCAATTATGAGAATTGGAATAAAATTTATCCCAAAAGTTAAGTATTCTGTATATAATGGTTATTTATTGCGTAATATAAATTAGAGCGAGTTGCAATAAAATAGATGAAATAAAGTAATAGTTAAATAGAAGTCCATATTTTGTAGGAGAATATGTATTTAAAGATTTTAATTTTTTTTTTTTTTTTTAAGAAAGTTATTAAGGGTGGATTGTTTTGAAATGAAAGCACTGTATATAGTTGTATATTATAGTATATAGTTGTAAAATTGATTGTGTGTAATTTGTATATGTATATATTTGGTAAATAAAGAAATTTGATTTTGAACTAAAGTGTGTAAATTATTTTCCTTTAAATGTATTTGCTTATTTGAAAAAGTTTCATGTAAAGCAATTATTTATAGTAATTGTAAAATACTTCTATGCATATTATAAATAAACGTTTTTATTACAATAACGTACAAAATTGTAATAGAAAAGTAATTATTCTACTCCATTGCATTCTTTGCTTAGTTTTAAAAAAGGTTTTAAATCATGTTAATACCGGAAGTGATGATAATTACCTATTTTTTTTAATTTTTAAAAAGAGTTCATTTTTCAGCTACTTATTATGGAAATAAGTTTTTTAATGTCAAATATTATTATAATAATACTAAAAAGATGATTATTATTATATAAAGACTCTTCTTGACATATAACGCGAAAATTAAAATAAATTTCCTCTATCGCAACAGTTCAAAGTGAAAGGATAAACCAAATTCAAGATGATTAATATGCAACATTTGTAGCAAGTTTGCGGCACCGAGCCTGCAGATTTTCATGTTTGCTCTTAACTGTTTCACAGTTGACCTAACTTCATCTATCTAATCCTAAACCGTGTGCTTTAGACTTGGTATTCGACAACTCCTGGCTCGGATCCAATTTTATATATATATATCCTATTTTCTCGTGCTTCTATAATAGATTTGAAAGGCACTTTTTATGATAAAATACTAATTATTTTTTTTAAACACGTCAAATTAGATATACAGGGGGACGTTTAATTATGCATTTACTGAAGTTCTGTCAATCACCTCCTCACCTCCAGCTAACCTCACTTTAATATGTCAAATAGGAACCCCCATCGTGTGATACATCATAGTAAAATTCTCTATTCAACGGTACCAAAAAAAATGAAATCGGTAAATGTGTAAGCAAATAGTTAGCGAAAATGTCTAGAAATAATGAATATTTTATTTACGCCAAACTTTGGTATTTTAAATGAATACTTTTAGTGTGGTACCTACATCATTTTAAAATTCTTACATTTTTTATAATAGATCATCAAAAAAAAAAAAAAAATACAAGCAATTTAGATGTTAAAATGTGTGGTAACAAACAGTACATTTAGTTCAAGAAAATTATTTATTTTTTTAAGTAAAGAATGTGTACCGATATTTGGGAGAAAAAAGAGTGTCTTCAAATTTTTTGCAAAAATCTTTGCAGTCTTATAACTTTGTATGTGTATTTATTTTACTTATATTTTTTGCGAAATCTATCTAATAGGTACAAAAAAGCACTGGAATACCTTACATTTTTAAGGCGTTTAAAAAGCAGGCGATTTATTATTGTTAAAACTGTCAATTTGACGCGTGCAATTTTTCAATTTTAGTTAAAACAGTGAGTTAATAAAATGGTGTATACGCTAGCCGAAAGAATAGAAATAATTTTCCTTTATGGAGCTCAAGATCGGTGTGCTTGCAGAACCGCGAGAGCATTTAATGAAAGGTATCAAGATAAAAACGTGAGCCATAAATACGTATTAGAGTTGATACGAAAATTTGAAGAAACGGGTTCAATTTGCAATAAGAAAAAATATGAAAATAGAGTTTTCGATGAAGCATGCCAAGTTGAAGTACTAGGACAATTTGCTATGGATCCAACTTTGTCTATACCAAAGGCCGCAAAACTAATAAATATTTCCACTGGTTCCGTACATAAAGTTTTAAAAAAAAATAAGTTCTTTCCTTATAAAATTCATATTGTTCATGAACTCGGAGAAGATGATTTTGATAGGAGAATTCAATTTTGTGAAGTGATGTGCCAGCGAATTGACGACGATCCCCATTTATTGAAGAACATTTGCTTCAGTAACGAATCGACCTTTTTTCTAAATGGCCTGGTGAACAGACATAACTGTAGATACTGGGATAATGAAAATCCGCATGTTTTTCGGGAAGGCCATACCCAATATCCCCAAAAAATTAATGTTTGGACAGGAATTTATGGGAATGAAATAATCGGGCCATTTTTTTTGGAGGAAAATTTGACTGGCGAAATTTATTTAAACCTTTTAGAAAATGCAATATACCCTTCCATCATCCAATCTATGGAAAATCAAGAAGATCAACATGGTGCTATATTATTGAATGAAAATAATATACATTTTCAGCAGGATGGAGCTCCCGCGCACTACATTTTGGTAGTTCGAGTGGCTTGATGAAAATTTTCGAGAAAAGTGGATCGGCAGACGTGGTGCAATCGAATGGCCTGCGCGGGCTCCGGACCTAACCCCACTAGACTTTTTTCTTTGGGGCTACTTAAAAAGCAAAGTTTATAAAACCCCACCTGAGAGTATTGAGAATTTAAAAAATAGAATATTTCAAGAATGCAGAGAAATTAGCGGGCAGACCCTTGCCAATGTTACTTTCAGACGATGGATATATATATTTTAGTAGACGTTTGCTTCTATCTCTATAAGATCGTCCTCAGGGCTATAGATTATCTTCGCTAATAATAATAATCGTAATTTAAGTATTTAGTATAAAATTAATTCTTTTAAAAAATTTATTAGTAAGTTTTAAATCACAACTAAAATTAGAAAAAAATAAAAATTAATACAATGTTAAATTTTTTTTTTAATTTAAAAACCAAAAAGTTACAACATTTAATATGAGAAACATTCTATCAAAGCGAAACGACTATATATACATCTACATATATCGGAGATTGTCTTCCTTAATATTAATAATTATAGAATCAACTTAAGCTAATTAATTTTAAAAAAAATTAAAGACTAAGTAAGAAATATGCAACAATATTTGAAATTTAACTCAAAGGACCAAAAAAGGTCATTTCTTTGAATCTTTATCTGGACTCAATTTTGGTAATATCTTGTAGAACACTTATAGAAAATATCTTTCTTGAATTTAAAATTGGCCCAGAAATTTATTTAACTATTATTAGAAATTGTATAGTAACGCCTGGTATAAAAATTATTTAAAAATTATGAGTTTTCAAAAATCTGTCCAAAATGCCTCAAAAAAAATTTTTCTTCTAGAATATGACACTTAAAAATCATCCTAGAGGAACAAAAATATATAATTTTTTATTATTTCAAGTATTTCAAGGAGAAAATTTATAAAAGATCGATTTAAAATAGGTCAAGAAATTTTCTCTTTAAATCATTAAATATTTTATTTTATGATTTAAACAAACAAATTATTTAAGTTTCCTGTAATAAATTATTTACTTTTCACTCATGTAATTAATTATTTAAATTATTATTTGCTTTTTGGTAACAATTATATTGCTAAATAAAAATTATTAAATTAAATCCTGAAGATGATTTCATAAAGATCGAAATTTCAACTAAAATATATAGATCGATCATCTGAAATAGTTTTTTTTACCTATATCCAACGAAAAAAAATTAAAGCAATTAAAAATAACTTTTTATTAAAATATGTAAATACAAGAAAACTTTACTTGTTATTAAATATTTTAATAATTATTTATAATTAATAAAAAGTTTGGATATTTAAACATTTAATTAGCAATAATATTAATTAAATAAATGTATTTTTTTTATGTAAAAAGACATTAGAAAGACAAAGTAAACGGAACATAAAAGAAAGTTAATTGCAGTAGACGTTACGTTTCTCATCAATTTCGCTCTTAATTTTTGAGTTTTTTTTAACTGTGGGAAATCATTTGAAATTAAATTTTAAAAAAGGATTTCACACTAAATAGCTCAATTACGTGCTCTATAAATAATTTCCAGGAAAGCTGCCCAGGGTTGCTATTTGTATTTTAAAGCTAAGTAGCAAGTGTGTGAACTATCATGTTTCCATCTATAAGTTTGGCCCTTTTAACCTTTATCTTCTTCAAAATATTTTATTAATAAAACCGTCGATTTAAATCGATTTAAAAAAATTGAGTTAACTTGTGAACACTTTCTTGTGATGTCTTTTTATGACTTTTGAATTGAATTAACCAAAGAGAATGCATCGATTAATTCACTTCTACCATTGGTGATAAAGCTCTATAAATAAAGATCATCATTTGAACTTATTGTGAATTTGAGAAATCCTTGGAGATTTATATGATGAGCATCAATAAGATATTGCATCAACCATTAGCTGTGAAAAAAGCTTGTTTGCGTTGAATCGCGTATAATTTAGAAAAAGCTCAAAAAGAGGCTCTTGTTAATTTGCACTAAGAAAAAATCAACAAATAAATAAAATCGCAGATCATCAAAAACTGCATTTTTTAGATAACATCAATGTCTTTTCAATAATACGGTCAAAATATAAGTTATCACCTTCGTGTATTAATTTATTTAGTTCCTGCAGTATCTTTTTAAATAATTATTATAAATTATAAATTAATAATTCATTCTATTCTTCTCGTAAGATGTTTGAAAATAGGCTTTTTTATTGTCTTGCTAATAACGGCGCGCATTTTGAACATTTAATAACATAAATTTGTTAAACTAATTAAATTTGTTTTTCTACCCTACCGATTTACACTTTAATTGCTTCTTGGTCAATCAATTTAATTTTTTTTTACAACCATTGATAGCATAATGAATGCCCTTTAAAATAATGTATCACACCATGGGGTAGCCATTTGACATACCAAAGTTTGGCGTAAATAAAATATTCATTATTTCTAGACATTTTCGCTAACTATTTGCTTACACATTTACCGACTTCATTTTTTTTGGTACCGTTGAATAGAGAATTTTATGATGTATCACACGATGGGGGTTCCCACTTGACATGTTGAAGTGAGGTTAGCTGGAGGTGAGGAGGTGATTGACAGAACTTCAGTAAATGCATAATTAAACGTCCCCCTGTATTTGACGTGTTTTTTTTTTTTTTTTTTTTTTTTTTTTTTTTAAGAAAGTTATTAAGTGTGGATCGTTTTGAAATGGAAGCACTATATACAATCTGAGTTATATACAACCCGAGGACAAAAAGGACTACAGCGCGAGCATAAGTGGCCGATAACACAAAATACACAAATCATGTGCATTTGTGCGCGGTATTATATGGTACAACATATGAACCTCTTGATGGAATTGGAGTCCTTCATGGTGGTGTGAGCATTAAAATACAGCCTGTTCCTTTTGATTAATCTCTAGTAATCTTAATTTGCTGGTATAGGTGACTGAAAATGTATAAATAACTATTGTTTTCTTTTTGGGTGCAAGATTAACTTTTATCAACTTTTTCTAAGCTCTAAATTCTAGTAAAAAAGACCAGCTGACAAATAATGTAATAAAATACGTAAATACATTGCGTAGAATTAAATTAGTTAAAATATTAGTTATTTTTAGAATTCTTCTTAAAGGCATTTAACTTGTATTTTAAATAGAAAATTAAGTTTAAAATAAATATAATTATGATGAAAAGAAAAAGCAAAACAATGTAAGAGTTAAATTCGAATTAAAGAACATGAGAAGGAAATAAATCCAAAACAGTAATAAATATAGCAAGTTTTCACCGAATCCATACTCTATAGTCACTTCTCCGCCCCGCCATGACAGTTCCATTAACCGTTAATGTCAATAATTGTATTCGCAATATTATATGCTCAGCTAAATAATTACGAATATTATTCACCAATTGCCACATGCATAAACAAAAATCCATATATAATATGAAAGAAAAACATTAGGCTCCTAAAGCCCCCAGAGGTCGAGATATGTTAAATTTTCACTATTCAACGATCACAACAAAGTAGGTACATACATATCCATTTATTGTTGAAATATTGACCTTATCATTTGATTGAGAACCTTAAACTAGAATAATGTGCATTTAAATTATGCATAAATCAATTGTAGATTGCACCCAATTTTATTAGAATTTATAAATTTCTTTAAAAGTATAGACAATTATATTAGCTATATATAGAGTATAACGCTTCATATTATATATGTTTTTTTTAGTTTTAATAAAAAAGCTTCATTTTAAAAGTCGACGGCTAGATAATGTTATTTATGAATATACATGGAGATATTAATTATATGGAAAAGGCGAGAGGAAGCCAGATATTGTTATAATTAGTGTTTAAGTCTTGGTAAGAGGTGGCTTAAATACTTTTTATTTCTAGTCTTATCATTCAGTCTTACGGTAAACAGAAAAATTGAGTTAAGAATATTAAAAAGTAGAACAAAATATAAATTAGACAAATGTGGTATATATGGAAAAAGAATTAGAAAAAATTGTTAAGTAATGTGAATATGGAATTAATTATTATAAAATAGGTATAATAAAGAAGCAGGTACTATTATAGACCTTCCTGAAGAGTCTCTGATATTTGGAATGGTTTGGATTCTTTTGTTGGTAATTTCTTTGCTAGTATCATACTGCATACATTGCAAGGCTTGTTGTTATTTATCACAGCAGAAAGAATATTAGGAAATCAAAATTTCTTACTGTTTATTTTCTTCAGATGCATAAAAAATAAGAAAATAAAATAAATCCTTAAGTCGTAGCGAAGGCAATTTCTAAGTTAGTCTAATACTAAAGTTAATGAAATTAACAGTTAACATTTAAGTATTAAGTATATTTTTCATAATTTTTAATCATATTTTTTTTTAATTATTTTGATATTAAAATAATTAAATTCAATAAAATTCCAGCGTATCCTTCTATATCCCCATTAAGGTAAAACCAATACTGACGAGAAAATCTTTGACCTCTAAGAGTCGTGAAGAACAAGCCTTTGAAGAAGGCTGGGTTATTGGTACTTTTGCCAATTTTACACCGATGCAAAGTTGAAAACTCACACGTTTTGGGCATGTAAGTTACTGGATACTAAATACCATACTGCTCTAGTGCAGGATTTTAAATGGTGTAGTTAAATCCCAACTTGATACCATGATATATGAACCATTAACCAGTAAATCAAAGTCCTATTTGCATTTGTTAGCTTCTCTGTAGTAGCGGGTTATCCAATTCGAGGTTGCCGTTTGACACCTGTCAGAAAATTGTTCTATAAAAAATGGTGATTCTCCTATGTCAACGTTTAGAGCTTTACGAGCTGATTACGGTCGACATAATCGTCCCAGAGAACAAACAATTTCGAACACAGTAAGAAAATTTGAAGAGACTGGATCGGCTACTGATATTGTAAGGCACATGCATCACCGTAACGTTCGTTCAGCTAAAAATATCGCTGCTGTGACTCAAAGTGTGTAGGAAGACCCAAATTTGTCAATTCCTCGGCGTGCTCAAAATTTGAGTTTGTCTTACGGCTCACTGTGGCGAGTTTTGCATTTGGATTTACAGCTCCATCCGTACAAAGTCCAACTCACTCAAGAATTTAAGCCTACAGACCATGAACAACGCAGAACATTCGCAAATTGAGTGCTTGAACAACAAGCTGCCGATGCTCATTTTTCGAGCAGAATTTTCTTCAGTGATGAGGCTCATTTTACGCTGTGTGGCTACGTAAATAAACAGATTTGCCGCATATGGGGTTTTGAAAATCCTCAGGTGATCGTAGAAAGGCCTTTGCATCCCGAAAAAGTGACTGTATGGTGTGCATTATGGTCTGGTGGTGGCATTGGTCCGTATTTTTTTGAAAACAATCGTGGGAGAGCCTTAACAGTATATTCTGAGCGGTATGGAAGCATGTTGACCAATTATTTTTGGAGAGAAATCGAAGAAGAAGATCTGGAAGACATGTGGTTCCAACAGGACGGGGCTACAAGTCACACAACACAGGCCAACCGAGCTCTTTTGCAAGAGAAGTTTTCAGGACGTTTAATTTCAAGATTAGGTGATATCTATTGGCCCCCAAGATCCTGTGATCTCACACCTTTGGATTTTTTTTTGTGAAACCTCAAACTCTTCCACAGCTTAAAGCCAACATTCGTGAAGTTCTAGCCGAGATATCACCTGATATGTGCCGAAAAGTGATTGAAAATTTTCTTAAAAGGATTGAAGTTTGTCAGAGGTCTCGCGGTGGACATTTAAATGATATTGTGTTTCACATATAATGGAATGATTCAACCTTTAAGACAAAATAAAAATTTCTTCTCCATCTGCATATTTTGCGTGTTTTATTTAACTTTACTTTCCCAAGCATAAAATGGATAACCCTATATAATATACGAGTACTAAATACTAACCTCAAAAATATGTTTTATTACCCTCATTTTTAGATTATACTATTACACTGTTGTTTTAAATATTTTCCTTTTAAATTATTTCATTATAATAAACTATACAGATACCCTTATAAATTGGCCTGTTTCGAAAGTCCTCACTCGAACTTTTAGCCTCAAATAACAATATATGAGATGTTACCATGGAATAAGACACTATATTTAAGAAGGGCAACATAATTTGTTTTTAAAGTAAAAGGTTTGATTCATATAAACTCCTATCAGAACTAAGCTTCCTTTTATATTTAGTGGACCACAGATTTTTAGTGTAATCATCATCATCGACATCATTTTCCTTTTCGAAGCAACTAGGTGCAGAGCTAATAATATCTTAATCATCCATATTATTATCAATATCAGTATCTTCTTCTTTATTTCCAAGGAAGACTTATTCTATTGATATTGTCATCATATTCATGTTAATAAACTCTTATATGTCATATGGCTCTAATACTGTTTAATAATTACTGTTAAGTTAATGATTTAATACATAATACATGTTAATGATTTAATCCAAGTACAAAGGAGGAAAATATTTTGAACTTTTTGGAAAGTCAAAATTGAGAGACCAATGTTTCTGTGAAAAGATGAAAACTACCAAAGAAAAAAGATACAGTTCTTTTAAATCGATAGTCCCACTAGAAAAGAAAAAGGATTACATGTCTGCGTATGTGTGGCCATAGGGAATTATTGTAAACCTTTTTCAGAACCTTCAACTCCAAAACCCAAAGGCAAGAGTACACCCTCAAAAACAATAAAAATCATGCATATTTGAAGACTAGTCATTTGATATTGTTTGTCTCTCGGAACATTGGCTTAAACAGGAAGAAGCAGAAGTTCTACAGCTTGGTAGTTACAAACAAGCTAGCATATACTCGAGAGCATCCTTTAATGGTGGGGGAGTAGGTATATATACTAAGAATTGTTTTAAAGTAACAGATTATGATGTAAAAATGTTTTAAATGTTGTGCAGCATTTTTAAATGACTTAAATGTATATGTTTTAGCAATATATATGTCTCCATCAGAAAATTTCCAACAATTCCTAAATTCAATTCAATCAATTATGAATAAAATTGGTATACATAAAAAAAAAATTTTGTGGGAGATTTTAATGTCCATTTCAATACTGGTCAGCAGAATTTCCTTGACCTTTCTGACATCATGGGGAGCTATGGTTTTAAACAAACTATAACAGACCATACAAGGGCTGGAGCTTGTGTGGACAACATTTTTATAAATTTCAGTACGGATTCCTTTAAATCCAGTGTGTTCGATATTGGGGTGTCAGATCATCTTGGACAGGAGCTCGAAGTAATCGTTGAGAGTATTATTCGTAGGACTCTGCACCACCATAAGGTATGTAGGCCTGTGACCCAAGGAGGTATATTGTCTTTTTTTGAACTGGTTTCCTCATATAACTGGAATTTTGTAACAGAGGAGAGTGTAGCTGTCAATGACTAATTCAAAAGATTTCTATCTTCTCTAGAAAAAGCATATACTCAATCTTTTCCCCTAAAAACATATAGGGTGAGGACCGATCAGAGGAATACAATAACTTGGTTTGACAATAACCTAAGGGCCATGCGGGATCATCTGCAATTGCTGAGTGGAGTGTCTCGACAGTACAAAAACAGAAATTTTGAGGGGGAGTTTAAAGACTTTCAAAAAGCTTATAGAGCTGCTATACAGGAGGCAAAAATAAAAGCCAATGATAAATTCATCTCATCAGCTTTTAATACAACTAAGGCCGTATGGCAAGTTGTTAATGGTAGTGTAGGTACGTCAAAAATGAAAAAATCTCATGAAAGTACTTAAACGGCTGACGATTTCAATAATTTCTTTTCACGTATTGCCCATGATACTGTTAGAGACATTCCACTGTCGCAGGGTGACCCAATCCAAAGTCTCTCTGTTCTGGGTATGGCGGAGAATGTGTTCTCTTTCAATCCTGTATCATTCATAAAAGTAAGAGAGATTATTGATGGCTTAAAAAATAAGACTTGTCAAGACATCTATGGGCTAAATGTCAAATTAATTAAGTCTGTTAAAAACATTATCATAGCTCCAGTAATAAAACTAATAAACAGATGCTTCAGGGAGAACACTTTTCCAGGTGTGCCAAGGTAATACCTATTTTTAAAAAGGGTGATCCTGATAGGCCCGAGAACTACCGTCCTATCTCCTTGCTGCCCATAATCTCAAAAATTTTTGAAAAATGTATTGCTGCTCAACTTGTGAAATTTTTTGAGTGTAACAATCTTTTTACATCCAGCCAGTTTGGTTTCAGGAAGGGTAAAAGTACCACTATAGTTATTTTAGATTTAGTTGATTACTTGTTAAATGCTTTTGATAGCTTGCAATATGGCAGTGTCTTGTTCTGCGATCTGAGCAAGGCATTCGACTGTGTTCCCCATAACATATTGCTGCAAAAACTTTCTAAATATGGACTCAGTCCCAACAGTGAATACAAGTCAGAACATAAGGAATGTACAAACTGTAAATATGCATATGAAGTTTTAAAAATCAAAGATATCAAATTTGATCATACCGTGTTTGACAAACAGTTTTTATCCTACCAAAAGGCCATAGGAAGACAAAAATCAAAAACGCATTATTAGCAATTAAGCAATAAAAATGTTAACATTCAAAAAATATCAGATATTTTAATTTTACACGTTAATATACAAGGTCTTACAACACACTTTGATGAATTCTGTCAATTTATGAAAGACAAAAAACCTATGGTATGTTGTTTAAGTGAAACGCATTTGACATCTGACATCGAAGAAAATGAGTTTTTTATTGAAGGGTATACTGCAGTAAACTGTTTATCTAATAGTAGACATACCGGTGGGGTTGTTACTTATGTGAGCAATTGTGTGCCTTTTTCAATTGTTCTTAACGATTCTCAAGACTACAATTTTTGGTCCCTGGTTGTAAAACTAAAAATTTCGCAGGACAATATTATGATTGGTGCATGCTATAGATCTCCAAATGCAGACCCAGCTCCCTTTTTCCAGTATTTAGAAGATAGCTTAGGTGATGTGATGTTTCATAGACAGCGAACCATTTTTTTAGGAGATTTTAATATATGCTGGTTAAAAACTACTAGTGACACAAGAAAAATAAAGAACATCATTCAGAGTTCAGAATTTAAACAAGTGGTAACAAAGGAGACTAGAATAACAAAAACTTCTTCTTCTCTTATTGATTACATAATAACCAATGATTTTAATCTGCAAGAAGTTCAAAGGGATTTTCAAAGCATAAGTGACCATGAAATAATTGGGGCAAATATACAAATACAGAAACCGCCAGAAGAAAAATCGCTTTTCTACTACAGAAATCTGAGTGACGAGAATATTGCTAATATAGCTGAGGAACTAATAGGAAAAACATGGAATTACGCCTCTGTAAATGTAGATGTTATTTATTCGGATTTTATCACTAACATTCAGACAGCTTTAGATAAACTTGTACCAAAAATGAAAATTAATCCTAAAAAAACGTGGATAAATCAAGATGTAAAACAGTTACAGGAAAAAAGAGACAAGGCCTTTAAAATATTCTCTATTACAAAACAGGAAGCAGATTGGGAAAACTTTAAGAAATATAGAAATGAGGTTGTATCTGTGATAAGAAAAAATAAAAAACGGTACTACGAACAAAATAATGACAACTGCAAAGGGAACAGTAAAAAAATGTGGAGAGTTTTAAAGGACTTAGTCGGAACAAAAAAGCAGGGCAGTGAGCGGTTTACTGAGCTAAATTTTGAAAATTACAACGGCTTATTAGAGAAAAACTTTAACAACTTTTTTTTGGACTCTTTGAATGAAGTTTCTGAAAGTATAGAGGATAGAGACTGGGAGGCGTCAGACCTAAATATTAAATCAAAACTCTCTCAATTTAAAACAATTAATATTTCACAGTTGAAAAAAATTGTATATGGTTTAAAAAACAAAGGCTTAAGTGATGATTGTTTAAATGTTAAATTGGTAAAACAACTCTTTGACGTGATTGGATATCCTCTACTATATTTAATTAACACTTCAATAGTCACTGGGAAGGTACCTTATGACCTAAAAACTAGCGTTGTAATTCCAATCCCCAAAGTGAATAAACCAACTGTTCCTTCGGAGGTTAGACCTGTAAATCTTTTACCAACTGTAGATAAGATCTTAGAGACTATAATTTGTAATCAATTGAGGGATTATCTTGAGAAAAATCATTTGTTGTTTGAGGGACAATCAGGATTCAGAAGTCAACATTCCTGCGAATCTGCCATCCAGTATGTATATACAAATTGGAGAGAGAAAATGAACAATGGTGAAATAGTTCTTGGTGTATTCGTAGATCTTAAGCGTGCGTTCGAAACCATTGATCGTAGAATTCTTTCAAAGAAAATGAGGCTTTATGGTATTGATGATTATGCTCTAAGTTGGATTGATAATTATCTAAAGGACAGGTTTCAAAGGACAAAAATAGGACATAGGGTATCTCAAAAAAAGGAAAGTGTACTGGGTGTACCCCAAGGAAGTGTTTTGGGGCCCTTATTGTTTATTCTTTATATAAATGACCTGAATAGGATATTAAATAGATGTTTTATACACTTATTTGCAGACGATACCCTCATATCCGTCTCTGGAAAAGATTATTTAGAAATTGTAAATATATTAAATAGTGAGCTTAATGTGTTATGTTGTGATTGGTTATGTAAAAATAGATTAAAACTGAATTCTTTAAAGACTAAATGTATGGTAGTAGGATCAGTAACAAAATGTAAATATTTTTTCGATTTAGGATTGTCTTTGTTCATAAATGGTTCACCTATAGAGTTTATAACTGAAATTAAATATTTAGGTGTAATCCTTGATCCGCAATTAAATTTTTCAAGTCATGTAAATTATTTATGTAAGAAAATAGGAAAAAAAATAGGGTTTTTTAATAGAATATCGTATGTTGTTTCTAAATGGTCAAAAATGTTAATTTATAAAACTATAATTTTACCTCACTTCACGTATTGTAGTTCATTATTGATTTCTTGCAACAAAGAAGAGATACAAAAATTTCAAATACAGCAAAATAAAATAATGCGTGTATTATTGAATTGTAGCAAATATGTGCCGACTAAAGGCATGTTAAATTCTTTAAATTGGTTAAATGTTGAGCAAAACATACAAAAGGCAAATCTTTCTATCGTATATAAAATTGAAAATAACTTATTGCCAGGGTATCTTAACGTTTATTTAAAAAGAAGAGTACAATTCCATAACTATAACATTAGATCTAAGCAAAACTTTAACATTAGGCAGGTAACGACATCCGCGTTACAAAAAACTTTGTTTTACGAGGGACTGTGCATGTTTAATAAGTTGCCTGAGGAGGTAAAGAATGCACCAAGTGTACATATGTTTAATAGGGGACTATTTGTTTATTTACGCAATCAAAATTGATTTTTTGTTTTCTGTTAAGTAGATATAAGTAGCCAAGTGCTAAATAAAAAGATTATTTATTATTATTAACAGTGTTAAACTTGTTAAGCTTCCTATCTGGCTAATAGAGATCATATGATAAGTGTTGGTGGGGTGCCATCAGCAAAAAGTGGGATAAACATAGGTGTTCCCCAAGGATCTGTTTTGAGGCCTATCCTCTTTTTGATCTATATAAATGATCTACCATTAACTGAACCATCTGGTAAATTCACCTTTTTTGCTGATGACACAAAAGTGGCATGTGCCGGAGATACTCTTGAGATCGTAGAGAAGAAATTGAGAGTATTGCAGGGGGAATTCAAAAATGGTTTAACATGAACCGATTGCATCTCAACGCAGACAAGACCAACAAAGTTATTTTTACTCTGAGATCAGCTGACATATCAAAGGATTTTTTTGTTAAGTTTCTGGGAGTTTTATTGGATTCTCTACTTCATTCAGGAACTGACATTCCCACATTAATATTGTTGCTGGAAGGCTAAAAACATCTATATATGCCCTTCGTCGCCTAGCTGGATGTTTATCTGAATCTGGCTTAAGAACAGCATATTTTGGCACCTTCCATCCCTTAACCACATATGCTATTCTAGCGTGGGGTCATGCCCCACAAACAAAAAGGTAGTTTTCACTACAGAGAAGGGCAATCAGAATTTTGGGTAGGCTGGGTTGCAGGGAGGATTGTAGATCTGTTTTCTCTATGAAGGGAATACTTACCCTACCTTCCGTATACATATTGGAAAAATCTTTTATGGGTACACAGGATGAATAGGGATCGGTATAAAGTACATGGTGATATACACAACTATGGTACTAGAAACAGAAATAGGCTAGTTCCAATTTACCAACGCTTAACAAGGTGTCAGAGTGGTCCCGGCGTTCGAGCTGTTAAGTTATATAATAAACTTCCTACCGACTATGTGGATTTAGATTTGGAACGTTTTAAGAATAAAATAAAACAAATTCTAGTCTCTAATGCCTTCTATTCAACTGAAGAGTTTTTAAACTTCACATTCTATCTGTGATATTAAGTACCTATCTATATATTGCATTTTATTTAAGACATATTGTGATTGTGTATTGTTCATAGTATGTATATCAATCACTGTGTTTTGGTTTTAATGAGTTTTATGTAGTGTTTTAGGATAAATTTTATAATCAATTTTTTAAAAACACCAGAATACTATTTTGTATATTGGCATTAATAAATTGATTGATTGATTGATTAATTGAATACTCCATTATCTACTATGATAACCTCCTAAATACAAATTTATAATAATCTACAAGAAACTGAAAAGCTTTTTTTATTTATTTAGTTGTGCGTAAAATTTCTATAAAACCTGCAAAGGCTGCTATCAGAAACCACCGTCTAGGTCAAATAAAGAAAAAACCCAATTTAAAATTGTAATATTAATCCTCACCGCAAACATGATTAAAGTGATTTTTAATGGAAAAAAATGGTAAACTTCAAACCGTCGAATTCTCGTTTCGTTAAAGTGAATTTCATTGCCGGTAAATAGATCAAATCTCTGTAGCATTTTTTCATTTTATTAACGTTGCACTGGCATCGATTTTATTAAACTATTCGCGGCATTTTTAATCAGAGCTTCAAAAACAACATTTATAGCTAGGCCCTGGAATAGTTAATATGCGTTAGTTAATATTGCTCCCGCAGCTTAGTGCTTAAACGAATTTTGATGGGATTTTTATTTAAGAGCGTCTTCACTGTAAAATTCTTTACAGTGAAGACGCTCACGAAATTTAAAACACAATTTTAAATTTCAGAGTTCAAAACAGGATTCTTAGAACACGTTTCAGCTCATTTTATTTTTGCCATATATCAGGTTAAAATTAGCTAATAATTATCGAGATAATGAATGACC
Organism: Anthonomus grandis grandis; assembly: GCF_022605725.1. NCBI lineage: Eukaryota > Metazoa > Arthropoda > Insecta > Coleoptera > Curculionidae > Anthonomus > Anthonomus grandis. The sequence continues at coordinate 1,798,793 of NC_065546.1, forward strand.
CAATAATCCAAGTTTATTAGAACGAAGGTGTATTCTGTGACAAAGAATATTTAATTACTTTATATCATAGATTAATAATTATTTCTCCTCTGTTAAAGTCTCGACACCAATTTGTATAATTATTAGAGTTAAAAATAAAATTGAATATACACAATTTGTCCATTAAATGACACTCGAATTCGGGTTAATCAGAACAACTTTACATTCCGTATTCAGTGTGTTGCCTGAATTTTAACGTGTTTGAACGCCCTGAACAAGAATATTACCTATTTTCCCGGCTATCAAATGCAGGGCGCGCGGAACTTTTGTATAGGAAATTAAGTTTTCATTGTAAACCGGGTCATGAAAACAGGGTAAACATGTCGCTCGAATTTTTCGCCGAAAAATTGCCAAACAAATTTTCAGGGAAATGCAATTTGCCAAAACGTTCATGCATGATTGATGACAGTATATTATTTTATGGTAAACTATATAGAGATAAAAAAAAATACATTTACTTTAAAAATGTCTATTAAAGCGTTATGAATTTATACAATAATTTTTATGGTTTTTTTAAAGTTTTAAATTTTCATTGTGCCAGGCTATAAAAATTATTATTAATTAAAATCTGTATTGTCGTGACGAATTCATAATGAGTTACTTATTATATTGGTAAACCATTACCAAAAAGAATTAATAAACATAATATTAATAACAAGTAGACGCTTCGCGTCTACTTTGGTCCGTGGGGATCAGTAAAAATTTTTAACATTTTTGTCAGTACTACAAAAAAAAAACTCCACAATTATCCAAGGAGTGCCCTAAACACGCATTGGGGAAGAGACATGGCCTCCTCATAAGGCTCTGAGTTCAAACCTTAGTCTCGGCATGGTGCTCTACCCAACTTTTTCTTTTTTTAGTACTTCGAAAAAATTTACATCTATAGTAAATACAGAGAGAAAAGGGAAGGTCTCATTATCTATTATAATCAGAAATAAATTTCATTGAAATATTACTTACTTATTTCTGGGTATCATGCTTCAGAGAACCATGATGTGTTACAATACGCTCCGCTCTCAAGTAACTCGTATAAATATAACCAATATTCAATACTGGCGTCTAGCCCCGGGTATGCAACTATTGATCCTGACGCTAATTTTATTGTTGACGGACGGTGGACAGTCATTTTTTTATGTTTTTACGTTAAAATTATTTGTTTTTCTTAGTTATTCTTATTTTTAAAAATAATAAAAAAATTTAATTAAAAAATAATAATAAATAAATAGAACAAAGTTGAAAATATCTCATTTATTGATAAAAAAAACAATAAAAAAAAAGTTGGGCATCAAGATTGGCCCTCTTCATGTCCTTGACAAGAAAATCTGCAAATAAATTAAATTTCAATGCATTAAGCAAAAAACAATTTTTGGTAATTTTTGTTTGTTATAGCGTTTTTCGCCAATTTTAGAGATTGTTTACACTCGAGTTTATAGAATACTTTTGTAAAGGAATTTTTTTTAATATCTCTAATATTGGAAAACACCAGTATAAGAAAAAATATTACAGATTTTTATTTAAAAAAATCTTACCTGCTTTATTAAAGAGAAATTAAGTGTACTGCTGTTTCATTTGAAGCTGTCTCAAGTCTCACTTTTCTATTTTCGGGCTTAGGCTTTTTTCGTGTTGAGAAAAATCGTTGCTTCTTGATATTTTTGTTGTGTGGTTCCTGTGGTTTTTTTGTTTTTAGCTCTTGGAATGCATTTGCTGTTGTTCAGGGCTCTTAACGTGTGCTTGATTGGAACTAGTGCTTTTTCTATAGCATCAAGCTCTTCATTTTCATCTGATGTAGTAAAAGAAACAACGTGTTGCAGTTCTTCCAATAAACTTGCTACCCTTCGTTTTTTGAATTCAAAGGATGTAGTTTTTAACTTTGTGCTTGTTGACAGTTCCGTTAAATGCGCTTTTGCTTCTAATGTATGCAGTTCCTATTCCATTGTCTCTTCCACTATGATTAGATTACTCTCGCCGACATCTTTATCTACTGATACATTAAAACAAGGTCAAACTAAATTTATTCTTGCATTTATAGCTAAAAAACTGAGCCCCTAGTCAAAATAATAATAGGTATATCCCAACTACCTATTCCAATAGAAACCCAATTAAAATAATACAAACATTACTTTCACTATTAATATTAAGCCACACACATTTAAAGACTATTACCCATGTTTTTTTATTTAAAATGTATACCTATTTTTTTCCTAATTGTCGTCATTTAAGGATATGAAGCATAATGCTATACAAAAACAATCATGTTTATGTCGCATAAAATATTATTAATAAATTCATGGAAAATAATCATCAAAATTACTTACCAAGATCTTGAGGATGCTCCAGTGAGTCAGTTACATATTGAGAAATATATCTGATCAAAAGATGAATATGTTTGCACATGTTGTATTTAACTGACGAGTCAAGACAAGAACAGCAAAACTGATGGATGCAAGTTTTACATTCATTGCACAGTAGTTGGCATTTACAATCTCGTTGAACCTTCTGGATAACATATAATTCTGCTGTTGTTTCTGAGGCACTGTTCCATCCATTTTCACACTCGACTACTAAATCTTCCCTCAATTTGAAACTTTGTCACAAACAAAGTGGACCGAATTATTTGCAGCTTACTGGACAGCTTCCCCTTGTTAAGAACTATTAACCTGTGCAGTGCATTTGTCTCTTACAAATCGCATTATGCGTTGATTGCCTTGTCCAATCGCTTGACTTTCTTCCCTTTTAAATAAGTATATTTTAGTGTTTTGTGCATACGTTCTAAGTGCATGTTTGTATTTAAACCCGCACCAAGTCGGTGGCAGTATGCCCAACATTCTACACAGCACATGTAATACTTATTAAAATAGTTGGAAAAATTCCATTGTATCAGGGTCTTCAAGTAACATAGTATATAACTTGTTAATTAAAATATTAAAAGTTGTGACATCCCTTTCTTCTAAGACAGCTCTTAAATTCTTATAAATAAAAGCCTAAAAATTAAAACAATATTAATAATGTTATGATTTTTCAAGTTTGGAAAACATACTTGCTTTTCTTTGGTGTTGATTTTTGATAAATTCTTACGCCACGCCTGGTCAACGTGCCATGAACAGTATAATCTAAAATTAATGGTACTATTAAACAGTGACACAATTATAATAACTTTTTGGCTTACCTGAATTTTGGTGGAGACATTATTTTAATCCATGCATTGAAGAAAGCTTCTGCCATATCTGACATGAAGACATTTGGGCAAAGCGCAGTACCAAGGCGAGGTTTTACAAAGTGAAAAAATATTTTTAAAACTTGTTTATCAGACCTATTTGACACAAGAAAACTGCAAGGAAATCCCTGACGAATATCATCAACAACTTGGAGAGTTATAAGTTCGAAGTCATAGTTATTCATCCCATGAGTTCCATGTATACAGATGCAATCGGTCCCATAAATTTTAAGCATTTCACATTGTGCAGCAGTCATGATAATCAAAACAAAATCCTCATTTTTTTAACATTGGCCATTCTTCACTTTCAGAACCTTGGGGCTTATAAAACAGAACTGCATCTCCATTACTTTGCATATCATTGATCCAGGACTCTACACTTATGATGTCGTTTTTATGTTATACTGATGAGGAGCACAAATTGAAACAGGCTTCTATGTTATATAGATCTTTCTTTGTGAGCAGATGCAGACGTTTTAGTTCTGAGTCAGTGATTGAATCTCTAATTTCGTCTAAAATATCTTCAAATGGGAATTTAGAAGAAATTTTTACTGCTAAATTCTCTCTTTCTGTTTTAGACAAATTCAAGTGACCGATGTCATTCTGATGTCCCACATGTTTGTCCATAATGGTCACTTCACAAGTGCCATTATTAAGCTTTTTTATTTTTATGCTTGCTGGGCAGAGTGCATTTATTTTCCTACTTCCTAGTATCTTTAAGTGTCGAATATTTTTGCCTTCTGGAACATATCTTCCTGAACGATGGCAATTAAAACTTGCAGCTACATGTGATTTAAAACATTTCTGATAGTTAACCACATATTTACAGTTTGTGTCATTTTCAAAGGAAAGTTTCCAAGTAATAAATTCTTCCTCACTTTGAAACGTCAATTTTTTATATTCAATAGGAATGTTATGAAAGTCTCTATAATGTTCTATAACGGTTTTCCTATCAGCACAAAAGTCACTGCACAAAGCACACTGATTTGCATTGGTAGTGGTCGAGGTATTGGGGTGTGTAATATTTGGAGCTAAAGTGTTATTTGAGCCTCTATGTGTTCTGATGTGGAATTTTAAATTTCTTAAATGCGTTAAACGTTTTTTACACTGGTCACAAGCAAAATTATAATGTTTATTTTGTCGTATTTGCAGGGAAGCTAGATAATCATCATTATTAGGATGAAACTTGATGACATGCTTTCTTAGATTGCTAATGTTACTGTATTTTTTGCTGCACTGCACAAGTATGTTGCCCCTCCATTTTTTATTGCCTTAAATGCACTTCCATATAATAGCAAATAAATTAACAAAAGGTGGATTTATACAGACAAATAAAAGTAGAAATAAACATAAAATTTAAAATTTCACCAACTTGAAAGGTATTTCCGGTATTTCTTATTTTATATTATTCACTACATTTAACTTTTAAATTTATTTAATTTACTTGTATAATTTCACCCAAAATTAATAAAGTTACGACACTTTAAAACAACACACAACTTGCCGAACAGTATTCTAACCTAACTAACTTATGACTAACTTCACCAAGCGCATGTCAAAAAAGAAGGATCATTAGTTGCATACCCGGGGCTAGACGCCAGTATATTCAATGATACCTTCTTATTTTATTATAATGCGCCATCTATGGTAAATACGCTAAAACAGAGTCCTCAATTATAATACACTGTTGTACTGACGAACGTTATGGCGTATTCTCCCTAGTATGCAGATAATTTCATTTACGTTTTTAAATTATGCTCCAAATTCAAAATGTATTTTTTTACCTTAAAGGCCATTCAAAATTAAGTAAAAAAGTTTTATAAATAAATTTTCCACGATTTATCCGTGCCACAAGATAAAGGAAAAAGAGGGTCCCATTTATTAGAGTATTGGAATAAGACAACCGTGTTTTTATGTCGATTTTTTTTATTTTTCAAATTTATTTTTGAAAGCTTATAGTAATAAGATATAAAAAGAATTTACATGAGGAGAATAAGGAATAAAAGAAACCAAAAACGAAATGAATCGAAACTATAGAAGCCGAGATATAAGTAAAAATGTGGGGAAAACAAAAGAAAATTGGTTTTTCCCACCGTACCACCTTTTTTCCTAAAATGATTATTGGCAAATTTTAAGTTAAGTCCTAAACTAACAATTTCCAGTAAAAAAGCCCAATAAAAAAATAATTTTTTTTTTGGTCGAAAATCGAAAGGTATACCCATGAAAAATTTCAAAAAAATGGTTTTTATATTTTTATAAATAAACTATAACTCTGACAACTTTTTGTATCAAATAAAAGTTCTTGGGAATATTAAGAGGTATCCGTCTGTCAAAACGAATCGGTTCTAGCTATTATAGAATCGGAGAAAATTAAAAAAACTGTAAAACATAAATATCGAATTATCAAGAGCCCTATGGAAAAATGTCAATTTTTTATTTTTGCACTACTTCAGAGTACCTTTAAAAAAAGTTAATACCAATTTGACTCTAAAATGAACAGAAACCCTTTTTCTTTGCATTTTTCGATTTTCGAACAAAATCCGAGGTCAAAATGACCATTTGTTCAAAATATGCTCCGAATTCAAAATTTCTTTTTTCTGGTTAAAGACCATTCAAAAACTAGTAAAAGAGCTTTATGACAAAGTTTTCCACGATTCATACGAGTGTCACAATCTAAAGAGAAAGATCAGGTCCCATAAGAAGCAACGTATTAGGATACGAAAAAGTGGTTTGTTTCTTGTTTTTTTTTTTTTAATTTTTATTTTAAGAGGCAATTATAATAAAATAAAAAAAAATTAAAGGAAAAAAAACGAATAAAAAAATTTATCAACTTATTGAATTGAAGCTATAAAAGCCGTGATATCAGTAATATAGTAAAATAATACAAAAAATACACCTTTTTTTGACATTGATGCGGATGTCTTTTTTTTCTAAATTGATACACTATTAATATAAATTTATTACCAATTTAGCAACCCCCACTAAAAGAACCCTAACTAAAATAAAACTATTATTACTATTATTTTTTTCCAGGTATTTATACCTTGTCATAACTTTTATGCTGCTTTTACTATTATTATAAATAATATTTTCCTTATTTATGCCCTCAACCTTAAAACCCCCCGTATAATTCTATTTATATACTAATATTATCCTCATAAATGTTCCATAATATTAATACTCTCTGTATATTTCAAATATATGTTTATTAATATTTACAGTAGTGGCAGAAAGTAGAGCAACTTCTTTATTTTAAACACATCTATTTTATTTAGTAAGAAAATACAATCATATTGGAAATATAATACCAATAAGATCTAAGCATTATAAATCTATCAACAACTTAACTTAATATTCATTGTTTATATTTTTTATGTACAAAAATTAATTCTGGGGCGGAAAAAAGTAGAGCAACTTTTTAAGAATTGATGTTTTTCTTTTAGTAAAAACTGAAATACAATTACAATTTTAGTATTTTGTAAAATATCCATCATTTTTGATAACTTCCTCACAACGGTGGCGCATAGATTGCAGTAACCTAGAAATTATTACTGGGTCCATATTAATCTAAGCTTCGTGTAATGCTTTGAACAATTCGTCCTTATTTTTGTAAGTTTACCCCTTATTTTCCTATCCAAAATTTCCCATAGGTTCTCGATGGAGATTAAATGAGGAAGTCCGCGAGGTACCGCGAAAAAGTTCAAATTTCATTCACAGAAAAATCCGACTTCCAATGCGTTTTTTTTAAGCTCCCTTTCTGCACTGCTTCCCATGAAGGGCTTTGACATCAGTGAGTTTCAGAAAATTCGGCTCAGTCAGTTTTCCACAAACCGCTGGAGCGGCTGTTTTCGCGAAAAATGCGGTTTTTTGGCCAAAAAAAAATTACATCATCACGTAGCCTCAACCTTCCCACATATAACGGTGAAAACCAGAAAAAAAATTCGCCATAGAAACAAAGTTATTAACGTTTATGTGACGCAGGGTCCTGAAAATCACTCAACTATGTACGGGTGCGTTCTTACAATACGCGAAGCGTAATACTAATACTTGAAAAAAATTGCAGATATTTTATTTGAAGTTTTCCCACGAAATTTCTAACAATCCAATGAACCATCGAAATTAATTATTTAATATTCAACTTGATTGACGAAAACAAAGTCACGCTCTCATAAAATATAATCATAAACTACACGTGTTTCGCTCTAGCTAGAGCATCATCAGGCGTTTAAAACCCATGCACAAACTTCATGTATTTCATTCATTCTTTTTGAATGAAGAATGAATGAAATGTTTTGTATTCAACTTGATATTTGTACATCTTTTAAGGTTAGGATCAGTTTTTATTTCTTTTCCAAAATTCCCTAATCAATGTGTTTTTATTAGGTTCAGAATTATCAGATTCTCTGCATATTTTCAAATCCTTTATAAGCATGAGAATTTGCAAATACGATTAAAATATGATAATTGGATCCCTAGTATTCGTACATTTAAGTATTTTTCAAAGACTGACCTTTATCAAATATATTTTTTTATTTCAAAATTTCTCCTCAAAAACGCCAAATCTTGGAAACTTATATTTCATTCAAGTAACATTCTTTTACAAAATCAAAAATACTAAATAAATAGTGAACTCTTTGAGTTAGACAATGTCAAAAACGAACTTTTACAACAGTACAAAGTTTACACTCATTAGTTTTAACTATTTCGAATTTTATTTAAAAACTTTTTATTATAGTTTAAGATTAGTCTAAATATTTTCCTATTTTATATTATTTATGTTTGCTTTATTAAAATTGCCATTTCCTTGTACCCTACAGTGTGCATCTCTAAGTTTTTAATCAACCTTGAATATTTTTTATGTATATCAGGTACTCAGTTCCCTATAAAAACAAAATATTTTTTCCAGATCCAGATATTCAGAAGACTCCCCGAAAGGATGTTGTGGCTTCCTGACGTGGAAACCTGGATCGCTACGATGGTTTATAGCTTTAATCGCTTTGGTGGCCGTTTGCTGCGTTTTAGTAGGAACAGCCCTGGGTGCAATGAGACCAGCCGGAAGGGATCACCTTACAGTATCTCTACTTATGATAGGTAAGTCATTTTTTTCACGCCCAGCACTTAAAAATAAAACCGTTATTTTACCAAACACACCTAATTATAAACGAGTCGTGCTACTTTGTATTTGTTTCCCCTGCTTCTTTTGCTATAAAGCAGCACTTAATATCTCTGTGGAGTTGCTCTTTTCCCTCTTCCTTTTCAAACGCTTCGTTTCGTTTAAACCTCGGGCAACAACATAAATAGCTGAAAAAGTCCTTTTGAAAAGGGAAACCGCTTCCGCGTAATCAGAGTCTCGGTTTAAGTTCGGGCTTCTATTCATAAATAACTTACTCGTTTTTAAAAGTAGGCTTCCCTTAGCTTTTTGATAAAGACTTTTCGGATAAAGTTTGGAAGTAAATTAATTTAAGTTTTCGAAGTATATATAAGAGTGATTATTCAACTCGCGCAATTTAAAATGGCCGTGTTTGAATAGAGATATCGAGCATTTTCAAATTATAATTTATTTACTCTTTATCATACTTTAGTTTGCAGTTACCAGTCTAGATGATTACATACTTAATACATCTTCATGATATATAATAATAAAATAATAATCTTTCTTCATTTAGCAAAGAGTGCTACATACAAAAAAATAAAATAAAAATATACAAAAATGTTTGATTAATAATTAATAACTAAAAAAATCAATTTACATATGTCGTATCGAAAAGGAGGCCTAACTAACGCGGACACAGATCAAAATAAAAATAAATGTTATACGATAAAGGTGCATTATATAAACAGTACATAAACCTTAGACCTAAACTTAAATAAATAAAAGATTGTAAAAATAAAACCTAAAAAATTAAATAAAATATCCTTAACATTAAACATAAAAATAAGATAAACTTAATTCTAAAATAAAATTTTAATAAAAATCAGAAAAAAATAGTCACATCAATAAAATGTAAAAAAATAACAATCAACGCATGATAAAGAACATAAAACTTAAACCTAAAAAATAAAGCTAAAAAAAATATAAACAATTAACAGTTATTTTGAACATATTCCCTCAAGAGCCGTTTGAACTGGTTTAAGTTATCACAGTTTTTAATATTTACTGGTAACTTGTTAAATTCAATAATACCCTTATGTAACCCTTATGTTTTTTTTATTTATTAGAAATTAAATAAAAACGAATATTAAAAAATGTTGCTTTACTTTTTCCACCTAAAAAATAATTTTTTAAAACAAAAATACTAAGGACAAGGAAACGTGTTTTTTTTTCTTAATATGTATTTAATTGCTTGTGTAATAATAAATTACTGGAATTAATTTTACTTCTGGTTTACATTCACTGCTTGAAAAAATAAAGTATTTTCAAATGTTGCTCTACTTTTTTCCACTACTGTATATCATTTATATACAGGGTGTCCAAGATAAGGATCCTAAGCATGGGGATCTCGGTACCTGTTGGAGATACAGCTTCGGTTAGATTAGGAAAAAGTTGTGCACTTTGAAGCGTATTTACATGCCGTTGAGAAACTTCAAAAATTTCCATGGCCTGCTGAGATATTTGGAAAAAACGGAAATTTGCCAATATCGATTTTATTTTTTCCTGGCTTTATTTTAAAAGATATCAAAAAACTATTGACACTTTCTCATAGACACTTCTAAAGTAGTACGTGATGGCGCTTTTAAATTTTATATCCGACGTTTCGTTTCCGAGAAACCACCATCAACTTTATTTTTTTATATGACGCGAAAAGAAAGTACACCCTGTATCTGATTCCATTTTTTATTACAAATTCAACGATGTATCACATGTTACATTTTTTTTGTTAGTTAAAAGGAAAAATATAATTTTTCTTTTTTTTTTAAACATATTATTAAGTAGGCTTTGGAAACAAATGCTTTGACACTTTGACGTAAATACCTTTTACCCTGTCACATATTTTTTATTAAATATTAATGGCCGTTGTTGTTACCGTGATTGTCGAGGTGTTGTTTGTTGAGTAATTATTGTTATTATTATTTACTGTTGTCGTTATTATTGCTAAAATTGTGTTATTATCTTCAAATATGCCTGGTGGTCATTATAGTCATGAAGAGAAGTTTGACATGCTGTCGTGCTACATTTTGTGCTACAAAAATTCTGTAAATACAGCAGCAATGTATCTTAATAAATTTCCAGATAGAAAGCAACCATGTCCAAGAAAATGGATTTACGAATGGAAAAGGAATCTCTTGAAGAAACTCAAAATAATGTTTTACAAGCAGTTATTGAAAACCCCGAGATATCAACCAGGCAAATTGAAAAAAATATAGGAGTGGCTAAATCTACAGCTCAGTTTATTTTACGTAAAAACAGATATTACCCCTACAAATTTAGAATTTGCCAAGGACTTAAACCTGGGGATTTCGAACGACGTCGGCATTTTTGTGAGTGGTATACACGTGCCTGTGAAGAGGATTTTAATTTTCCATCAAAAATAATATGGTCCGACGAAAGTATGGTCACTAATAATGGTATCTTTAACCGCCGCAATAGTCATTACTGGGTGCAACAAAATCCGCGTGTTAAGAAAATATCTTGACATCAACAACGTTTTGGGTTTAATATGTGGTGTGGAATTTTAGGAACCAAAATACTAGGTCCATTTAATTACCATTATTCATTAACAGCAGAACGATATCTTAATTTATTGCAAAATGATTTAGAAGCCTGCTTAGATGATTTACCTCTGGCACAAGTCAATAGCTGTTGGTTTCAACAAGACGGGGCTCCTGCACATAATTCTGGGCAAGTTCGACAGTACCTTTCGCAGCGTTTTCCTGAAAAGTGGATTGGAACCTCCAGTGAAGTGTCTTGGCCAGCGCGATCCCCGGATTTAACCCCTTTGGACTTCTTCCTTTGGGAATTTTTTAAAAATCGAGTCTATCAACATTCTTTTGGAACTGAGCAGGAGTTACGAGAATGTGTGACGGCCGCTTTTCAAAGTATTACGCCAGAGATATTGCGTGATGTTTTAACTGCTAATGTAAGAAGATCATACTTATGTCTAGAAAATAACGGAAACCTGTTTGAACACCTGTTTTAAATTAAATTTATAAAATGCGTTAATTTATTTGCTTTTTTCGTTATTTTTAAAATGTATTCATTATTTGTTGCATATCGTTAGAAAAATCATAAAACATTTGTCTATTACTGGCTACATTTTTTTATTTATAAGTAGTACAATGTACAATGCAAATCAATGCTTTATTTAGCTTCATCACTCTCTAAATAGATATTAAGAAAAATGTGACAGACTCGGTAACAGGTATTTACATACGTCAAAGCATTTGTTCCCAAAGCTTACTTAAAAAATATGCTAAAAAAATAGAAAATTTGCATTTTTCCTTTCAACTAACAAAAAAAATGTGACATGTGCTACATCATTGAATTTGTAATAAAAAAATGGAATCAGATACAGGGTGTACTTTCTTTTCGCGCCATATAAAAATATAAAGTTGATGATGGTTTCTCGAAAACGAAACGTCGGATATAAAATTTAAAAGCGCCATCACGTACTACATCAAAAGTGTCAATAGTTTTTTGATATCTTTTAAAATAAAGCCAGGAAAAAATAAAATCGATATTGGCAAATTTTCGTTTTTTCTAAATATCTCATGCAGGCCATGGAAATTTTTGAAGTTTCTCAACGGCATGTAAATACGCTTCAAAGTGCACAACTTTTTCTTTATTTAACCGAAGCTGTATCTCCAACAGGTACCGAGATCCCCATGCTTAGGATCCTTATCTTGGACGCCCTGTATAATAGAAACAATAATGGCCCCAAAACTATTCCTTGTGGCACATCATATTCTATATTAATGAATTTAGTCATACTATTCTTAAATAAAACTCGTTGTACCCTATTAGATAAATATGACCTAAACCGGTCCAACACACTACGTCTAACTCCAAGACTATAAAGTTTTTCCAATAAAATAGACCTATCAATTGTTTCAAATGCTCGTTTGAAATCTAAAAATACGGCTAGTAGAAAATTACCATTGTCAACGGCTCTGAGGAAACTATCACAGGTACAAATAACAACAGACTCGCAGGAGTGCCCTTCGCGAAAACCGGATTAATTCAGGACAATGACATTATTACTAACGTAGAACTCAAGTAGCTGTTCTTTTACACAAATTTCTAATAGCTTTTCATAAACCGGCACTGTATTTATTGGTCTAAATTCATTGTGAAGATTAGTATTGTGGACTTTGGGAACAGGAACAATTTCCACGTCTCTGGGAATACACCTGATCCAAGTGATGTATTGATTATGTTTAATAGTCGATCTTCAATGGCAGAAATAACGTCACAAAGAACCTGTTTAGAAATACCACTAACAATTTTTAAACTTTTAAGAAATTCTTTCATTCTTTCTCTTTAAGTTGAATATGATTTTCAATGGCAGTATCTGGATATAAAATTGTTTACAACGACAACTTCTGCTTTTCAGTCATCATTTTCTTTTATCTTTCTACAGGCTTACATTTTATAACTCCTTACATTATTAATTTTGTCTCTCCATTTTAGCTTTTTTCAATTATAATATTTAGACAATGGTTCTTCTGCATCATTTATTCAATTTTCACCATGTACTAATTTTCAATCATCGTTTACTTACTTACCTTTCTGTAGATTTACTTCTTATATCTCCTTACATTGTCAATTCCTTTTCTCTATATTAGTTCCTTTTTTCTATTCTGTTCCTCTTTTATCTTCAGCACCTTATGAAATTGATCTTGAATAGTGATATTTATACATTGTGGCGTTAACTTTACAGTGTTACTATTTTGCCAAGAGTTTGCAGACGGTAGCTCAGAATTATTGGAGGCTTGGGATTGTTCGAAGGTTCACTTATGACTGGCTATTAAGGAATCTAAACTTGATTATAACTATTAAATAAGAGGGCGCCACTTAGTTTTTTTTTTAATGAAAGAAAAATAAGAAAAAGACTTGGTATATAGGTTTCAATTAACAATTAAATGACTCTGGATAAGGTAGGTTTAAAGAGGCAAAAAATTACATCAAAGATATGTACACACCTCATGTTCTAATCTGATAAATGTTAGTAATTTGCTATCAATTGAAATATGAATAATGTTGATATGATTAAAATAAATTTGACGAAAGTAACATTTACATTATGATTTTGCTACTAGGTAGATGTCAGCACTTGAAAAATAAAATGCAACTATGAAAATGTTTGTATATATTTGTATTACGCAGGGGAAAGTTCATGAACCTTAATAACCTTAATTAACTTAACTACCAAAAAGGGTACTGAAAAATACTGAACAAAAAATAATTAATATTATAGATAAGAAATTGACGTATTAAATTATGACATTGATTAAATATTTGTAACATTAAATTAAAATAAAAGGTATATTAATAAAAATCTAAACAAGTGAGACAAATGTATAGTTACTAATATTTAAATAGACTGGCCTGTATATTCCTCCAAGAAATGAACGGCTAGCCTTCAAAACCGAGGCTGTGAATGTATGCCATTTGTAGCTCAACTATCTGAGGACTGGGAATCTCTAATACTAGCTCTAACTCTGGCTCCAGCTCCACCGCTTTTAGCAATTTCCTGGGGAAGTCTAAAGCCTGCAGCCATCAACAATTGAAGAAGAATAAAGAGGAAAACGAAAACGTAAAACCCTAAAACAACGGTTGCCATTGTATTCAATGTCGATAAAAAATGAATGGCGTTAAAAATGTGACACACTCATCTTGCTAAGTTTCATTATCTATCCATCAAAGTCTTGGGCATCCTGCACCAAAATTATGAAATAAACGATTCCCTAGAGGAACAAGATTAAGAACCATATTGGCCACTTCCTGCTTCACAAACTTCAGAAATAAAAAAACTGACCTTTTACGTGCACTCCTACCTGCAACACGGGAATAAGTCGTCGAAAAATGGACGCAGTACCGATTAAATCAATAACGACCCTATCTGTCGCCTGAGCTGTCAATATCAGCCAATCAGAAAAGTGACAGAAAGCATGGATAATTAAACCAGGAGAGTGATGCGTTAGACTAGTAATGTGTCGTTGACAGTGTGAATTTAAAGGAATATGAATAAAAGAAGTTGACTGAAATTATTAATGTAATTATTGAAATTAATGAAATGTCAATGGAGCGTTAGTGAACATAAGGAATAGAAAAATAAAACGCTACAACAAATACTGTTTTTGAAGATTTTTTCATCTTAATCTAGTTTTACTTCTCTTTTATCTTCAATGTACTCGCTCATATTATTTTTATAATATGTTTTGTTCATGATGTTCTTATTGCTATTAAAATACACTGCTTTCAGTTTTTTTTTTCAGCATCAGTAATATTGGCATTTTTTGAAATACCCCTTATTCATTACTAAGCATCTTCTGCTTTCAAGTAGATTTATATTCATTATTAATTGCTTCTTTTTAACTCTTACTCAAATAAGTCAAAATATTGAAAATCTTTCTATAAACCTATATCTGAAAAGGCTTCCCTGTGAAGATACAGAGTGTTGAAATTTCAATTAAATTTTCAGTTTTTATAAATAATTTGAAAATAAAAGATAAAGTAAAAAAAAGTTTGCATAAAATTAAAAGAAATATTTATTCATCATAATTATCTATCTGTTACTTTTTCTAAAATTTTAACACTCTTCTTGCCTTTTTTTCGAAAAACTGATTAATTAAAGCATTTATACCTGATGATGACTAATTTTTCTTAAGTTTCTGCCTCTATGGATAATAGCGACAGGTCTGAGAGACGTTCCGGTCCTATCGAAGTTCTTTTTTTATCACTTTTAATTCTGAAAAACTTTCTTCAGCAGTTGCGGCTGTAACTGGAAGGGTCAAGAATAATTACCATGCTGTTATTAACTTCGGAAAACTTGATGTAAGACTATTGAAGTTTATCAGCAATAATTCAATATGTTCCTTGATGGCATTATTTTTTTAAATTTAAGATTATAAGCATGTTTTAAGAGCCGGACCTATGCAACTTTTCACGCTTGAGTGGCTGTAACTGAGGTCAGACGCTAACAAAATAGTGCGTGGGCTCATGTTTTACGAAAATCGGAAAAGTCAAATTTTACGAATCAAATTTATAAATTCTTTAAGAAATGCGTAAAACATTTATTTATTTAATGGAATGATTAAATATCGCTTAGAATATTACTTTATGACTCTTTTCACATAAAATGTTGGCAAGCAACACCGGCACACAGACTATTCGCGGCACATCAAAGATTCTAATAGATCTCTGAACTGAACTATAACATAATTTATTATATTATAATGTTTAATATACTTTAGAGATGGTTACTTTAAGCCCAGATTTATGGTAACCATTTTTGGTAACGTAATTTTTACGTAATTTTCATCTATTTATCCATTTTCTACTTCTTTCTTTACAGGAGTTGGAATAGTTCTAATCACAGTCAGTGGTGTCGCGTGGAGGCTAACATCTCACGATTCATCCACCTGTAGATCAATGTTAGGTTTGGGGTCTACAGAATCCGTAGATGTCTGCACGCGACGTTTTGTTCCTCGGCTACCACCATCATACGGACGACCGCATCATCCGTATGCCGCCATGATGTATCCAGAGTTCCAATACAGGTAAATTAAATAAAGAAGAATTTTACAATATGACATCTATATAGAAGTTTGGGATATTGCAGGCCTCCTCCTCCGAGTTATCAAGCGTCGATGCAAGAGTATAGGTTAAGGTTACTTCTGCTAGATCGTGGAAATACTCCGCAAATACAGACCGGAGTGCAAAACACTATTTCTCCGCCTCCAACTTATAGGAGTCATGCAGGCAGCTTACTTAGGTAAGATTTCTATTGGTTTCTTTTAGGAGTATTATAATTGCTGGGAGCATCTTATATATAATTTTTTTTATTTAGGGCTCCCCTTTCTAGTAGAAGAGAAGCCAACCAATCAGAATACAGCTGCCCACCATCATACAGATCTCAGAACAGTTCCAATAACAGGCAAGGAACTTTATCAAATGCCTCAATACTGCATTCCCGGGATCCATCATTGACTATGTCAGATTCAAATCATGAATCGGTAAGTACTTTCTTTTTTCTCTACTCTCTTCGAATGTTAATTTTTTCTTTATCTTTAGGTGGTGAACGTAGTGAACATCCTCAATAGTGCGGAAGAGGACATCGCTCTAGACAACATAACCTTGGATTCATTAAAAATGGAACCAGAACCACCGGAAATCAACCCGCTAAAAATGCTCCTTAAAGGTAGCCAAAGCGACCTGGAGGGTTCCAAGGATGGAAATCTCGTGACCATCGTGCAAACCAGTGATCAAAACCCTGTGATCGTGACTGTCAGCGGCTGTAGTGCGCAAGACCATAATTCGACCGTTCAAATAACGGAAATCCCTTCGGAAATGGAGATTTTGGCGCACTTATAGTCGAAAGACGGTATAGATGTTTTTTTCTTAATTGTAGCGATGCCAGTGATAAAAACAAATTATTAAAATAGTATTAGACACGTTTAAATAAATAAAAGAATACTCAAGGGTTTAGTTTACTGGCAAGTACTCATGTTACAGTAAAAAGTTAAATAGTTTCATATGAAAATTGTCAATAATTAATACAGTAGAAAATTAATTTTTTGAGTCAAATACTACATTGAAGAAGATCACTATTGTATCATCACTGAAACTAATCAGTTTTTTTTTCAAAGATTACTCTGTGAAAGTTTCTATGTGTTGAAAATTGTACTTAAAATTTGACATTTTTTCCCTAAATTTAATCATTTTCCTAAAATAACTCTTATATTTATGTAAGCATCACCTAATTAAGTATTTATTAATGCTTGTGAAAATTATAAGTTACAGAAACGACCCTATACATATTCATGTTTATTAGTGGGGACTATGTTAGTCACCTGCTTTTTTGCGAAAAAAAGCAAATAATATAGTCTTCTATACATAATAGCTTTATAAATTGAACATTTGTTTCTATACATATAAACTGTAGCCATAAATATGTACATTTTTAATGTTATGTTCTGTAATATGTGACTTATATATTATACCCCTGTAAATAACTTTCCTAATGTATAAAAAATATAGAAAATGTTTTACATTGCTTTGTCGTTTTTGTATGAGTTTTCATGTTTTACTTTATCTTACTTTTAACGGGTTATAAATTACTCCCAGTAAATTTTGCAGGATAGTGGGCAGCCAACGGTCTGTTATGGATATAGATAGGTCTCTTAATCGACCCGTGATACTAGAGTGCAATTGCCTTAAAAAAGCCAATGAAAAGCCCTGGTCTGGTCCTATTTTTGACGCTATTAAACTGTCATTAGTACCGAAGAACCTAATCGTTTCTTTTCGCATTTATTACCTAAAATAGTCCGCATTTTTCACTATAGCTATGACGTCTTAGCGTCCGGTTAAAAAACCCGCCACTAGCAGACTTTAAGCAGATTAATAGGATTTATCTGGATTATGCTAGTATATTTATAGGAGGCTAAAAGTATCGCTTCTCCACTGTTCTCTGATTTTTCCATGAATTTTACAATATATCTTGGTATCAATACAGACTTTTTGCACAGTTTAGTATTAAGCTGTCCTTGAGCCAGTAGTGTGACCAGTTTCTGATGTTTACTAAGTTGTATTATATTATACGGAAATAGGTAAACACTGGACTTCACATAAAACAGGTACTCTAATGAATTCTCTAATTAAATACGTTAATATTTTGGTCATTAGGTTGTGCATGTATTTTACTATAATAATGAAAATGTTTATTTATATCTTCCTAAAAAAATAAATACAGACGTTCTTATACTCTAAACTAAACTTATATTTAAAGATCGACTGGCTTTTGCATACTATTATTATAATAAAAATTTAAAAATTTCTCTGCATGCCTAGTTGATATAAAAATAAATTAAAGGCTTTTTTTTTGTTTTTTTTTCTGAATTGCAATATTTTGTAAACAATAAGTTGTAGATACTATTCATGATTGAAAGCTAGGTACTAATATTGTTTAATGATTACTAAATATATATGCATATGATAACAATAAAGCCAAAAAATTGAAAATGTTAATTAATTAAATGCAAATGATTTATTTTTTAACGTATTTATAGGTACTATAATTTTCTGTTTTGCTTAAAGTTTCTTTGTATTGAGTAGGATGGTACAAACACGACAAAAATAAAGTAAATAAGTGTTTAATTTACTTAACTCGGTGTTCATTAAAAGGGAAAAATATATGTATATGTATGTAAGTTTTGAAATGAATAAAAGAATGTTTCCTTTTTTTCAATAAAAAATTTAATATGTTAAAATATAAAAACTGTTTTAAAAAATATGAATACAAAATTGAGTCGATCTTGCGACTTAGACGGTACAGTCAAATCTGATTATTTAAAAGTTCACACACAAGCACAAAAACGTTTTTCTTATAGTTCTTCGTCAGCTAAAATTTGGGAACGGTCGAATGGATGAACCAGTGGCGTAACGTAACACCTCCCCTCTGAAGAAGACGACCATGGGGATGGTCCATTGGTCATAGAGCCTACAATCTGCATGGCATCTCTTTTATACTCGATAGTTGATGTCGTTATGTCATCATGTGGATGGGTTCCATACAGATCAGCAGCCAAGTCCATGCAATAAAACAAAATACTTGCATAAGTAAAGGCCAAGTCATTTTTAAATGAAGAGTTTGCATTTTTCTTTGCGAGCCAAACTGCAAGATTTTATTTTTAATTTTTTTTTTTTATTTAATAAACTCACAAAAAAAAATCAAACTCAATTTAACTTGTAAGTTGTAACATCAAATTAATTAATCCAGACAAACAGAAACAAAAAATAAAAAATGTTTAACAATAATGTTTATATTGGGAAGATATTTTATTAATTTATTGCATGTTTATTAAAAAAAATTAATTATTATTCATAGTAAAGTTTGACAATATTAAAATGAAACTTGCGAATTACATTATTATCAAGACATATTTCAAGCGTTTTATTTTCTTTATTAACACTTAAAATTTCGTAAGGTCCTGTACAAAGAATAGTTTTAGGTATATTTGGGTTTTTGGGTTGTTTTAAGAGAATTTTTTGTCCAACATCAAACGTTTCATTTTTTTTTGCTGCTTTCGTTTCATCAAAATATGCCTTTTGTTTAGTTTTAATTGACATTTGCTTATGTTTCACGTTTTGAAAAGTATTTAAGATCATTTGTCGTTGGTGTTCCAGATCAATATTTTCTTTATAAGGAAAAACTAAAGAATTTGGCGTTAATTCAGTAGAACTATGTTGACTTGAATTATAAGACTTAATTGCAATTAATAAGGCATCCTTTATATCACAGGTATTATGTTCGATTAGGTAACACCGCAAAGTATCAGCTAAATAGCGTGAAAGCGCTCTACAATACCGTTTGAGCTATGATATTCTGATGACGTATAATGCCATTTTATTTTAAGAGTCTCGGTAAATTCCTTTATTAGCTTATTATTAAATTCACCACCATTTTTAGAGATAATGGTTTTTGGTATTCCAAAAATACTAAAATATGCACGTAAAGACTCAATAACACTTTTTGGTTTTTTATTAGAAATTAAATACACTTGTGCAAACTTTGTTAAATTGTCTATAATTGTTAGTAAGATTTCATTGTCAAAAAAGAAAAGATCTGTTGAAAGCGATTGAAAAAGTTTATCTGGGGCTTCATCAGTTAAATTTAAAGGCTGGGTACGATTTACACGGTCAATTTTTGAAATTTGACATGTGGGACACAAAGTTATAAATTCTGCAATGTCATTATGCATATTTTTCCATTTATATAATTGGCGAATTTTATTCGTAGTTTCTTTTATACCTTTGTGGTAATTACTGGGATCATTATGATAATTAAAAATAAGTTGTTGTCGCTCTTCAATTGAGGGTACAGTAATAATATTTTTACAGATAATAAACTTAGTTTGAGGGTATAAAAACTGTATCATTTTATAAAAATTATATTTTTCGAAATATGTCACATAATAAACTTTATTTTCTTTTAATTTGAGAGCCGACAATATTTTAAAATTGTTTTCATTACAGTGCGGCTTGATCTTAGCTAAGATTAAATTACGTGTTTTTGTTTCGTTCGTTAATTCGATAACTGAGTCGAAATCGGAGTCTTTTATGACTGAAAATACGTCACGAATGATATTAAAGTGAAATTCGTTTTTTTTCGGAGTCATCATAAATATAAACGGTATTTTTATTTTGCGGGTCTAATATTTGTTCGTTTGAAAAATCAAAATTTGTCAGCATAATATTTTGTTTTGAATTAAGAAAAGCTGGATAATCTTTAACGGTGATTTCATTTATTTGGATTCGTGATAATGCATCAGCAACTTTATTTGATTTACCAGAAATGTGTTTTATATTAAAATTATACTCGCTTAATTTTAAACGCCACCTCGATAATTTCGAGTTGGGGTCTTTTAAATTTAAAAGCCATACTAATGGTCTATGGTCCGTTATTAGCTGAAATTTGACACCAAAAATATAGGGCCGAAAATAATCCGTGCTCCATACCATTGATAACAATTCTTTTTCGGTTGTCGAGTATTTAATTTCTGTATCGGTTAGCGTTCTTGAAGCAAAAGATATTGGTCTTTCTGTTTTGCCGTCGTCATCTAATTGGGAAAGAACCGCGCCAAGAGCGTAATTAGACGCGTCTGTCGTTAAAATGAATTGTTTGTCAAAGTCGGGATACATTAAAATACTATCAGATGTCAAGATTTCTTTACATTTGTTAAAACTATTTATTACTTGAGGTGTTATTTTAAATTTAACTGATTTTTTTAACAAATTGCTGAGAGGTTTTGTAATATCTGCAAAATTTTTCACAAATTTCCTATAGTAGCCAAAAAGACCCAAAAAAGATTTTATTTCTTTTTCATTTTTTGGTAAAGGGAAGTTAACTATAGATTTTACCTTATCAGGGTTCGGTTTTATACCGTCTGGTGTTAATAAATGCCCGATAAAAACAACTTCGTTAGTGAGATAATTACATTTATCCGATTCTATTTTTAAGTTATGATTTCGCAAAACCTCAAAGATTATTTCTACATTTTTTAAATGTTCTTCAATCGTGTTACTAAATACCAGAATGTCATCCATATAAATAAAACATATTTTTTCTATTACATGTTTAAAAATTTCATTCATAACCCTTTGAAACGTACTAGGCGCGTTTTTTAACTCAAAGGGCATCCTAGTAAATTCAAAGTGCCCCTGTTCGGATGAAAAAGCAGTTTTCTCTATATCAGAAATATTCATTTGTATTTGGTGAAACCCAGAAGCAAGATCAATAGTGGAAAAAAATTTTGAGTTACTTAATAAATCAAAAGCATCGTTAAAATGTGGCAATGGATATTTATCGTCCACTGTAATGTTGTTTAATTTACGGTAATCGATAACTACACGCCATTTTTGAACACTACTTTTATCTTGTTTTTTGGGTACTATCCAAAGTGGAGAGTTCCATGGTAAAATTGAATCGCGAATTATTCCCTGATCAAGCAGTTTTTTAATTTGTGTTTTAACTTCTTCCTTATGGATGTGTGGATAACTATAATTTTTTGTGTAAATAGGATTTTCGGTTGTTGTTCGAATACAATGTTTTATTTTATTATTAAAAGTTAAAGGTTCGTTTTTATTAAGAAAAATATCGTGATATCTTAAACATAAATCTTTAATCTTACGTTGTAATTCCAAACTAAGGTGATCAACTATTATTTTTTCAGAAATATACTCAATTTTTGTTGTGTGAGAAATATGATTAATAGGCTTTTCTTTTTTATCTCCTAATGAAAATAAAGGAAATTTTTCATTATTTATTAACATAGATTTAGAACCAAAGTCAAGAGTACACTTATTATTTTTCAAAAAATCTAATCCTAATATGCCATCAAATGGTGAATTAAAATTATTTATATAAAATTTTTGAGTTTTTGCAAACATAGAAAAATTAACGCTATGCTTAATTTTAATGGGGATATTATTTATTCCATAAACTTCTAAATTTTCGGAATTAAGCTTATAATTTGTAAGAAAATTTAGGGGTTTTAAAATAGAAATTGCTGCACCAGAATCTACCAATAATTTTAGGTTTAATGTTTTTATGTGTATGTATAATAATGACTGATTATTGATTTGATAAATTCCAAGGTCGTTATAGGTGGGTTTTCTAGTAATATAGGATTTTGGCATAAAAAATCGGCGTCAACTTCCAATTCGATTTCATCGTCTTTTTCACACTCGATATTTATAGCAGAATCAGAATAAAAATTATTTACGGGGACTTGCGATTCCAAATTTTTAAAGCATTTTTCGGCTTTATATCCAAATTTATTGCAATTCCCAAATCTAGATTTGGGAATTGTTAATTTTATTGGGGGTTTTTGTTGAAATGCATTTGTTTCTGAAAAACTACCTGATGGTTTAAAAGATGCATTACTGCTTTGATTTTGAATATTCATTTTCGAAAACTGAATATTGGTTTGTTTAAAAAATTGTTGATTTTCATAGTTAATAATTAATTGTTTTACTTCTGTTAATGGCTCAGGTTTTAACGATCTTAAGCACTGCGACAAGGGATCTTTTAAACCTGTGACTGTTGTCACTAAGGCAGATTTATTGTGAAATGTGGTCAAGCAATTTTTTTCAATAGTGTTAAGCTTAATGTCATATTTAATAACTTTATGAATTCTAATTAGTTGACTTTCAATGCGTTCTACAAACTTTATAGGTTTTTCATTAAGTTGCTGTTTAAAGTGGCAGAGTTCAAAATTTAAACAGTGAATATCTAATATTTCACCATATTGTTCTAGAAGTGCAATTTTTATGTCATCCCAAGAATTAAATTCTCTTGAGCCAATAAATTTTAAAGCTTTGCCTTCTAGTCGGCTTTTTACGATAAAAGGAAAAACATCTAATTCGTTTTGATTAAATTTTGAATAGACAAAATCAACAGAATCAATAAAATTATGCAATTTAGAGCGAGCACCATCAAAAAGGTTAATTAATTTTATTGCTTTATCGGAAGTTATAGTGTAAGTTGTTGAAGTATTTGAATTTGAATTTTTAGTTGTATCAGGCATTGTGCAAGGTGGTAAATTGAGTACAAGTGATACAACCTACAAGAAAAAAAAACAACGAAAAATAAAATAAATTTGATAAAATTAAATAATCGTGCAGTAAGACTCACCCTGCAACTCTTGTACTCCGTGAGAATGACTGTAGCCTGTGGTGTTTGTGTTGGTTCGTCGATCTGCTTCTACTCAGTCAGCATTGCAGTGGCATTACACCTTGACTGTGTTGAATTTTTTTCATCCAAATTCCAGTGAACTTCGGGCTAGGGAACGTCTTGAAGGTTCTGTCTTCCAGAAATCCCAAATTCCTTCGTTAGGCTAGGGGAGAGCTGAGAGGACCTTTTCTTGATAGTTCCAAATTCCACTTGGTAAACGGCTAGGGACGACAGACAGCGAACAACGTGCAATCTCGAACGCGTTTTTGTAAAATTTTTTGATATCCCGGTAAATTGAAATTATGATCTCTCCGGAATTATTTTACCGACTGCGCCAGTTTTGAAATGAATAAAAGAATGTTTCCTTTTTTTCAATAAAAAATTTAATATGTTAAAATATAAAAACTGTTTTAAAAAAAATATGAATACAAAATTGAGTCGATCTTGCGACTTAGACGGTACAGTCAAATCTGATTATTTAAAAGTTCACACACAAGCACAAAAACGTTTTTCTTATAGTTCTTCGTCAGCTAAAATTTGGGAACGGTCGAATGGATGAACCAGTGGCGTAACGTAACATGTATGTGCATATAATTATAGATAGATGTTAGGTTTAATTTTGTTTTTTTTTTCTTTTTTTTTGTAATCATATACTCCCTATTCTAACCCTTTTTCCCTTTTTTTTTCCTTTCCTGTACTTACTTACCTTAATTGTTTAACAAAAAATTGTCTATTTTGCTTTAAAATAATGTTTTCATGTGCACACATTAACGCAAGGTCCATCTTAAATAATTTTAATATTTTTCAAGTACATGTAGATAGTTATCAATATGATTTGATTGGGGTTTCACAGACATGGTTACATACAGGAGTTACCAACGAAGTCATAGAATTGCAAAATTATAGTCTCATACGGCAAGATCGATTAAGCAGGGGAGGTGGTATAGCTGTTTATGTAAAATCATGTATCGACTATCGTGAAGTTCTTAAGGAAACATGCGATTATCTTGAGCATGTCTGGATTGAATTAAAAGTAAATAATCAAAAAGTTTTAATTGGTAATATATATCGTCCTCCCTAGAGCGACATACATCTATTCTATTCCCGTCTTGAAAATATTCTGACCGACTTTTATGTTAACTATGAGTCTATTTTACTTTTGGGTGACTTTAATATAAATTTTTTATATTTGAATTTTAAGGTATCATTAAGCGAAATTACTGAATTATATGGTTTGCAACAGCTTATAACTGACCCTACCAGAATATCCAACACCACTATGTCTTTAATTGATTTACTTTTCTCAAATTTAGAGTCGGTGGAGAATTGTGGAATAAGGGATATTGAAATATCGGATCATATGCTAATTTACTGCAATATAAACTTTGATATACCTAAGCCTCAAATTTATAATTTCACTTATAGAAATTTACAAAATATCAACACTTGTTTATTTCAGTCTGATATTGAATCATTTCCCTGGCATAATATGTACAATATGGCTGATTTAAATAATAAAGTTTTTTTTTTACTCAATCTTTATTAGAATTAATTAACTTACATGCTCCTATAACAAACGTAAAGGGTAAAACTAGACCATATTGCCCCTGGATTACTCCTAATATTAGATTTATACAAAGACTTTGCAACTCGGCTTTACGTAAATTTAGAAACACCAAAAGTCGCGAGGATTGGGAAAATTATAAGCAGTACAGAAATCTTGCAACTAGTTCAATTAGGGCGGAAAAAAAGGCATACCTGGCTCACAGATTTAGAGCATGTAATAACAAAGAAACATGGCAAGAACTTAATAAACTAAATATTTCTAATAAATAAAATATACAACTTCCTCCTCTTATGCAAGATGTAGATAAACTTAATTTTTTTTTCTAATATTAACAAAAACAATAATAACCCTGACGAAGAATTTGTTGGGTATTTTAAAAAATATAGGTTAAATTATTTGGCTGAATTTAAATTTAATTTGGTGACACAAGGTATAATAATAAATTACTTAAAATCTATTAAATCTAAAGCATTTGGCGTTGATCAATTAAACATTACCCTGATTTTGCTTTGTTGCCCTGCCATAATTAAACCTCTCACTCATATTATAAACGTATGTTTAGAACAAAACTGCTTTCCCGATCAATGGAAAGAAGCCAATGTTATTCCTTTGCCCAAAATAAAAAATCTTGTTGAATTTAATGATGTTCGCTCAATATCTGTACTTCCTATACTATCAAAAATATTAGAAAAAATTATGGAGTATCAAATAGTTCAATATTTAAATGTAAATAATTTAATTCCTAAATACCAGTCTGGGTTTCGTAAGACGTATAGTTGTACAACCGCTTTATCTAAAGTGACTGATGATATTTTTAAGGAACTTGATAAAAATAAAGCTACGGTGTTGGTTCTCTTAGATTTTTAAAGCCTTTGACATGGTAAATCACAGAATATTACTGGCTATATTAGAATATATGGGTTTTGCTGAGTCTGCGTTGGCATTGGTGTCTTCTTTCTTGTTTAATCGAAAACAAAGAGTAGTGGTCAATAACAATAAATCAAATGCACTGGATGTTACCTCTGGGGTGCCCCAAGGTAGCATTCTTGGTCCTTTGTTTTATACTCTTTATACTTCACAAATTACTAAAAAAATTCTACACTGTAAGCACCATTGCTATGCAGATGACACCCCGCTATTTTATTCATTTCATCACACTAATGTTGTCCAATCTAATCAATATATAAATGAGGATTTAAATACCTTAAATATAAAAACTCAAAAATTGCTTCTAAAGATTAACCCCAGTAAATCAGCAGCTATTCTTTTTTGTAGTGACAATCATCGAACTAATATTTTAAATAATTTAAATGTACACCTTAATAACAATATAATAAGTTTTAAAAACTCTGCAAAAAATCTTGGACTAGTAATGGACTATAAACTTAGATTCAAAGAACATATTACCCTTAAACTAAAAAATGGATATTCTGCCTTAAAAACAATATCGTCAAAGACATTTTTTAAGCTCAAGTATCAAAAAACTGCTCTATGATGCTTTAGTACTATCACCGTTAAATTTTTGCGACACAATTTATGGACCATGTCTCGATAACTCCGACTCAGGTAGAATTCAAAAACTTCAAAACTCTTGCTTAAGACTTATATTTGGTATAAGAAGACGGCAACATATTTCTTATAAATTAAAAGAAGCAGGTTGGCTAAATATGCACAATAGACGAATATTACATATTTTATGTTTTTCTTATAAAATTCTTAAATCAAAAACTCCGCCTTACTTACTTGAAAAGCTTACCTATCGTACTGATGTGCATAATCTTAATATAAGACGTAAAAATCTTTTAACAATTCCTTGCCATAGCAAAGAACTTTTTAAGCAATCCTTTTCTTATGTCGTACCAAATTTGATTAATAAGTTCATAGTAATTAATTTTACTGTCACTGAAAAAACTTTTAAATTAAAAACCAAGCTTCTTCTTTTAAATCAAACTTAATTTTTCTTGAATGCCTTTCTTTATTAAAATACTACGCACATGCTAACTAACTGAATGCAACGTAAAATATTCTATTAACATTTATTATTCAAAAATTAACTGTTTAAAAAAAAAAGAATTTTTTCATTCCGTTTCATCTACCTATTTGTTTTTTTTTTTAGTTTGTCTATAAGAATTGTTTTTTTTTTCTCTCACTTCTTCTATTATAAGCCTTAACAGAATCCACGAAGTTGTTTCCTTCTTTTCTGGAAGTCTGAATGCATGGCTTATTAGTTGCCTTACTTGTGTTAACTAAATTCTTTATATAACCTATTGTTTTTAATATGCTCTCTTTGTTTAATATTCTAATATTCAATTCCATGTATATAATCATATAACCTTCTGTAATTATGCTTTTTTTTGTATTGGTGGCTAATAAATGTCTTATTATTATTATTATTCTTATAAAACTATGTTAAAAGTCTTTTTATTTTGCCAGGCAATCCGTAGCAACTATTGTAAGTTCATTGCATTGGTTCGAATTTTTTTATAACTTTTTATCCATGTTATTCACAGTGGAATCAAATGCAATATTGCACATACATTGCAAAGTTAATAATGCACAGAATATATGTAGTAAATCACACCATGGGGTAGCCATTTGACATACCAAAGTTTGGCGTAAATAAAATATTCATTATTTATAGACATTTTCGCTAACTATTTGCTTACACATTTAAAGATTTCATTTTTTTTTGATACCGTTGAATAGAGAATTTTACGCTGCTTACTATGATGTATCACACGATGGGGGTTCCCATTTGACATATTAAAGTGAGGTTAGCTGAAGGTGAGGAGGTGATTGACAGAACTTCAGTAAATGCATAATTAAACGTCCCCCTGTATATCTAATTTGACGTGTTTTTTTTTTTTTTTTAAGAAAGTATTTAAGTTTGGATAGTTTTGAAATGAAAGCACTGTATATCACCCAATATATAAATAATTTAAGATGTTTGTTTTATAAATATTACACATTGTATGGAAAATTTTACTCAGTGCTGTTTTCGAAAAAAGAATGTTTATAAAACATTACACTGAGTATTTATTATCTTTTTAAAGTTTTTCTGATAAAATATCTCATTTAATAAATACAATAATGTTTATTTATTAAAACATAAATAATACATATTCGACTCGAGAAATAGGATAATAAACACCAAATTATAGCAGAGTTTTGATATACGAAACAAATTGGAGCAACATTTGAATATCAAACAAAAATTATCTGACATGAACTCAATTTTATTGTAATATGTTGAATAATGTAATTTCTTTTCAATTTAATTTAAACAGAATGTCGAATAGCGTTTAATAGGCTAAATAGACGGTGCATGTCGTTGTAATTAAGTTAAAATTCTACAGTGTATACATACGTACAGTGCCCCATCATTAAAATAAAAAGGTAATATTCATTTATTTTTTAAATTATATTAATTTGATTTATATGGGCTTGCATTAGATTTTTAAAATGTTTTTTGGCAATTAAATTTTTAAATTAACTATAATAAAATATAAATGAATATATATATACTTACGAAAAATTGCTTCTCATCTCATTATTCCACAGAAAAGAGTAATCAAAATTTTATACCATGTAAAGCGTATACAGCACCTACAATCAGAAGTTTTTGGTACACATATAGGGTGGTATGGTCGATACTTATTTAATTATTTATATAATTTTAATACATTCAAAGAATACATTCAAATATGTGTTACACCCCACTATAATGTAGGTATCGATACTACTATTAGGTGAAAGCAATTTTTAAGACGATACAACGCTTTTACGATTCCAAAATGAAAAAATCTTTGAAATCCCTGCAGCCGTCCACATCATAAATTAAACCTGATTAAATATCAATTTAAAAAAACACAATTCAAAGATATTCTTATTTTATTAAACATTCCTGTATAGTATCCTTAGAAAACATAATGTTTTGTTTTAAATGCATCACTTGTAATTCATCTTAATTGCGAAAATTAGAGCGGAATTTGTGCCACGCAAATGAGGAAGTGGGTCATTTTCATTCGCGAACGAGTCTTTGGCTTTTCCGCTTTTAACCGCATTACTGAAAAAACTCAAGAATAATCTTGGCGTGGACGGATTAAATTAAAAAGAACTTGTTTAAACTGAATAAGTAATAAATCTGTGCATGACTGGAAAATAAATAATTTAAAAGGTGTATACGTGAGGTTTTTCAGATTTCAGGATCAATTGTTGTAAAAAATATTAATTATTGGGATTAATAGTTGTAGAAATTTATTGGCGGTTTAGTATTTTAATGTGGTCCTCCTCAGGACACTAAATGTTTTTTTGCAAGTGTTTTCGTAGTTTTAGGACCGGTTGGTCATTCTATGAATTGTACGGAACAAATTTTATTTATCTTTCTTTTTTTCAAAAAATGTCTTGTAGGGCTCTGTATGGTTGACAACATTTTGACTTTTAACGTACTTTTGTTATGAATCTTTAACGTCTAATTTTTAAATAAACAGAATTTATATTGCATTTGTATTATTCAAAATGTTTTCTTCGCCATTTTATAAACTTTTTCATTTTGGGTCATGTTAACTTCACAATGCAGCGAGTTTGCCCTGAAATATAAGAATGCATTCCAAAGGTTAATAAAATAATAAAACACAATGAATAGTATTTTTCTGTGATTACTTGATTAAAAATTAAATCTTTCAACCGTATTTCAAAATTTGGAAAAAAAAAATTCTTATGAGTGTAAAACAAAAAGTTTCTCCATTTGGACCCTGGACTCTCTTCAAAGCGAATAAATCTTTCGCCTTTTACTAAAGATTTGTTTGTCTTAAAAAGTAAAAAAGTTATTTAACGTGGTCAACCTCAATGGGCTAAATATATTTTTTTCATAATATTTTTTATAGTTTTAAAATAATTATTTATATAAGATATCTGCTCAAGGACAAAATGCTCATATCTCTGCAACCAAGAGAGATAGAGACTTGAAAATTGAACCATAGATTCTTCTCATAAAATCATTAGACACCTATTTCAGAATTTTTCCAGAAAATGATTTGAAAATAAATAAATTTTCCTTGAAAATTGAGCATTTTTTTTTCTGAAGAATTCGGTATTTTAAGGACAAAATGCTCATATCTATGCAACCAAGAGAGATAGAGACTTGAAAATTGAATCATAGATTCTTCTCATAAAATAATTGCATACCTATTTCAGTATTAAGATATTTTATATATTTATTAAAAAAAAATATAGAAAAAAAAAGAAAAATTATTACTAACAAAGTTATTTATAGACTAGATAAATTAAACAAATATTACTTTTTATAAAAGTTTAATACTGTGATTAGTATGGCTTTGCATTAAAATAAATTTCAAAAATTTAGTAAATAAAGCACAAATTAAATAAATATTATTAAATTCCTGTTAATAATAAAGAAATAAAAAATATTTCAATTTATGAATAATCAAAATATTAAACTACTTTTCTTTTAAATCCTTAGTATTTAAGGTAAACTAACTTTGAACCTGTTAAAAGCAGTACTATCTAACGCGAAACAAAGAACGGCAATATGAGCCTTTACAAAATAAGACGGGAAGTCAGTTAACATAAATTTCTGGTTAGGTAATGACGTTAAAAGGTCGTGGGTGATGTGTATAGTAAACGCTAGTAAATAATTTGTGTTTCTGCAATTTATAATATTTTTCCAATAATTTATATAGGGCTAAATATGTATAATTAAAAATGTATTTGTAAATGACTTAAAATCAACTAAACACGTAAGTAACTAAAATTATTTATAATTGTTATCAATGGCACATCTACTAGTATGAATCTCGTCGAAAATTTGTAAGAGTAATTTAATACCTACTATCCCACTTTAAAAACCCAAATAATTTACATAATTAGGTATGTATTTATGTGTTAAGTAATAAACATATATACAAGGTGCCTGAAATTATTTTTAAAAAAGTCATATGTCTAACACATACAGTGCTTTCATTTATAATTGCACCACTCTTAATAACTTCTTTAAAAAAATCACGTCAATTTCGATATACAAGGGGGCGTTTAATTTTATATTTGACAAAGCTATGTCAATCATATCCTCACCTTCATCCATCCTTACACATTTGAATCCTATAAAAGCAAAATCCTACTTTTAAAAAATTTTGGGAAATGAGAAAAAACGAAAGGGGGAAGTTAAAAGCTCAATATCTTTTTAAGTTTCTTTATATACATAGAGCAAGTCATCAAGCATCTAATTTTGAACAATTCAACCTGGAAAAACATCTTAGTGTAAAGTTATTTGAAATTTATTTTTTTTTTGTCGGGTTTTGAAACTAACAAACCCATTTGTCGGATCTTGAAACTGACCATAGTGGATTCTGTCGTATTTTGTAAAAAAAAAAAATTGTTTTTGAAATACGTATTTTATTACGGAGAAATTTAACAAACATAGATACTTATACCGACATTATTTAAAAAATAGTTTAAGCTAACAAATCAATTAAATAAGGCATGTTTTCACACAAATTCTCTTCATTTTCTGGAATTTCTATGTTCTCCAGATTTTCCAATTCATTCAGTTCTTTCCATTTATCTCCATAATGTTTGGTGAGGAGTGTTTGGACATCCTTTAGCTTTTTAGGACTTGGCTGTATACCCTTTTGAACTAATACTGGTTTTATGTCGGTTGGTGGCTTGTCCTTTTTTAAGACTGATTTGAAAACACCCAGATCTGATTTATAAGACTGCTCTCCTCGAATCGTAACCTGTCCAGAACTAGTACGATTCAATATGTACCTCTTGCATGCATTAAATGAGAAGTGCCATTGTCCAGTAGGTTTTACTGTTTCCTTACAAGCTTTCTTCCAATTGTGCACTTCTAAGTCAGATCCAAATCGATAAACTTTACCGTGATCAGCAAAAATATTTAGGTACTGTTCTACGGAGACTAAGACTTCTTCTTTTTTTATATTTTTTTCAATTCGAGCGAACACACGATCTGCAGGGAGAAAAGAATGCCCAACAACTGGTTGACAATAATTTCTAATTTTGAGACTGACTGAGGAGCCTTCTGACTAAGCCACATGGTACACATTGTAATTAAAGTAGAGTTTTTATTCTGACCTGCACATCCGTCAGCAACAAGTCTTACTTTACTTTTATTCCTTAGGTGTAGTTGACAAAGTTTGTAAAATACAGCACTTGCTATTTCATTTGATCCCTTATGGTATTCGTCTTCAGTCCAAGCATAAATTGATACATTATTTTTAGTGAGGGGTGAGTGTGAACTGCCAGTAACAATGGTAAAATTGTAAATATAAAGCTGGCGGCTATTTTAATTGTAATGTTATAAATTCAGGGCTCTCTGACCATAAGGCTATTGCATGTGATTTTTGCATAGGTCACAAGTGTCAAATGAGGGGAAAGAGAAGGGGCAGAATTCATAGCAAAAAAAACTATAGTAGCTTCTTGCAACTGGGTAGATCAGAGGATTGGCAGCGCGTTTTGTCTACTGCAAGCCCTTTAGAGTCGTTTCACGTAATTATTTGTGAAAATTTTAATAAATGTTTTCCGATAAAAACCTTAAAAACGAAAACAAAAAAAAATTGGATTACCAAGGGTCTTAAGGTGTCTGCTAGAAAGATCTTAGATCGCTGCACTATATTCGGAAATTTTATGTAAATAGCATTGCTAACAATTGAAGACATGAGTTGATAAAGGTGCTATGTCCACTTTTTCAGATATTGAGTAATTGAAGGAAACGCGTTTTCACTTATATATTTTTTTTAATAAATTTTATAAAAATTACCAATATCTTATTAGATTAGAATCGTTTTGTACTTTTTTATATAATATTTTTTGTTTTTCTAGAATTTATATTTTTTTAGTAATTTTAATTTTAATGGACATAGCACCTTAATCAACCAACATTTTATGCAGATGTTGGTATAAACTTGAGTGGAGAAAGGTGTTATGTCACCTATGTTGTATTTAAATTTTTAAAAAATAATAAAAAAAACTATATAATAATCTGGAAATTAAATTTTATTTGCAGATTAACAAAAGCAAAGTAAGATACATTAAAAATTTATAAACAAAGACACAGAAACATTTAAATTTAACATGAATTACGTTTTTTCTTAGGGTTTTTCAAACATTCTTCTAAAACAATATCATAATACCATTTATACTCTTCTGGAATAAACTTAAGTTGATCTTGTAGATTTGAAATTTTTTCAGAAGTCAAACCACCGCATTTAGGTAACTTTTGTAAAACAACTTGATTACTTTGTACTATCAGTTCTCTTTTTTTTTGTAAGTCAACTTCCATAAATGGGGTAAACGGATCTAAACTAGTTTTGTAAAAGTATTTTCCAAAACAACTTACTCTTAGCCACTTCACTTTATCTCGAAAATTTATTTTTTGGTCAAGACTATTAGTGAGTCTTTTGTTTAAATGAAGTTTTGCAGGTAGAGTTTCAAAGCAATAAAAAAAATGTTCCATGTTAAGGCATACACTTTGTTTGGTACTCGCAGATACGTCAAGGTAACTGTGACCAACTTCGGGAAATTTATGGTCAATGATCTTAAATATTTTATTTAATATTAGGTATTGAAAAAGGCTAATAATGGAGAACTTTTTGTTTTGTCCCCCACATTGATCTGACCAAATTATTAAATGATCAATTTGGGGATTTTCTTGTTTAAGAAGCAGACAAAATCGTAGCAAACAACTTGCTATTTCATTACTTCCCCTATTGGCAATATCCTCAGTCCATGTAAAAAAATAGGACTTATGACCAGAACTGGTTAAACAGTGGACTCCAAAGTTGTATAGCCACATTTGTCTTAAATAAAAAGATTTTGACGTTGATAGCTTTGGCAAAGGCATCGTTTGTTGAAGATCCATTGTTATGTAACATTTTTCTTTGGACATTTTTACTGCTTCGCGGTCAACTTTCTGCTGCGCAAAAGCAAGTTGAAAATTATTCGAGTGCTCTAAAGAGTTCTCTCCAGCATCGCATAAACTGCAAGTATCACTTTTTGGTACACCAAAAGATAAGTTAAACCTTGTTTCAAATATATGTCTGTAAAAAGAGGCCTTTACGAAATATTTAGTTTCGAGCTTTTTTGTTTGATAATCCTCTATATACAGTTGATGAAGTCGGTTAATATTTAGTAAAGGGGAAAGGTATTTTTTATGTGGGTTTTTAGTCCTAGAATAATGTGATTCTTCTGAAGAAAACTGCTTGATATGATTTTCAATGCAGTTTATTACTTCATCGGATATTTTTTTTGGATTTTTGTGATGCCCTTGCTTATGTGGTGAGGGCATTACCTGGCCAGATTTTAAGTCATTTTGAGCTTTAAAGACTTTTTTTCGTCCAATTCGGTATAAAGAGCAGAAAGCATCTTTACACACTAGTGTATTTTCTTTATCACACGTAATAAAATATTTAAAGCTGTAAGCTTTCGTTTTTATATTTTTACGAGGGCGGTGACGATTAACTTCCTGCATCTTAATACTTTTAAAAATTAAAATATTTTTGGAATTTGTATCTAGCTTATAAAATTTTCTTAGAATTTCTTCTCTGCTTGCAATACTAAATTTCTCAGTACAGTTTATTCTACATTTTTCTTTACACAGAAAATCTCTTTTAATTGTTTTTGCTTCCATCACTTTACCAGTCTTTTGAGAAATATATTCTTTACCTTGTTGTCTTAATTTTGCCGCTTTATTTCGTTTGCAATTATCAGGTTTCCGGACTCTTTTTTTAGTTATTTTTAAAACTGGTTTAACAATTTCTCTTTTACTTATTCCATCGGCAGTAACATGGAATTGCTGGTTATGGTCTTCTATACGTATTTCCCGAGGTATTTCCTCCTGCACTTCGTCAATGACGTCAATCCTATCCGGGGTTTCCCTGCTGCTTGTCGGAAACTTAAAAATATCTAGTTATTTATTAAATTTATACTTATTTCTAATTTCTATTTTTATTTCTTAATCTTAACATTTTTTAGCTTTACCTTTTTAATTTTTTGGTTATCCGGAAACATTTTACGTTTGACTCTATCAACATCCGGATATTTGTTTATGAGACTCGTCGAATAAGAAATATTTGAGTTATCAGAATCCTCTTCTGAATCTTCTTCACTGGAAGGGGAATATTCGCTGCCTGATATAACACTTTCATCAGTACAATTATCCATATAGTCTAAAAATTTAATTTATGTACATGGGTAGGTACATATGTATGTAATAATAACTCAAGTAATGTATATTATATATGTATTTTTTTAAATAAAAAAATTGAATCGCATCGAGGGGGTAAATTGTTATTAAAAAGAGATCATTAATTCATAAAGGTAGTAAAAAATGTTTGCCTGCTTTAGAGTTAACCTTCTTTTGAAGCCCACTAGTGCTTGGCTGCTCCAAAATCACCGCATTGGTATTGATCTCTAAGGAAGTACAAAATACAGTTTCTATCTACAAAAAAATTCTCTATTCGGACTTACCTTTATTTACAACACATATTTTCTTGTTTTTTACTAATTCTAACATTCTTTTACTTCTCGACCCCATATTGAACGATGTGATA
The DNA here is from genome assembly GCF_022605725.1 of Anthonomus grandis grandis. Taxonomy (NCBI): domain Eukaryota; kingdom Metazoa; phylum Arthropoda; class Insecta; order Coleoptera; family Curculionidae; genus Anthonomus; species Anthonomus grandis. The sequence goes on from NC_065546.1 coordinate 1,834,595, forward strand.
AATAACAAACATAACCTTAAAATGTCACATGGCACCTATCATGTAAATAAAACTTTCCCACTATCTAGTGGATAAAGGTGCTATGTCCTTAAATATGGACATAGCACCTTTATCTAATTAAAAAGGGTACTTAGTCATAGGACATAGTACCTTTATCAATTAAAATAATCCTTATTGTTAACAATTTAAGAATCTTGAGTTATTCAGGGGTTGTATTACGACTTTAGGTAACCAAATATACAAATAAGTCATTTTTTGAAAAAAATGGACATAGCACCTTTATCAACTCATGTCTTCAATTAAGACTGCAAAGCAAAAATACTTTAAAAGTCGCTTAGGTAATTCAAATAATGTTCAGGGGGAGGCTTGGAAGATAGTAAATGAACTAACAGGTAAACGGGGCATTATTGTAAAGGTAAATATTGAACCTGATAGGCTGAATAACTTCTACTGTACCATTGTAGATTGAGAAGGGAGTCGTTTCGGCTGATCCGCCGCTCAGCACTGCTACCTGTTAGATATTTTGTGCATAACTACTTGTCTTAGTTTGTCTCAAAAAGTCTTAGACTTCTGCCGTACAAAGCTATATTTTTGAGAGGTAGTTGTCCCACTTCTTGAGGTGTTGGTTGTACCCCTTTCAGGTACTTGAGCCTCTTGCAGAGTTGGGTCGGGCATTCACAGAGCAGGTGTTCTGCTGTTTCTGTGGCATTGCTGCAGAATCTACATTGGTCGTCCTCTGTTATACCTATTGCCTTTAGGTGATATTTCACTGGGCAATGACCGGTTAGGAGTCCGACTGCTGTTCTGATGTCTGATCTGTTCATGTCTAGGAGCTGTTCAGCTCTTTTTCTAGAAGTGGTTATAAACTTTTTTGCCTGTCTTAGTCCTGGTGCTCTTCTCCAGTGCGACAGCAATTGTTCTTTTTCCCACCTGTTTAGGTCTTCGGTGATGTGGGTCTTCATTAAACCACAGTATGGCTCTGGACCATAGTATGGTGTTTGAGCCCCTTTTTTTGCAAGGCGATCGGCTTCTTCGTTCCCCTCTATACCCCGGTGGCCAGGTAGCCACATTAGTGTTACTTGATTCTTTGTTGTAAGGCGCTTTAGGGTTTGTTTGCACTCCCAGACTAGCTTTGAATCACATTTAAAAGCTTTCAGGGCCTTTAGAGCAGCTTGGCTGTCTGATAGTATAAATATGTGTTTTCTTTGGAGGCCTTGGTTGATGCACTCTTCTGCACATATGTCTATGGCAAGCACTTCAGCTTGAAAGATGTTAGGGTATTTGCCCAGTGACTTTGAGATCTTAATGTTAGGGCCTGTCACGCCCAGTCCTGCTCCTTCTGTTAGTTTGGAACCGTCTGTGTACCATAGCGATGCATTGTAGGCTTTTGGTACTTCTTCTTTCTCCCATGATTGGCGATCATCTATGATCACTTCGAATGGAATTTCTAGATCCAGCATGGCCGTTTTGTGGTCAAGTGGTTTGCTGGCATTTTCCAGTTTAATTTCTTCGAGGATGCGCAGGTGACCACTTAAATCCCCAGGCTTGAATTTGCCGGTTTGGAAAAGCCTGTGAGCACTGTTAATTGCCTCTTTTTTCACGCTTATGTGAAGTGGAGGCATGTTTAGCAGTGTCTCTAAGGCTGTGGTAGGACAAGTAGACATTGCCCCGGTTATTCCTAGACATATCAGCCTTTGGACTTTGTTTAATTTGGTCTGTGCGGTTGTTTGTTTGGTCTTCGGCCACCATACCAGCGAAGCGTATGTGATGATGGGCTTAATGACTGTTTGGTAGATCCAGCATACCATTTTCGGTTTTAGCCCCCAGGTCTTGCCAACGAGTTTGCGGCATGTCCAGATTGCCACTATGGCTTTGGAAATGGTCTTGTCTAGATGATTGTTCCAAGTTAGTTTGTGGTCCAAGGTAACCCCCAGGTATTTCATCTTGTTAGAAAATGTTAGCTGAGTTCCGTTTAATATAGGTGCTCTGAGTTCTAGCTTCCTTCTTCTGGTAAACGGCACTAAAATTGTTTTTCTAGGATTTAAAAATAATTCTTCAGTTTCGCCCCAGTTTTGTATAGTATTTAGGGCACTTTGCATTCGATTTGATATTACGCCCTCGTGCTTGCCCCTAACTATTACTACCAGGTCATCTGCGTAGCCTAGAACTGTGAATCCGGATCTACTTAATATGTTAAGAATTCTACTGTACCATAGTACCACTGGGTATAGGGCTGGACCAGATTCTTTCTTCTTTTTGCCAACTGATCTAGTTGAGCTTAAGTCTACTTTAAAGGAGATAAAGAAGAAAAATACGTCTGGCTATGATGAACTTAATGTACAGTTATTTTTCAATTTACCTGATTTGGCACTGGAGGTACTTGTATCTGCAATTAATCATTCTTTCAATAATGACCAATTTCCCAATTGTCTTAAAGTAGTCAGAATCATGCCTTTGTTTAAGGGAGGAGCTTCAGAATCACCCTCCTTACAGACCAATAGCATTGCTTTCCACCCCCTCAAAAATCATCGAGAAATTGGTTAAAAAGCGACTTATGTCATATTTAGCTGAAAAGCAAATTATAAGATCGGAGCAATTTGGGTTTCAAAATGTCAAGGGAACATCAGATGCAGCCTTTTCATTCTTTGAGTCCTTATTTTTGAGCTTAAGCAGTGGTGATATTGCTGCAGCAGTGTTTTGTGAGTTGACCAAAGCTTTTGACTATGTTAGTCACGAAATACTGAAAACATCTTGTCGGACTTGCATTGTCTTATTTACACTTAATAACGGTTGGAGATACTTACCAACCGAAACGTCGTGTTACATTAAATAAATAAGACAATGCAAGTCCGACAAGATGTTTTCACTGTACCATTGTCTACCACCTTCAAAAACTCACGAAATACTGCTGTGGAAGCTTGAGCGGTATGGATTCAGAGGACTGGTTCTTCTGTGGTTTGGATCATATTTGCATACTAGAATGCAGAGTGTCTCTGTGGATGGTGCCCTTTCAAGGGAGCAGCTTGTGACTCATCGTGTTCCTCAGGGTTCAGTTCTCGGGCCACTTCTATTCCTCATTTATATTAATGGCATGGCCAATCTTAGGATCTGAGGTAAATTCATTCAGTTTGCGGATGATTCAATAATTGTATGGCATGACACGAGTGCGATGAATCTAAATACCACAGTTAACAGAGATAATGTTGAGCATATATTGATTGATTGATTAATTGATAATATACTGATTGGTCAGGAATCTTTTGTAGGACCTGACTCTTCTGGCAATCAAATGATATTGTAATTAGTTCAGGTTTTTCTTCTTTTAAATGGTCAAAGAAAGCCTTGGCGCGTAATTTATGTACATGTCTTTCCGTCATTAGTTTATTTTTTTTATTTTCGTCTTCATCCTATCTTCGTCTCATTTTTTATTTTTTCTGTTAATTGGAGACACACGGAACACACACATCAGTGCGGGGTGAACCAAAGCTAATGTTCTAATTGGTATAAATATCATTGCAAAATAACTTTTTTTTAACAAGAGGGTTGGTATTTCATTCATTTTTTGACAGTATAGTTTCCACATCTTTGAAATACTAAGTGTTGAGGGTAAATATTTGCGGATAGTTCTATTTCGGCAATAATGAGACTCGATTACCTTAAAACTTTCAATGAATTTCATTACTGACTCTTTTTTCGCACTATATTTTCCAGAAATTCTGTCGCCACCCCTTGTTTCAGACGCCATTTTCCCAGATTCTTTAAACCTCTTTAAAACCCCATTAATCCGATCTTTACCAACTGCCAAAATTTTAGTAGATGCATTTCTGCAAACTGGAACCAGTTATAGGAAGTATTGGCCTTGGGAATATTATAAACAACTGAAAACTTCTTTTAGACGCGCCCTTTTCATTTTGGGTCCTTTTGCGTTTAATATCTCTAATCAGGCAGTGCTTTGAAATTAGGTTGTCTTGCTCAATTTTAGTTTTGTGAGGATAAAAAGTTTTATGAAAATTTGAAACATCGTACATTGAAAATGAACTGAAACGATACGATTTTGGATACTCCGGCAAACTTATATTCTTGTATCTAGAATATTGAATATTATGCAAAACACTGTCAATAAGTTTTAAAAAAAAAACTTACCTCTCATTTTGCTCTCGTTTTCTTTTCCAACTTTCTGGTTTAGCCACTCTTTTCCTTGCTAAGAGAGGCGTCGTAGGTCTTATTGACTCTGTCAATTCCATTTCATAGAGCTTTAGGCACTTAAAACTTATTATTTAATAAAAAAATTGGCAATAATTAAATAAAAGTACAAAATACTACTGTTCGGGTCCGCGAACAACGTTATACTAACAAACATCGTAAAAAATTCGCGCGTAAAATTATTATTGTTATGTGGACGCCGGGAGCGCCGTGATTGGTCTAAATGGATTTATTGGTTTTTGTTACGACGCGTTGGATTTCACATTAGGATTTGGCGGATTTTGAAACTATAGCCAATATTCTACTTTAAATTTCAACGTATTTTGACGGTTTTTGATACCACAAACCTATTTAAATCTGCAGATTTTTATTATGTAAACAGTTCAAAACAATAACCTCGTTTTTGACCAAAAGTGGATTTGTCGGGTTTTGCTTCTATAGGATTCATTTATGTGAGCAGCATTAAAATGTATATTTAACAGTGCCAAAAATTGAATCGGTTAACGCACCAGCGAATAGTGACCAAAAATGTCTTAGAATAATGGATATAATGGATATTTCAAGTGGCTACCCTAAGTGTGATACATCATTTTTAAGGACATACTTCTTAAAAATCCTGACAAAATGTCCATAATCCATTGTCCACATCCAATTTCAATTTTTACGAATAAGCCTTGTTATAGGCTGAGTAAGTTTCGCGAAATCTTTGCAAAAGTTACGAAAATAACCAGCTAAACCAAGATATTGCCTAATTCGCTTAACTGTTTTAGGAGCTTCCATTCTTTCCTATGAGTTGAAATCTAACAGTTGAAGCTAACAGTTGAAATCTATATACTTTGGTTGAACGGTCCGGAGCCTGGTGATTCCGTGGCCAGACAGCCTAAAGTATACCAGGACGGCTCGCATATATTTTGTTTGTTTTTTTTTAGTACCTTGTTGTGGATTCTTGAACGTTCCCCAATTTTAGCGCCGTTCGAATTCATTTTAAATAGACTATACCTACATGTGAAATTCTTTTTATATAATGCAATTGTTCTCCCTCAGGTAGAAAATTATGTTAAATGTGTATTTGTTTGAAGCTAAAAAAAAAAACACCTAAATACATATGCAATAAATTAAGAATATTTAGAGATGTACATAATAATGTGTGCGTGTATGGCCTGCAAAAGTCCAAAATGCGATTGAGGGAATATGTTCTGGCTAAATTTTAACGTTTTGTGTAATTTTATTTATAAGATTTTATTCTTTTTAGTTATAAATAAGTTATAAGTTTATTTAATGTATACATTTGTGACCCTTTGATTTTAGATTGTCGTAATTACTATTCGTGAGATATAGAGTTATTCTTGCTTAATAAAATTTATAATTTAGACATTAACTACTTGTCTCCTTTTCTCTAATTGTATCATTTATGTATATATAAAGATTAATTTTATTATTATTATTTAACTGTATCTTAAAAAGTGGTAAATTTACGTTTTAAAAAATACTACTACATAACCAATATACATATATGTTCAAATTAATTTTTTAATATCAATTTAATAAATAACTACGGATTAAAAATGTTTTTCTACACATTTTGTACACATTAATACCGCATTTTTTCAATATTGTTTTAATAACAGTTAAACAATTATTCAATTTACTGCCATCAAATAGTGTAATTTTTTACTTTTTACCGGTAATATTCATTCCGTTTCTTATCAGTAAAAAAAATACTAAAAAACTCGTTATATAACTGAAGGCTAAAAGTTCGATCGTTTCATTTACCGTTCCCATTGTTACAAATTAATTTTTTCAGCTCATTTTTCTTACGATGATTTTTGGTTTCACCATCCAATTCAATATTCCTCATGTGATACTCCTCACATATTTCATATTTACCCAAATCCAATCGAGAGCAGAAATACATAAGGGCGGCATACTTTACCCCAGAGAATCTGAAACCAGACAAGTTTTATCATTGGATGGAATATGGAATTTTGCGGCAGCCGATTCCGATTCCACGAGAAGTTCCTTCAATGGCTTGGAACAGCATTGGTATAAAAGAGATCTTAAAGATGTGAGTATAGAGATAAGAACTAAATAAAAAACATTTAGGGATTTATAGGACTTTTAATACCATCTTAATGCAAAACACATCACGTTCATAAGACACAAAGAATTACCTGTATTTAATAATGTTCATACTGCAAATTAAAATCTTTTCTTTTATTTGGCCTTAGATCCCGGATGTGAAAGTTATAAAAATGCCTGTACCATCAAGTTACAACGACATCACCACCGATTGGAGATTAAGAGATCATGTTGGACTAGTGTGGTATGACAGGACCTTCTTTGTGCCGAAATTTTGGTCTGAAATTGGAAGGGTTTGGTTAAGGTTTGAAGCTGTTAATTATGCTGCACAAGTGGTAAGATAAAAAGAATAAAATAGACGCTTAAATGCGATCTAAAGCCGGTTACTTTAGTGGATAAATGGACAACAAGCTGTAAGTCACGAAATCGGCCATCTGCCATTCTTAACAGAAATTACGGCTTATTTAAAATATGGGAAGGAAAATCGTATTACGGTATCTGTGGACAATACTTTACTGCATGATACTATTCCACAAGGAAGAATTTTAGAATTAAGCAGGTGAGATAAGGGTACTAAGAAATCTGAAACATCCTCATTACTCCCTTAAAACCACAATTTCCATTATAATTTCATGTCAATGTCCCTACTATTATATTTTATTTTATTAAATTATAATTTGCATCATTTTCCTTTTTAGTGGCCGACGAGATCAAACATACACGTTTGATTTCTTTAACTATGCCGGTATTCACCGTCCAGTTAAACTCTATACAACTCCAAAGACTTATATTGATGATATTACTGTAATAACTTTAGAAGCAACTCACCAAAAAGGTAATTAGGAAACTGCATGCAATTAAGTTGATATTCGGAAATTTGCACTTTGAACTCTTAAATTAAATTCCAAAACCATGGCTTTGTCATCCTCATATATCTGCTATTGATTCTGGATTTTCATCATTAGCCTGACACAAACTAGTTGCACAGATCATTAAGAAGCTATACTACCAAAGTTCTACTAGTATATGGTTGGTTGTTGTATATGTTGTTTTCTCTGACTAATATTAATACGTATTGTCATTTTCGTGGAATATTTATTTATTGGTCGTTTCAAGAGTTTCCTGTCTGCGATTTTACTTGACTATGCTTACAGAAGCTGTTATCTGTTAATTTAAGGATAACCAGGAGCTTATTTAGTATTCTGTTAAGGTAATCCTATGAAGGTGCGTAAGATAGTATTTTCTAAATTGATTTTTGCTATAAGCACAGATTTAACTAGCTACGCTCCAGATAAACACTCGCATAGGCAGAAACGTCACCCGAAATGTCGCCCGACTTTTCAAGCCGGTTGACCAGTGTTGCCAGGTGAAATAAAATGAAATCATGAAAAATGTAACCAAAAATCATGAGTTTTGGAAAAAAAATCATGAGATGGCGTTTTAAGCCTTATTTAAAAAAAAAAAACATACATTATTTTTATTAAAATATTTTTTTGATGAAATAAAGATACAAGTACCAAAATATCTACTTTTTTATTAACAAATTTAAATAAAAACATAAAATTATATGTTAAAGTAAACAAACGTACATAATCTTAAAGTAAATAACTGAAAAACAAAAATCCGAAATATCCGTTATTTTATTCTGACTCATCGGAATCATAAATTTGTTTATTTAATTTTTTAAGCAAATCTTTTCCTATTGGAAAATTTGAACAAATACGGTTTTCTCTGCCCACTAAACTTTTGGTGTGCAGTATAGCAGCTATCATAGGAGTTTTCAACCGATTTCTCTGTTTTGTTTTGTTTAAATTTATCTGACTAAACACCCTCTCTACGTTAGCACTGGAATGCGGCAAAGTTAATAAATTAAACACAAAATTACTTAAATTGGGAAACCGGGATTCTGTATTTTCCACACATTTAATCTTAGCAATTTTACCCCAAAAATCGCAAATACCTTTCCAGGTAAAATTAATTTCATAATTTCTAAGTAACAACCATTCATTGTCAATAACTTGCATATCAGCAGGAATTAAATTTTGAAACAACATAGAAACATTACTTATAGACCTGATTTTTCTTGATTTAACTACCTCAGGATCTAGAAATTCTAATTTCTGAAACACAGAGTTTTTAAGTGGAAATCTTGACAATATTTGCTCCACACTCTCAATATAAAAGTCTAGACATCTTAATTTTACCATGTCGAGTCGGTTTTTCTCCAGATCGGCAGAGTTTATGTGGGCAGAAAAGTACATGTCATTTAAATTTAAAAAAAGTCTAGGGTCTTTAAAATCTATATTTTCAATGTTGGCATTTAGATATTCGTCCTTAATATAATAATCTAAAATTGTTTTAACTGTTCTAGCAACCTCTTTATAAATAACGTGAATTTTGGGCGATTCGCTTTGCATTAATTTGTTTAAGCTATTAAAAATAGGTAGTACATGCGATAAAAATGATAAGTATAATTTATTTTCGGGCGTGTTTAGTTTTTCTAAAATAATATTTGCTTGACTGATTTTAAGAGACGCCTGATCTACGAAATACAACCTCAAAGCTTCATATTGATTAAGAAGCCTTTTAACCACGCATTCCAGAGATAACCAACGTGTCTGGTTAGGATGTAAAATCTTCGATATTGAGACATTTGCAAATTCCTGGAATTCCTTATATTCTTCCACTCTCTTCGGACTATTTGAAAAATAGTTATATACCTGTAAAAAATTATATTTTTTAATTAAGTATACATTTATTTTATTAGCGTATAGCTTACTTCTCTCGCAAATTGTTCCACTTCCTCAGGCAACTTGTGGCATGCATATGATGCACACAAATGAAAGCTATGGCATATGCATTTCATTATGAATATACCTGGAATATTTTCTCGCAATCGACTGACAACAGAATTATTAACGCCAACCATGTTGCTCGCTCTATCTGAAGCAAAGCCAATAAAGTTTGACTTATATGGAACACCATTTTCGGTAAGGAAGTTGATTAAAATTTCATAAAGTGCAGCCCCTGTGGTCTCTACTACTGGGATTAACGCCAAAAAGTTGTCTTCAATATCAAAATTAATGCACATTCTTACAACTAAACATAAATGTTTGGTGCACGAGTTATCAGTAGACTCATCTATGATAATGCTAAATTTATTATCCCTCATTAGGCCAAGTAGCCAAGATTCTTGAGACAAGCCTGTAACTTTTTGTAAAACTCTTGACATCTTTGTTCGTTTACATTTCATTTGTTTGACAATATCTGAATCAGTGCCTACAGCATTGAGATAATCGATGAAATGCTCCATCAAATTCATAGGGAGATTATGTTCGGCTAGAAACCCCGCAGTTCTTATAATTCCTTCTTTCGCTTTTTCTTCAATGCTTATTTTTTTAGAACTTTCTGCAAACATTTGACTTATTTTTACTTGACTTTGCTTGCCCATTGATGCTCTCTGCAAAGCTTTAACATGCTTTTCAGTCTCAGAATGTTTTACTAGTTGGGTTTTCCCTGCAGATACCTTAACATCACATTTACGGTAATCGCACCTTAAATTTAAAAAAAAAAAACGTTTACCTCCATTAAAATAAAAGTTTTGTTCGCCTTAAATTATATATATCCGCATTAAAGCAAATTTTAATTAGTTACGATTCAGTAACTCATATTATCATTTAATTCTCGATTTAACATTATTATAAGTGAATTTAGATTTTGTACTCAATAAATCCAAATTGCACTTATTTTTACAGAAAGTACCTTAACTTAAAATATCATAAATACCTACCAGGCAAAGCCTGTCCCCTTTCTGCTGTTCTCGATCCATTGCAAACCCGGTATATTTTTCCATTCCTTTTTAAAATTTTGCTTATAAACCTTTCTTTTCTTGCTAGGTCCTGGAAGAGATATACTCTTGGATGTACTACTACTAGAACTACTAGAATCACTGTCACTCATATTTTTTAATTATTTTCAACTCACAAATAATGCTTTACAATACCAAATACACGAGCAAATGCATAAAACTTCGTGAAAAATATAGCCCGTAGAAATATCCGAGAATCTCGGGGAATCCCCATACTCGTCAGTATTTCCCGTTTATATAGGGCTGTGCGGATATTATTTAAGGCTTTATGATATTTTTATGTGTACATTTAGTTGTAGTTTTAGGTTATTTTTATTTTATTTTTATTTTTACGACTAATATTCTGAGTTACGATTTTAAATCTTTGTTTTTTTTTTTAAATCATGAGATTTTTAGACAAAATCATGATATCATGAGATGTAAGTCAAAATCATGAGATCTCATGATAAATCATGAGACCTGGCAACACTGCGGTTGACCAACAGCACGTTTTGTTGCGCTCTGTTGCCAAACGTAATAAGACCCGGGCGCCCATACCGATCACCTCGGGCGACCATAAATTTATTACGGCGTACGGCGGTAGGGGTTTTAAGGATTTAAGGAGGTTGCGGTGAGCCTCTTGTATCACAGATTTAATTTTAATCATTAATTTAATTTAATTTAATCATTATTGATTAATTTAATCCAGTAATACTTCATTTAAATTGATTTTGACCATTATTTTGTAAATTGCAGTGTTACTTTTTCTTTTGTGGCTTTACTTACGGGTATAGATGAAAATATTGAATTTTTTTTAAAACAAAAATGTGCTGTTATGACCCAAAACGAAAAAAAATGCCTAGTGGCATTTGATGAAATGAGTTTGAAGGAAAACTTAGAGTTTAACAAAAAGTTAGATTTTATAGAGGGTTTTGAGGATTTAGGTCCCTTAGATTTGGTTAGGATCAAATAGCGATGAGTGTTATGAGCACAAAATATTTTCACTCTCACTCGTTCACACCAACCTTTACAAGTTTTGTAAGTGGTATCGCAAAAGATCTGTAAAACCTAAACAAAAAATTAAAAACTTGAAACATAAATGAAACAATAAACAAAATTTTGATTTTTAAACTACAAATCAATAATATTATACATATATTAATGAAACTTAAAAAAAATCTTTTATATAATACCCTAATTTAATCAAACCATATCAATCATAACTCAATAAAAATAGTCCAATAACTCAATAATAAGTCATTTAAAAAAATTAAAAAAATCCAGACGGTTCTGATGATAATCGAAAAAAAAACGAAATTTTGAAAGATTTAAGTATGTATATTAAATTTTTTTCTAAACTTATTTTTGCTCCGATTTTATAATAATTCACACTTTTGCATTGCCACTTTTTCCGTGTTACATGGTGGTATTTTTAGATTTTCAATATGACTTTGGTCGACCATCATTAACTTTGTTTTTTCTTATGCACGCTATTTTGGATTTTTGCGTTTTTAAAAAGTACTTTTTAATACATTTTCATTGATGTATCGTACCTGCATATCAGACTGATGACACCAAGTACCCAAATCGCATATTCAATAATATGTAAGTGTAATACATTTATAAAATGGTAATAAAAAGTAGGTATGTACTTTTTAAAAATTCAAAAATCCAATATGGCGTCCCTACGAAAAAACAAAGTTGATGATGGTCAGCAAAAGACGAAACGTCATATTGAAAATCTAAAAGTACCACCATGTAGCACGGAAAAAGGGGCAATGCAAAACTGTAAATTATTTTAAAATCGAATAAAAATAGGCTCAGAAAAAAGTAAAATAGATTTTTCAAAGATTCGGTTTTTTTCGATTATCCTCACAATCGTTCGAATTTTTAAAAAATTTTAAATGGCATATTATTGAGCTAAAAATTGCCCAACTTTTTCCCCGATTTTGTCTCTCTCTCTGTCTCTTTTTCCCTCCGTTTAGAAAGTTCTCCGTTGGTGAATGGTGAGCAATGTCCAATGCGAGTGCATGTCTAATGCCCTACACTCAATTTACTTTCTAACGTATCAAAAATGTAATGCAAAATTTGTCTATAGTAAAAATCATATAACTTTTGATGTACGTTATCAATAACACCGTGCACATTTTAATGGTATTTTCTGGTAACAGTGTTATTTCGTACAACAAAAGTATTATTGTTTCCTATACAGCGTGTCTCACGACAACGTTAACAGCGTAGAACTTGGACATTTTTGAAGAAAAAAAACCCAAAATGCGGTTTTTATGGGAGACAATGCTATTTCTAAAAATGTATTCAAAACTACCCCTGCGTATTTCACCCCCGAGAAACTACCCCTATTTTTTATTTTAAATGGCACCCTCAATTTTTTTTAAATATTTTGACAGCATTTTTCTTTCGAGTACAATGAAAAAAAAAATCATTAAAAAAATGAAGGAAAAAGCACATTTTCATTATATTTTTGAATTAAATTTTTATTTATTTGGGCACTTATTTGATAATAATAAAAAAAAACTTATTTAAAAAAAAATTGTCAAAAAATTTTAAAATTGGACAAAAATTTTAAAGAAAATCTTGAACAAAAAGTCTTTTGTTTCTCATGCAATTGGTTTTTTGTTACGCTTTTCGAATTCTCCGAGCTAAAATACATCGATTAGCTATTTTGATTTTTTTGAGAAATACCTACTGAGGGCAAATAATACCATTTTTCCTCTTCGTTGGAAGATCTTGTATAATGATAATAGTAGTTGTCAAATTAAATTTTATTATAGCTATATATTTGTGTTGGAACAGTTTTAGAAGAATTTTCAATTTTATAATATTATTGACCACAAATTTATTATTTAGGATTAGGTATGTACATATACGATATTCTAAAAAATTTTACTTATTTTATAATAGGTGTACGTAGCCATCAATTATTATAATGTAACTGCTTGCAAAAATATAATTATATAAGCTTTAAGTTACATTTTGGTACGGTGTTTAAATTTGTATTTTAACAATGAAATTAAGATAACAAATAACATAAAAAATAACCATTATCCCTTAGTTTCAGCCACTGCCATCCTCTCCTGAATATAAAAATTTGCTACATAAGGTAAAAACTTAAAAATACCATTGACTTGTTTTGCCGTTTTTTAAAATAGCGAATACTTTTTGAAATAAAAACTAATTACGAAAATTAAATAATTGAGGCCTTTATTTTAAAAACAACATAAGTGCAAAATTTTCGAAAACGCGATTATGGCCTCATCATATAAAAGACACTGAACTCTATCACCCCAAATATTCATTCCTCCTAAAAACATTACTGTTATATGTGTCCCAATATTTAGTACTAAAATAACCCGAGAGCATTTTTTTCGTTTTCTACAAAAACAACATTTTGGATTTTATTTTAAGTATATAGTTTAAAGATTATCTTACCTCAGTCTAATAATTTATTTTATTAACTATTAAAAAAAAAAGTACTACTATCTATATAGGTATATAATGTATCAATCTATACATCTTATCAACCTATAGATTAAAAACAAAAACGAACAATTTTTTTTTTATTTTCGAATTTATCGTTTAAAAATCTTTAATTAATATACCATAAAACTTACATTATTATAGTTTAAATATTTCGGATATATCCTTTATTGTTTACATAAAAAAAACTTTTATGATTTATAATCTTTTTATTAATTATACAGTAAAGAAGCAAAAAAATAAAAGAACAGCTTTTTCGCTCGTTTTTATACTTTTCATTTAATTTTTTTCATATTTGTTGCAAAATATAAAACTATCGAATAAAAAAATCGCAAAAAAAAATTTCAAGTAAAACAAACCTCTTTAAAAATTCGTCAGTTATTATTGTCACAGTACCACAGATTTAAAATGTAAAATCTGTGACAGTACCTACTTAGTCAATAAAATTAACCCCGTCGCGTCGGCGTCGCATCGAGGAAAAAAAAGTGCGTCAGTGGCCGACGAAAGCGATGCTACGATGCGATGATTGAAGCGAAGACCCGGAAGCATACCTACCTACAAAAATTAAAATTTGCAACGCAGAGCCACAATCGGAGCGAAATATCCGTTTTCGGCTGAATCGCGAGCAAGCGGCTGCTTTCTCAGTGGGGACAAATGAAGTACATTGGAATGGTTATCTGGAGCGTAGCTAGTTAAATCTGTGCTATAAGTAACGTAATACCCAAGAAAATAAGTAACTCATTATGAATTCGTCACAAGAATACAGATTTTTTTCAACTCACTCTTATGGTCTCTTACAGTCTTAACTCTTCATAGTCTCTCTATACATCGTTCTTACCCTTTACAATTTCTTTTATATAGTACTTAAGACGTCATAGAAGTTACCACCAGAATCAGAAACGAAAATAAAATTTTTACAGTCGCCCAGATAAGTTCTGCACGCAATCTATTTTTTTGCATATTTAAGGATTAAATCTGATTTTAAACATCTAAAATAAATTTAAGAGAAAAACTATAATTACATATAGACAAAAAGGGTATAGATTTGATTTTTTTTGGCATAAAAGATAAATGTTTGTAAAATAATAAATAACTTTAAAAAAAACACAGTAATTGTTAAAAATTTTGTTACACCTTTAAAATTGGTATAATAATATATATAATATGTATAATAATATATATAATATGTATAATATTATATGAAGGGTATAGGCAAAGAAGGTGCTATGTTAATTTTTACAGAAAATGAGTTCTTGGTCCCATCTGTTAGCCAGAGGTATAAACTATCTAAAATATCAATTACGGCTAAAAGGGTGTTTGGTCAGGAATATCAGCCTATCTAAAATTCTCTAGTCAGGCTAAAAAGGTGCTGTGTCATATTTCGCATATCGACTAACGCATAAACTGCAATAAAAACGAGAGAGTTATTTTGTAGACGAACGTGTTTTCTTCAGTGCCAAATCATTCTTAATTAAAAAGCAAGTGTAATGGAGGCAAGTGAGAGTGAAAATAAAGATCAAGAACTGATAGCAAAAAAAGGAAGGAATACGGAAAAGTGACTGACGTGAATAAGTTAATAAACTTGAGAAGCCATACTATAACTGAAGACTGGAAGTGTAAAAGAATCAAGTGTTTTGAAAGTGTACCAGAAGATTCTCGAAAAAAAAATTATTCAGAACTTCAACCTACTTAACTTAGTTGACGAGCAGAATATATATTTGTGTGGTCTCATCACGGCGCTCCCGATTAAACAACGAAAAAATAAGAGCAAGATGCTTTCCTTCACGATGCTTTTTTTCGTTACCCAATTTATAAGAGTTGTGAATAATACGAATCGGCAAGTTCAAAATATCGAAATATGTGAAAAGGCATTCATGTCTATGTATGGAATAGGTCGAGGCAAGTTAGCATTGCTACAGAAATCACCGAAATTAACAGGAGATGCACCAAAAGATCAGAGAGGTAAGCACAACAATCGACCACACAAGCTTTCTGTTGAAACTCGAAGTAAGATAAAACAGATACCTCGGTTCGTTTAAGGGTCGTAAAAGTCATTATAACTTACATGATTCGACCAAACTATATCTACCAGAAGAACTAAATATCAACAAAATGTTTAAGATGTTGTGCGAAAAGTTTCCAAATGAACATGTGTCATATGAAACTTATAGAACCATTTTTTCAACTGAGTTCAACATTTCGTTTGGATATCTAACCAAACTAAAAAGTCTAGAAGCTGCAAAATTAAACTTATCGCAGACGGAAAATCTTCCTCACCATAAAATAGAGAGACATATAAACATGTTAAGCAAACAGAATAGGCTACACAAAAAGAAAGCCGAAGAATTTTATAAAAGGAAGAGAGACTCAAGGAAACGAAGCCAAAAATTGGCTTTATGCAGTATGCATTGATTTTGCAAAAAACCTTTCAGTTCCGAATATAAGTACGAGTGACGTATACTACAAAAGACAGTTGTCTACGTATGCATTCAATATCGATGTTCTATCTACCTCACAAAGCATCTTTTACATATATCTGGAAACTGTGGGAAAAAAAGGCTGTGATGATGTCTGTTCTTTACTAAATCATTTTCTATATAATCAAGACCTTAGCACCGAAGTTCGTCACTTTTTATTTTTTTTCACTTTTTCACTCAAATTTTCTGCGATTCCTGTGGAGGGCAGAACAAAAATTATACCATGTTTCGTTTCCTGCATTATGTAGTACATGTAGAAAAAAGACTCGATCTTACTAAGGTAACCTTTCCAATTAGAGGTCATCCGTATAATCATGGAGTGCGATAAGGACTTTGGTCTAATTAGCGAAAAAAACACGAATCGAACTTCGGCAGAACAATGGCAGGAAGTATTCAGGTTGGCAAGAAATAGACCTTCTCCTTTTCAAGTGGAAAACGTTATCCAAACGTACTTCAGAAGCTGGACAGATTTCTTTAAGAAACGTAGAGACGTAATAGTATAGACGAACGTGTCCGTTTCCTTCCAGGCCTATTAGGGAAATGAAGATGAAATGGAAGAATCTCCAAGAGCTAAAGAAGTTTTGTGGTTCAGCTGCCCAGGACTACTATGATGATCTACCCTACTTATAGAGCTGAAGATCTTTTTTAGTGATTTTGATACTGACAATTTATTTATATTTCTAGAACAAATCACCTATCTAAGAAAGTTTACCATATTGCTTTCGTTGTGGAAAATATGTAATATGTACTTTTGTTTTTAGTTCTTAAAAATATTGTTTAGAATAGGCACAAATTGTCTAACATAACACCTTTTTTCTCTGGCAATTTTGCAGATTCTGTAAAAAACCTACCCTTATGTTTTTTGTGTTTCTGTGATTTATACTTGAGTGTTTAGACGGTTATACTCAAATACACCACAAAATAATTTTTCACATTTTATTATCCAATAATAAACGAACACGAGAGAGAGTCTAAACCCTAAAAACCGTTTTTCTCAAAACTAATTTATTTGACATAGCACCTTCTTTGCTTGTACCCTTCATATATAAATAAAAGATAATAAAATACTTGTGTCTCTGAGATATATCATGTATGTTATTATCTTTTATTTATATACAAATTTTAAAGGTGTAACAAAATTATTAACAATTACTGTGATTTTTTAAAATTATTTATTATTTTACCATTTATCATTTATCTTTTAGGCCAAAAAAATCAAATATATACCCTTTTTGTCTATATGTGATTATAGTTTATCTCTTAACTTTATTTTAGATGTTTAAAATCAGATTTAATCCTTAAATATGCAAAAAAATAGATTGCATGCAGAACTTATCTGGGCGACTGTAAAAATTTGATTTTGGTTGGTGATTCTGTTGCTAACTTCCATGACCTCTGATTCCGTTGCTTTCCTTCTTCACAACCTCTGAATAATTAAGTTAACCGCGCCATCTAATATATTCTCTATGAACCTTTTGCTTTCCTCTTGCTTTTATCAAAAAAATGTAGTAACACACCATCAGGTACCATGGTACATTTAGAACTTCTCCCATAGATGTCACCTACGTTTCAGTTTAGAATATATATTTTTTAGCATACATACTGTTCGGTGCTTGTCAACCACAGAATGTGAACAAATAAAATAAAAAAATAAAAAAACAATAATAATAAATAGAGGGTTTTTTTGATATGGAATCAAACCCTGGAATGTATATCTAATATCAATTTTAAACCTGTGTAAGTGTACCTTACATTAATTTTTTGAAGTTTTTTTCTGTGTCTGTTTGTCTTTTGTTCGGAACTATTTCCTTTTAGTACCCCCTGATGATGGGCACCACTGTGTCCGAAACATGTATGGAATTTTAAATAGCAACATTTTTAATAAATAAGTGTTGAGAGATTGCAGGATTTTCATTTTACCTTAATACAGATTTTACTTAATGCATGATCCTTATAGCTTTGCAGTTATGTCACATATATTTATAATTTTATATCTGATATTGTTTTATATCTTATATTTATATATTTATAATTTTTACGGTCTGCAGTAAATATGAATCTATCAATTTTTATAAATCCTTTAGCCTACATTTTTTATATTTAAGGCTATCTAAACTACTTTTAGAACACCACATAATACTCCTGGTCCTATTAAACTGCATCCTAAGCTTTCTCGGGATAATTTATCTGCTCCCTTACTTTGTTAGAATATTGATTCTACCTTATATATCAGACCAATTTGGCTCTAATTGAAAAACTATATGTTTCCAGGCGGCATATATTGACCTTCTTATCTTCCTCTATATTCCAATTTCATCATTTCCTTATATTTTGCCCCACTCCTATAGGTTGACTGCCGATCATATTTTTGGGGTACTCTCGGATGCCGTAATGTTTTATTTCTTTTTTGGTATTTAAATATACCATAAATCATGTAAATAATAGTATTATTGTCTTATTGTAACTTTCTTTCTGTCTTAAATTTAGAGAAAAAAAATAAACTCGGATCGGAGTGGTCGGCGTCAAACATCAATTTTGTCTCAGGATTAAAGAAGATTTAGAAAAAGAAGACTTAGCAATAATACGAATAAAACACACCCTAATAATCTGAAAACACGTTTATTTTTGCTTTAGGAACACGAAAAAACATAAAATAAACATAGAAAAACTTTATATCATGGAAAAAACGGAAGTTATACAAAAAAAACATATATATAAATTATTATTATAAATAATCATAATAAAACAAAAAAAATACTAGAAACAAGATTTTGGATATACAAAAAAAAAACGTGTTTGATTTGCGACCTAAAAAATTGAAAAAACATAAACAAATTTGCTCAAGAGAGAAATATATATACATATTACAAACATCAGACTAAGAAAACTAACTTTTCTTATGATAGTCTTCAAAGCACTTTACACAAAAAAACGGGTGTTCCAGGCAGGTTCCCTGCTTTTGGTTTCAGTACGCCCTTTCTTTACTTCATTGGTCGGTTTTTTCAATTTTTGAAAGGCAATGTATTTGGTTCAATTTCTGTTTTTAGGAGGATCGACGAGTTCATCCTCAATTGGGGCTAACAGATCTCTTCTTACCTCCAGTCGAAAGTCAAAAAAACGGAGACCACGACTTTCTGTGTAGATCGTCCGCATTTATCAGACTCATTTGTAGAACATGAGTGAAAAGTTTTTTATACCACCTTATGGTCTTTCTGTTGCAAGGATAATATGACGACAACATTTGATCCTGGCGATCAATTCCTGACATATATTTGTTGTAGTTTAGAATGGCCTTAGGCTTTACAGTTTCTTTTCCCCTTTTATTTTTAAAAATTCCAGTTTTTTTTGCAAATTCTGTGCTTGTCATTCCATTTTCCAATGTGAATTTCATTGGAAAGCCTGGATTCATTTTCTCCTCGGTTTAATTTCGCCTCCATGACTTCTTTTGGGTTGTGTTTACGATCAGATCTTAGAGTGCCAATGCAATAGGTTTCATTTTCTAGCAGTTCTGTAGCTATGTTAACGCTATTGTAAAAGTTATCGAAGCATATCGCGTGTCCCTGACCTAACTTTTCTTCAAGTAAGTGCAAAACTACTTTCGTTGTATGTCCAGTCGAGGTTTTAGCGAAATGTTAGCACCAATCCATCGGGTTCCGTGAGCATATAGGGGAAAGGCGGGCAAAACGGGGTGCCGTGATTATTTTTAGTACATCCAGCTCCATCTATCCGAAAGATCGTACAGCTTAGTTTAAGACCATGCCCGATCGATGGCAAAAAGCGCTGTCACTTCAGAAGCTGCGTGAATATCGGTCAGTCTAGCGGTGTTTGTTTTAGAGGTGCAGGTATATTTTCGTTAATAATTTAATAAAAGGTAAGTGAACCATAATTGTAATTTATATTTAATTGTTATTCTTTATGGAAAAGTATCCACATTTAGGCATATTTCTATGTAAAAATGTTTAGTAATTTTTTAATCGAACAGGGAAAAAAATATACCTAACCTCAAAATGTGCATTTGGGCAAAACGGGGTAGGGCAAAATGGGGTACTTCCCTATTTTACCCGCCCAATATAAAACAATCATAATAATTATTATTTTCAGATGGTGTTTAAGTACAACCGCCATTCTGACCGACACGAATGATCCACGGACAGTATGCAGAATGCTGTAATAGCAGTATTAAATGGCAAAATGGGGTACTACAGAGCATCTACCAGTTTTAATGTGCCTCAACTACATTAGAGCGCCACGTAAAAAAAAAACTGGGGAAAATCCCGGGTATGTTGTTACTAAGTCTTTGGGACGATTTAAGGCAATATTCACTCCTGAACAGGAACAAGACTTTGCAAATTGTTTAATGCACATGGAAAAAAGATTGTTTGGATTAACGATGACTGAATGCAGGCGTTTAGCATTTCAATTAGCTGAGCTCAATGAACTTAATCATCCGTTTAATAAAGAACTTGCCATGGCTGAGAAGGAACTTTCAATCAGAACACCAGCAGCAACATCTGGAGCTCGAGCAATGCGGTTTAATAAAGTGGCTGTAGGTAATTTTTTTAACTTACTTATCGAAACTGTAGATAAATATCAACTGACAGCCGATAAATCTATAATGTGGACGAAACCGGAGTGTCAGTTAATCCAAAGAGAATGTCTAAAATTATTGCCACTAAAGGGAAAAGACAAGTCTTGACGTCAGAGGAGAGGGGTGAGACCGTCACTATTAAAATATGCTTTTCGACTTCAGGAGCATACATGCCATTTTTATATTTGGTAGAAAAAAAATGCAACAAGCTTTCATGGATGAAATTGTTCCTGGCGGTTGGGTAGAACTAAATGATAGTGGGTGGATGGATAAAAATTTATTCTTTATTTGGTTCAAAAAATTTGTTGAATTTGCCACGCCCTCAAAAGACCAACCAATTCTGCTTCTTTTGGATGGACACTGACCCCACACAAAAAACCTGGAAGTTATTAATTATGCCAGGGAACAGGGAGTTATTTTGGATCTTCTACCCTTCCCATTGCACCCATCCCCTAGATGTAGCTTTAATGAAACCAATACGCTGAAGAAGTACGCAAATGGCTTAGAGCTAATCCTGGTCGTGTAGTTACCTTACAACAAATAACTAAATTATTTTGTGTAGCTTACCTCAGAGCAGCTACACCGCTTACTGCCATGAATGGATTTTTAAAAACTGGAGTTTGGCCAGTTAATAAGGATGTTTTCACTGATGCAGACTTTCTACCTTCCGAAACAACAAATATTGAACAAAATGAAAACTTACCACCTAAAAACAATAACAGTGAAACTATGAATGAAACACAACTATCGGAAATTAATTTAGTGAAAGAAAAAACTCCAGAACCAATTGATATTTCCAAACCAGGTACATCAAAAGATTCAAAGGTAAGCTTTAAGACTGTTAGTCCTGAGGGTATAATTCCAATTCCTAAAATAAAACAAACAGAGAAAAGAGTTTCTCGTAAAAGAGGAAAGACTACTATTTTATCGTCTTCGCCTTACAAAAACGAGCTAGAGGAGGCTGAGCAAAAAAAGAATAAAAATTCTAAAGGGAAAATTCTTGTGAAGAAAAACCTTGCACCATCACCAAAAAAGAAAAGAATTACTAAAGCCTCCACTATTCTGAAAAATAATGACTCAAGTGACAGTGAAGTTAGTGATGCGGAGTGCCTCTACTGTGGAGATTTTTACTCTTCGTCAACGGAAGGATGGATAGCATGCTCAATGTGTCACCACTGGGCCCATAACTCGCAGGATTTGAAGACGAAGATGACGAAGCCGTTTCAGTTTGTGAGTTATGCAAGTAAGGTCCAATCCCATTTTGCCCAAAACAGGGCAATTAGCATTGTTTTGCTAAAATTACTATAACAAAAAACTTGTATATTTTTTATTTTATTTTAAACTCTTATAACTAAGGCATGATATGTAGAAATTATTTTTTTTAAATTAAAGTTTCTGTGTCAATTAATACTAAAGTTATCTTTATTTGGAGACAAACTACCCCATTTTGCCCGCCTTTCCCCTAAAGCTTTATTCCGTACTTGTGGCGTTTATTTTGAATATACTGCTTGAACTGTAAACGCCCCCGCCACAGCATCATAGATTCGTCTAACGACAATTCTTTTCCCGGGTAATAGATGCTGTTCATCTTCTCATTGAAAAAATCGACCGCAGATCTTATTTTACCTAAACTATCGTTATCCCTAGTTTTGGCAGATGTAAAATGTAGACACCTCAAAATTAGAAGAAATCTATTTCTTGACATGTATTTTTGAAAAATAGGTATATTAAATAGAAGATCCATTTTCCAGTAATCATTTACTCGTGTTAGTTGAATTGTTCCGGTATGAAAGAGGAGACCTATAAAAATTTTTAATTCTGGAACAGCCAGATGTCACACTTCCAATTGGTGATACGAGACTTTGAAGATATGTCATAGTCATTTGTCTGGTCGGCAATTTGGGACAAAAATGTGTCGTCAATTATTAGGTTGAAAAAATCTATAGGTCTGCCTCTGTCTGAAACCGCCACTAAAAGCTCTTTTTTGTAAACTGCCGTAATGTACCTGTTTTTGTCCACTGGAAATCCACTTGCGCATCTGTCGAAGCTGGATTAATATTTACAGGTGACTGCGGAGGATTTCCTAACCACTGTTGATTATCCTGTGGGTCCGAATCACTTTCTGCCTCTGAATCATCATCACTGTCTTCGAAAAACTGTAGTAGTTGTTCATCTGTAAGTGGTTTCCAACTATCCACAGGTCATTCACCTTACCAACTATAACACGTGCTTAACAAATGTTTTTAGAATGACGCCGGACAGAAAACAACCCTCTCTCACCAACGCCGACTGAATACTAATAACTAATCCATACAAATCATGCATACCCAACACTCTTAGTTGGCAGTCAACCTGTTAAGATAGAGAACCATAATTCCAGATTAAAGTTATTGGTGCATTACTCTTTATTTTTACATTAGTTCTTTCTATTCAACAGAAATAGTCTGTAATACCCTCTTTCTATGAAGTGACTTTATATGCTAAAGAAAAAACCCTTGATTGGTTTTAATAATGCGCGTTTCGTTCAATTTACGAGTATCACCCGATCAACGTGACAATTCTTATTGCTTCCAGCAAAGTTAAAATACATAATCGAATCACAAGGAGGGCAAAACTTAAGATGTAAAGTTGATTTGGTTGACAAGTCGAAAACAGTCGTAGCACAAAATGAAGGGCAATGTTTAGGAGTACTGAATATTAAAGAACCTAAGCTTTGGTGGCCGTATTTGATGCATCCAGAACCAGGTTATTTGTATTCGTTAGAGGTAATTTAGTTTAAAAAATTTGGAATATTACTTTTCACCGGGATTTTCCATATATATTTAGGTAGAACTAATAGATGAAAACAGCGACATAATAGACAAATATGTCCAACCAGTGGGCCTTCGGGTTCTCACCTGGACAAACACCAGTTTCTTTATAAACCAAAGGCCGTTATACTTGTACGGATTCGGAAAGCACGAAGATTCTGACATCAGGGGGAAGGGTTTGGACCTTCCCTTGGTCATACGAGACTACAACTTGATCCAGTGGATCGGGGCAAATGCTTATAGAACATCCCACTATCCTTATGCAGAAGAAATCATGGATTTAGCTGATGAGTTGGGAATTATGGTAATAGATGAATGTCCTTCTGTAAATACAGAGTAAGTTATAACAATAATAATCAAATTTAAAGCTTTGAAGCGTATAAGATTTTTAGTTATTGGCAATCCTAATTGGAATATATAACTTCCCTAAATATTCCTGGAATGATCACAGACATTCAGTAAAACGTATAGAAAATTTTACCTGAATATTCAATGAAAGTTTTATATGCACGTGCATGGTATACAGTAGATCCAAAATAGAAGATGCATGTCTTACTCAGAAAATGTTAAAACGGCTAATAATTTGGACACACTGTATATTAAAACATCAACTTAGTTTCCTTTTCTAGGTCCGATACAGAAGTCTTTCTTTTTAGAATATTTTCCTCGACCCTCCTCTCCAAGCACAAAATATCTCTGACGGAACTGATAAAAAGAGATAAAAACAGACCGAGTGTCATCATGTGGTCCGCCGCAAATGAACCCAGGACTATGCAAACGGCTGCAGAAAACTACTTTAGGTAAATATCATCCTAGAAAACTACTTTGAGTACCTAAAAATTAATAAATTTAGAGAAGTGATCGCGCATATAAAACTACTGGATAACACCCGACCAACTACCATAGTAGAAGCAGGTGATTTAACCAAAATTAAATCTGTAAGTGGCTCGACGTTGAGACTTTTTAATCATTTTTTAAGGAACAATAGTTGATTTTTAGTCAGAATACGTGGATATAATTAATTTTAATCGTTATAACGGTTGGTATACTAATGCAGGAAATTTGGACGTGGTACCATCCACGGTAATTGCGGAAGCGACTGCATGGCATAAGCAGTTTAACAAACCGGTAATTCTTCAGGAATATGGCGGTGATACTTTTGAGGGATTACATTCGGTAAGGTTAATTTTATTTGTTAAATAACATTGTCAATTATAATGGGTAGTACCAGAAAAATATGTTTTCTACCATTGAGAATTTATTTTTTTTTAATAAAATGTACAAAATAGATTATTACATAATAGATAGCAACCTAATGAGTTGATACAATGTAAATAAATATATATATGTATATCTAAAGACTGAGTTGACACCATTACAGCCATAGTCTGCTCAGGCTATTCTTAAAAACCGACAGTGAACTACTACATAAATCAATGTTATGAGCGTTTAAGAAACTCAGAGATCTATCGATAGGAGAATGACGGCCATAGTCAGTTCTGTGCATAGGAACATGATAAAGGTCAAAATTGCGTAGAGTTATATTTGGAACATTGAGACCCACTTTAGAAAGAAGGTGAGGAGCATTAATCATGCCATTAACCAGTTTAAAGAAAAAACAAAGATCAGCGTTCACACGTCTTTTTTGCCAATGTGTCCAGGTTAAGTCTTACTCTCATGTCCTCACGATGGTACTCGTCAAAGCTAATGCCCATTCAAATGCAGCACACCGTAAACATCCATCTTCCACTCTCTCAATCATATCTATAGAATTCTGATATAGAGGAGACCACACTACTGAAGAGAATTCAAGATTAGATCTAACCAGTGAGACATAAAGGACTCTATAGTCCTGCAGAGAGCGATGTGATGAACAAATCTGAGATGCTCATCGAACCACACGCCCAAATCCTTGACTACATTCACATACTGTAAAGACTTACCAAGGATACTATATGTAGAATTGAATCTCTTCGAACCTCCATGAAATGATATGTAGCAACACTTGGAAATATTGAGCCTCAATCCGTTCATCACTGACCACTCACACAAAGCATCAGGGTCTTCCTGAAGTTTGACTATATCATTCACCTACTTAATCTGCATTTAGAGCTTCAGGTCATCAGCAAACATACTTACAAAACTATGACTGATCACATTAACAATATCATTCACAAATAGATTGAAGAGCAGAGAGGCACAGTGAGATCCCTGAGGAACCCCTGACTAGTAGTTGCAGAAGTACAGCCATTCACCTTCACACTCTGAGTTCTTCCTATCAGAAAACTCTTTAGCCATTTTAAGAGGGAGTCATGAAAACCAGCACTTTACAACTTGGCCAGCAAGAGACCAAAGTTCACCCTGTCGAAGGCCTTGGAGAAGTCGGTATAGTACGCATCAGTCTAAACCCCCCTCTCCAAAGCCCCCAACAGATCACACTCGTATTGAACCAAACTGCTGGTTGTGGATTTCCCAGAAGAGAATCCTGACTGTTTTTCACTAATGCATTGCCATGTTAGCTGACCGCAAACCAAACTATCAAACAATTTGGTCAATGAGTTTTGAATACATACTCCACGATAATTGGCAATATCCCCCCTATTGCCAGCCTTAAATATCGGCATGATGAAACTGTGCTTCCAAGCTTCTGGGAAGGTAGAGTCCTGTAAAGACATATTAAGGTCATCTGGAGAGGCCTACTAATTGTATAAATACAGTTCTTACACATCTCGTGAGAGTTATTACCTGGCCCACAGATAAACTTGTTAGGTAATTTCTGGATCTTAGAAAATACCTCCGAGAGAGTGAAGCGTCCAACAATAATATTCTGGAAGCCAAATTCAAGAAAATCAGGAATGGGATAAGTAGAGTTGTCGTAAACTGTAGCAAAAAACTTTGCAAACAAATCAGTAATTGCTTCCCTAGACTCTTGCCATTTCCTGGCCCAAAAACATCGAATTTAGAAATGCATTGCTCTTTCTTTTGTCATTGACAAACCTGTAAAAGTAACGACTATCATCCACCACTGACCTCTCCACTTTACCAATATATTCACTAAA
This sequence comes from Anthonomus grandis grandis, assembly GCF_022605725.1. Taxonomy (NCBI): domain Eukaryota; kingdom Metazoa; phylum Arthropoda; class Insecta; order Coleoptera; family Curculionidae; genus Anthonomus; species Anthonomus grandis. Next base: position 1,861,156 of record NC_065546.1, read on the forward strand.
GCACCTATCGTGTTCTACTTTACATCGAGATCTAAGACGTATATTTCCTGTGTGCACCCTTCTTTTTACAAATTAAGTCTTTAAGTAAAGGACTAAACCATTTAGGAAAAGATGAAGATCTTAGTCTCTTTTTAGAAACATACAAATCAAGGTAATCCTGTAAAATATTATTTAACTTACCCGCAGCACCATCAACATTAAACCCATCAAAATTCATACTCTAATCAATAGCCCCCAAATGAAAGTTAATAGCCCCAAATTCGGCATTCCGAAAATCGAAATAAAATTCAGCAATCATTAGTGAAGATCAGTCAGTTTGAATCTTAATATGATAAGAAACGTGGTGCAAACTATTACTAAAAATGCAGTCAACAGCAGCTGAAATATTAACATTATGCAAACCAGAAAATACTAAATCTAAAAATGTGTTTCTGTTATTTGGTTCGTTATTGCATTGAAACATAATATGATAAGAAAACATTTCAGCTAATACTCGGGCTGGATAGTGTTCATTGATTGCAAGCTACACAAACCCCATCAACATCATTTGACCAAACCGCCCCAGGGTAGGTTGTGATCACCGAACACCAGTACCGATTATTGTTGGTAGCTTTCACAGATTTCATGAACTGACATCCCATGTAACTCGTACTTATCGCGTGTAGCATTTGGTGGAATATACACTCCACCAAAAACAAATGACTTCTTGCAAATATTTACTTCTACATATACTTGCTCCACTGAGATGTAAGGAGTAGCAATTTTTCTAGAACTAAAGTTATTACTAACTGCTATAAGCACCCCACCACCACTAAACTTTGCAGTGCAGTAGATGGTATACCCAGGCACAAGGATTTCACTGTTAGAGATATCCTCATTCAACCAAGTCTCAACTAGGATTATGACAGAATAGTCAGACAGCTGCACTCCGTGATGAAATTGTTCAATTTTGGTGCGCATACCACCAACATTTTGGCAGTAGAGGCTTAATCGTTTTTTGAGTTGGTATCACCATCACATTTTTCAACGGTACGATCCGGGCACTCCTCTAATGTACTTGATTCCCAGATTTTGTTCTCCATTATGAAGGCGATTCAAAAGAGTAAGCGTTAGTTCCTTAAACTGCTTTCTCTGGAGAAAAGTCTGATCAGGACCTAATTTAACACCAGTGTCACTATACACTCTGCTCCTCAAAATCTTCCATGCCACCTGTTCATTAGCAAGAACAGCCTTGATAGGTCTCGCTCCTGTACTCCTCTTCCCAACACGAAAAACTTTACTAATTTGATCCTCTGGTGTGTCCTACACCACGTTCTGAAGCAAGCTTCTAACTTTGTTCGTATCAAACGCCACTCTCTCTCTAGCATCCCCAGATGTCGACTCAGTCACATTGTACAGCATGATGTTCTTAGATCGCCTCTTTCGCTCTTCAAATTCCTCAAAAAAATCGCCACCTGTATCGTGAGTGCTCTGTTTTCACCTTCACTCTGACAATTAGATCTAGAAAAGGCTACTTGAAGGTCACTTACCGCCTGTTTCTAGGTAGATACTTCCTGTTCCAGACTTTCAATACGCTCTGATTTTTCTTTAGTCAGGTTGCGTATTTCCTCATGCAATTCAGTTCTCTGATCAAGCATAATATTACATCTTTGGTGTTCACATTCTGTTTGTTCAGAAGAGATGACATCTGGTTTTAACTCTATCAAAGGGAGAGGTCAGGGAACCGCCGACCGGGGCTTTGAGGGAATTGCTATTGTTGCGTCTTGTCCCATTGGTGACAGTCATGTTGCCGCTGTTTGAATTAGATCTCAATGGTTTAGTAGAAACCTTGGGTTTAACACCCTGCGAGCCACTTGTACTAGGTCCGCAAGCACCCATGGAAACTCTCCTGACTACAGTTCTGGCACATACTTTACATTCCCAATCGTGTGCACCCGTTTTGTTCGAATGTCGAAAATATCAAAATATTTATTTTATGTTTACTTAAAAGACGCAATGAAGGTTGGTACAAAGATGTAGTTGTTTCTAAGCCTGGTAATGTGGAAAAAAGAGAATAAACGGGCTCACACAATACAAAACTACTTACTAGAATTTCACGAGATGATCAAATGATCTATGTAGAGCTTTATGCAATAGGCATTGGTAGAATAATCTGAAAGTTTAAATTAAAAACAGGTACTAAGCAGTTTAGTATAGTGTTTATTGATAATTTAGTAATTATGATGAAGATGGTTTTATTATTTGAAAATGACTTCTTGTCCCCCAACTATTTTTTGGAATTAAATAGAGATAAATAGAGAGAAATCCACTTTTGAAAACCTGCCTCTAAAACCTCCGCCGCCAACCCGTTGAGGTACGTGGTGACTGCATTCTGGACCTCTTCGTCCGTAGCGAAGCGTTGTCCACCCAGGTGTTGCTTCAATTTCGGGAACAAGTGGAAATCGCTCGGTGCAAGATCAGGGCTATAGGCAGCTTGCTCCACGATTTCCCAGCCAAATTGTTCGATTAAGGCTTTGGTGTTGCGAGAGACGTGTGGGCGCGCATTGTCGTGATGGAGCTTAACGCGCTTCGTGAGTCTTCCTCTCCGGCGATTTTGGATGGTTCTTCTGAGTTTCTTTAGTGTCTTGCAGTATTTTTCCGAATTTATGGTGGTCCCAGTAGGCATGAAATAGGTATGAATGAAAAGGCACGAGAAGGACGCCTTTACGGTCCCAAAAAACCGTAGCCATCACTTTTCCTGCGGAGAGCGTCTGCTTGAATTTCTTCGGTCTAGGCGAATCGGAATGGCGCCATTGTTTGGACTGTTGTTTGGTTTCCGGCATGACGTAATGGCACCACGTTTCATCTCCCGTTACAATAGAGTTCAAAAATTCTTCGGTATTCTCGGCACATTGCTGAAGAAACTCCCGAGCACACTTGACGCGGTTCTCTTTGTGGGTTTCTGAGAGCATATGCGGTACCCGCCGCGCACACACCTTGCGATAACCGAGTTTTTCAGTCAAAATGTTGTCGATTGTTTTCTCTGAAACCTCAGGCACTTTTTCAGCCAATTCCCGAAGCGTTTCTCGCCGATCCTCCTGGAGAAGACGCTCGATTTTTGCCACGACGTCGTCGGACACCGATGGCCTTCCACTTCTTGGCTCGTCTTGAATATCTGTTCGTCCTCCGGAAAACTCCCTGCACCATTTACGGACGTGTTGCACACTGATGCAAGCTTCCCCATAAATTTCTGTTAACTGCCGATGAATTTCAACAGGCGGTAACTTCTTGGCGTTGAGAAAACGGATCACTGCCCGGATCTCGCACCTGGATTTTTTGATTCCCGATTCCGTTCTTTGACGATTCGCGAGTGCTTGTCGTGTCGGCTTGTTGACTTGTTCACGTGTATAGTTAGCGTGAGATGCCAAGATGTCGTACTCATCGGTTCTTTGCTGTTATTTAAAATGTTATTTTATTTAACTGTGGGTTCTAAAAATGTTTGTTTTGTTTGCTTTTATTTTTTATACGAACGTTTTGCTTTTATTAAATAGGTATATTTAGTTGTTTTACGTTTTATTACTCAATTTTTTGAAATCTCTAATAAATTTTTAAATAAGAATAAATGAAAAAAGTTAATTATAAGTTTTACTTAGGTAGATATATTAAACAAATATCCATAAACAAATGTCTATATTATAAAATATACATTTTATACATTGAGTTTATTATATTGACAAACACCAAGATATTATAAACCTATAATAGCTTTGTGTTTGTATTCAAAAACAAAAGCTGATGTGCTTTAGAGTTTCCTAAACGGTTTCGCCTGTCAGTAAGTATTTGCCCAGCTTTTGAAAATAAATGCTCACAAGGAACAGAGGTCGCAACAACACAGCATTTTTCCCTTACCAATAATGCTAAGTTTGGGTAAACAAATCTGTTCTCGAGCCACCAAGTCAAAGGGTCCATTTTTCTTTCAAGGGGTTCATCTTCCATATATCTCTGGACTTCAATAATGGATCTGGCTGTTGAGGATTTTATTTGAGTGGGTTTGTTTGAGCTTAATTTGTCAACGGAGGCCCATATTGAGAGTTTCTGTTTTTTCTCGACATTAAAAGGTTCGGCAATTTTTGACTCATTTTGTTGACTTCCCGTTTCGTCAGTACTGGCATCTTTTTTTAATTTTTTCTGCTGCTCCAAATCTTTTCTATAAATAATGTCTGCTAATGCAGAAATTACTTCCTTTTGAGCTTTTTTTCCCGCATCTTCGCTCATAAAAAACAGGGTTTTAAAACGTGGATCCAAAAAAGTACACATGGCTAATGTATTGCTATATTCCACATTTCCAAGGCGTTCCGTAAGTTCTTTTTCGAGTTTCTTTGCCACAACTTTTGCATTCACAGCAAAGTCTGAAGACTCTAAAATCTGTTTGCAGACACCCAACAGCCCATTAGTAACAACAATTACTAATGAGGCAGTCATGTACTGTTGACCGCTAACGACCTTTGTTGCCTCTTCAAAAGGTTCCAGCACTTTTTGCAGATCCCGAAGTATTTGCCACTCTTCCAAACTAATGGGTGGCAATGTGACGTCCAAGAGAGCTACCGTACTCCGTACTGCTTCCTCCAGTTCGGTAAATCTTTGCAACATGTAGAATGTGGAGTTCCACCTTGTCGCCACATCTTGAATGAGTTTGAGAGGATTCTTGACTCCACTGTTCTGCTGAGTTTTTATCAGTTTAAATGTTGCCTTGGGGCTTCTTTTAAAATGACCAACAACAGTTTTAACTTTATCTAAAAGTTCTCTATTTAAGTCTAGATTTAGGGCACTTTGAACTATTAAATTAAGTGTGTGAGCAAAACACCCAAAATGCTTCCACCCAAGTTCTTTAGCTATTGCTGACTTGATATTTGATGCATTATCTGACACAGCGAGCATAATTTTTTTTTCAAGTCCCCATTCTTCTGCTACAGATTTCAAGTCAGCAGCAAGATTTATGCTAGTATGAGCCTTATCAAAGAAAGCACATTTTAATAGGGCTGACCGAAACCTAAATTCTTCATCTATAAAATGTATTGTAATTCCGACAAAACTATCATTTGTCTTGGAGGTCCAGGCATCAGTTGTTAGGGAAACTGATGAAACTTTCGAAATAATTTCTTTAACACGCAAGACGCACTCCTCATACAAACTAGGTATGTAACTCCTCGAAATTGTTTGGCGAGATGGAAGTTCATAATTAGGATTTAGTGCTTTGACGAATTCCCTGAATCCCAAATCATCGACAATTCTAAACGGCTGGTAGTCCCAATAAAAGAGTTTAAGTAGCTGGGCATCAATTTTTTTTTTACAGCTTACTGTCACTTTTTTTGGTAAATACGATGACAAGGTGGTTTGACGTGGTTTTGGGTGAATGGTGCCACTAGCAGGAACCAGGAACAGAGCTAATTGAACTAGTACCAGGACTGGAGCTCTCAGTAGGCAAAGGCGCTTGTTCCTGTGGTTTTTCTATCTGAAATTAAAAAATATACCTTAAAAATAACGCAAATATAATTTATTTATTTATTTTGTATCTCAAAGTCTTAAACAATCATTGGGCTAAAAAAACAAAATTAAATAGCAATATTATTCGCGATTCGCATTTCGCAAGCCTATATGAACTAGGCTTAATCCTCCTTATTCGCGTCTAAACTGTGAAACGTCATCTGACAAAGAAAAATTGAAGAAAGGATTGGCCTATTGCCTATTGGCCATGGTACATTTTGGCGGTAAACGCATCATCTAAAACTTATACATGACTTTTTTTACCAAATAGCAGAGGTGGCGCTAGGATATAGCGATATAATAAACTTAGGACTGTGATTACTCTACCACATAATATGTATGTATTATGTATAAATTAAAATATAAAATAAATTTATAACCAAGAATATGTACTTACCTCAGAATTCCCTATCGTAATGCCATTTCTAGTTGTTTGTGTTTGCCCTACTGACAATTGCACCGTAGGATGTTTTTTAGAAATATGTCTTTTTAAATTCGAAACAGAGGATTTAAAAGAAATATCACTCTTGCAAATGTCACATTTTGCGATTTGATTAGTCTTATCTACGATTGTAAAAAAACTCCATACAGGGCTGCTTTTTCTACTCATTTTGAATTAGACAAAAATGTTGATTGCAACACAGCACAACGCGAAAACAATTAAAACCACAAAACAAAAAAAACAGTAAATACTAAATAAAACAAGGGAGGCTACTAAGAATATACTGACAACAGGTTCTAACTTATCAGAACTGATCTGTCAATGTCAAAATCAAAACAATAATAAAAAATAAAATCCAAGAAAATAAAAACATTAATATTGTAAGCGATACCCAGATGACGGCGTATCAAACTATTATCAAACTTTTTTCGGTAGTTTATAGTTTTTTTTAAGGCTTAAATGGAAAAACCATGTGTAACCATGTAAACATGCATTTTCTTGTATAACGGTGAATTTCGTATTTTTGAAAAAAATTAAAATACTTAAAAATAAGAAATTTTTTTCATAAAATTTTTTCTTTTGAATAAAGTATTTATTATTATACTATTATGAAACTTTTAACATAACGCATAAATAACATTTAAATACATACAATACAAAAAAAATTTATTAAGTGACCTTAACAAACATACAAAAATTGAGTAAGTTTAACTTTAACTTTATATAAAAGTATAAAACGCCATATAATCGATGTCTTACCATAGATCCATACAATTAAATCAAAAGAACAGATGAACAGGTGAACAGGTTTATAGAACATGTTCTCTGAAAAGAACGGAACAGTTTGAACCTGTTCACGATTTTTACCTGTTCTTTAACATCCCTAGTCGTAGCGACTTCCCCGGCCGCTAGGAATGAACAGGGGGAACAGACGCACACGGCGGTGTTGCCGGATTTCGCCTAGCAACACGCGCGGCGGAGCTACAGCGTTGGGAACCTTACTTTTTACTTGCCCCTCGTATTTCATTTTATTCGATAAATAATAAGAAATTTTAAAATATTATTTTTTTTCATTTGAGATAGATAATGCGATCAAATTTTATTGTGGATAGTTTACAATAATTTTTTGTCTTACAATCCTGTTAGCACCAATATAGATTTAACGCAAATGTAGAGAAAACAATGAAAATGACAAGAAAATAGACCTACAGAAAAATCCCCTGTCCAGTAACAGTTTTCACTCAAATTATTATAAATTGATTTCTTGTACGGTAACTTTGCTTAGATTTAAGCAAACATGATATTTGTATTATATTTCAGCTGCCAGAATTCATTTGGTCAGAAGAATACCAAGTCAACCTTATGTCAAAGCACTTTGAAGCTTTTGATGAACTTAGAACTACCGGTTTCTTTATAGGTGAATTCTTATGGAACTTTGCTGATTTTAAAACAGATCAAGGTAGTGTATAACAATATTATCATTAAAAACAGAAAAATCCGCATACAAAGCAATGAAAATATCTTTTTTGTAGGTTACACTCGAGTTGGCGGTAATAAAAAAGGTATTTTTACTAGAAGTCGTCAGCCTAAAGCTAGCGCTTATCACCTACGCAAACGTTACTGGAATTTAGCGAAGGAATTTTACAATGTTTCCCTGCCAAGTGATCTCAACTCGTATGTTATTAGGCATAAAACGGGTTTTCGTGAAGAATTATAGTATTTATTAGAAAACAACAAGACTGGATTATGTCAAAGTGAAAACTTAATTTAATGTAGTGCAACCCATAAGAATTTATGTATTTAAAGCGTAAACTGTTATATAAAGGATACACGAAAGAATTGTTTTGAAAGTTATTAAATTTATTTAAAAAATACTATAAGTAAAATGTTTTTATTTAATAAAAAGTATGTACCTAGAATACATACAAAATATTGTGGTAATAAAAAATTCTCTTCTATAACATGCTTAATATGATCAAGTTATGCACAACCAGCTCAGTATATTGCAGCATAAATATTTGTCAAAAAATGATTTGAAACAAAAACGGTTTTAGGAAGTTCAATCATTTTATAGTAGAAAAAGAGTCAATTAAATTAATTAGCCCTTATGTGTTGTCTTGTTCTGGTTCGACCGCTTTAATGCAAGCATCTGCAAACTCGACAAAGATTGGCTCCAACATGGCTTTTTGGACTATTTGCTCTGCATTTTCCGCTTTATCAATTGTGACCAATAGATCTCTGAGGTGGGGATTTGTTAGTAGTTGCTTCACTTCATCACTATTTTCTGAAAAAAGTATATATGTCAACAATTATGTCAATAATGATGACTACAACTTCATAAATGCATTCTAGCCCGGGAGCTAGTGACAGATTTTTTTGACCAATTTCAACCCTGACCAAACTTTGTGCAGTACTAAATTTCGTTGTGCTTTAAGGCAAAATGACCATCAGCTAGCGCACCAGCAGTGGGTGGGCCAATGGGAGGGCCGAAAACACGTAAAAAAAATTTCAACTTTCAGTCATTTCAACCCTGCCGAAATTTTTGTAGATGGTAGTTTATATAATTATTTAAATAAAAAAAATCGTCAGCCGGCTGTATGTTGGTGGAAAGCCCGTCAGCTGACCATGAAAACATGTAAAAATTTTTTTTAATTTCAGTCATTTCAACCCTGCTGAAATTTATAGAGATGATAGTTTATATAATTATTTAAATAAAAAAAATCGTCAGCCGATTGTATGTCGGTGGAAAAGGCGTCAGCTAGCGCTGTGAAAGGTGTAGCGCGTAAATCACATATACCACCCACCCGCGTTGTTAAGTGTATCAGCTGACGGGCTTTCCACCGACATGCAGCCGGCTGACGATTTTTTTTATTTAAATAATTACATAAACTACCATCTATAAAAATTTCAGCAGGGTTAAAATGACTTACATTATTATTATAATATTATTTGACGTGAATTTTACATGATACGTACAAACCTGTTAGTGATACATATATTTCATGCATTGTAGCAGATATTTCTCATTATAAATTGTTATAAATTTTAATTAATTGAATTTTTGTTATGAAATTAATGAAATTTATATATAATTTACAGTTTAAAAAAAAAAAATTATTAAAAAATACATTTTGTAGTGAAAAAGGCAAGTTTTTGTCAAAATAAAGGCTATTCACTGTTCATCATCAATTTCATCTTCACTGTGACTGGTACAACTATCGTTATCAGACTCACTATCAGAGCTTGCCTGTGATATTAGGTCATCATCATCACTAATGTTATCTATAAAAAAAAATAATATGTAAGCATTTACGCACCGTATCAAACGAAATATAATAAAAGTATAGAGTAAATTAAAAAATTTTCACCTTCTTCAGGCTGCATAGTGATGTCATCGACAGAAACTGGTAACTGTCTTCCAGTAAACCAGATGTACCTAAAAGTATCATTGACTTGTGTCCATCCATATTCCGATGGATCATTTCCATTGGGCACTTTTAGGTGTGCATGTGCCCATGTTTCGGATATGTAACATGCTCTTGAAAATTGATTGACTAATTCAGCTTGGCACGGCGTTAGACTTGACCCATCAATATTTGTTTTCGGCAACTCAAAGACGTCATTTCTACCAATTTTGTAATTTTTTTGAAAAGTTGCTTCTCTTGCCTGGTTAACTTTTTGTAATTTTTTAAATCCGTACACAGCACAGATATACTCTTCAATCACTTTAAAAGGTTCACTCTTCTCATGCGATGGCATCGACATTTGTGTGAATGCTTCAATGAAGCGAGAACTTTCTCTCATTATTGCCAGCGGTCGCTTTTTTCCTTTGCGGAAAAATGATGGACTGAAGTCGCATCCGGTGAAAGCATGGAAGGCAGGCAGCGCTTCGCTCACATCTTTTCCAAGAGTGTCGAATAATTTCGTAACGTCAATAAAGCGATGGTGATTGCCGGTACCAACTTCCATATGAATGTGATGGTTGTAACGTATTTGAGACATATTACCGAGCATGATGATTAACACATCTGTATCAGAGCAACGAATTGTGATATTCGCATCGAACTTCAACTGCGAAACGTGAAAAATCATTTTGGTGTCCGCCTCCTCATGCGCGGGGCACGTCAATGACGGCTCCAACGTTTTGACAATTTTTCCATCGTTCACTTAATATTTATAACATGATTCACAGTTGATATAAATCTCTTTATTATTCATATAAGGTGCCATGTGATTTTCAGCCCAGTGTTGAATGAAGAAATTGACGATTGCTTCTTTGAAATTCGGATTTTTCAACTCCGTAGCCAAATCTTTCGTTCGCAACTGATCGGGACCATCAATCCGATAATCAGATATTTCCATACCCCTCATTTTACTTATCTTTTATGGACGGGAAAATGTATCTGTCGAATGTGACTATAATAACTTTTGCTGGAGTTGCACAAATCCACTGCAGAAGTTGTAGAGAAATGTTTCCAAAAGTATTAGGTACTTCTTTCATCAAGTGAAGAATGAAAGATCCATCGTAGATAATCACATCTGTGTTTGTAGGTGCTTGTGATTGAACTTCTTTCTCCAACAATTTCATCAGAGCCGATTTTTCAGTCTTGCAAATAGAACCATCAAGATGGCACATTGACAAAGGTACTGGCGTTAATGGGTACGCAAGAACCTTTGCAATATCAACTTCTTTATAAAAACTAAACTATAAAAACTTCTTTATAAAAACTTTATAAAAATAATTATATAAACTATCATCTCTATAAATTTCAGCAGGGTTGAAATGACTGAAATTAAAAAAATTTTTTACATGTTTTCATGGTCAGCTGACGGGCTTTCCACCAACATACAGCCGGCTGACGATTTTATTATTTAAATAATTATATAAACTACCATCTACAAAAATTTCGGCAGGGTTGAAATGACTGAAAGTTGAAATTTTTTTTACGTGTTTTCGGCCCTCCCATTGGTCCACCCACCGCTAGTGGACCAGCTGACGGTCATTTTGCTTTAGAGGACAACTAAATCTAACACTCCACAAAGTTTGGCTAGGGTTGCGATGGTTGACAAAAATCTGTCACTGGCTCCCGGGCTATTCTTATCACACCATGGGGTAGTCATTTCGTCGTCAATATTACGAAGTGGCGTTACTCGAAAAAACGCGAAATTGAGTTAAGCCCGTTTTTACATACCACATTACATGGCGCACAATATCACGAAGTGGCGTAACTCGATCCTTTCTACGTTCTGACTTACAGCATATTAACTGACAGGCGTATCTTGATTTATTATAAGGTACAACTTTACAAACAGACTTAACTTAAGTTACGCCTCTTTGTAAAATTTAGAATTCTCCATGTTACTGGTCATTCTAAAGCGTATCTCAGTTAAGCCACTTTGTGAAATTGATTAAATGTCGGTGTCGACTTACACTATTCGGCTTATCTCAGAATTTTCTTGTCAATACTTGTATAGTTTTGTTTTCCTAGGAGTGATCGAAATTTGGAATGGAATTTGGCATCCCAACGTGAATTTATTGAAGTTCTGGAAACGGCTACCAAAACTACCAAGAAAGAGCAGTCTCGAAGACAAAAAAAGTCACAAATATTTTTTGACATTGAATCACAAAAAATACTTGGTGTGTAAAACATTCTTTTTGCATACGTTGGGGATATCCGAAAAAACAATGAGAACTTCGCTGACAAAGGTAACTTCAGGTGGGGTACCAGAAGGGGAAAGAAGAGGTGGTAGACACGTAGTCGGGGTAATTGAACGTGATAATATCCTTCTAACTACAATTTTAAATCACATACAAAGATTTCTCAAGGTAGAAGCTCACTATGTTCGTGCTAGTTCTAGCAGGGAATATCTCCACCCCGAATTAACGGTATCAAAGATGTACAATATGCTTCTTGAAGAATTAGGTCCAAATAAAGAAAAGCCTTCAATTGATTTGTATCGTAAAGTGTTTAGATCTTTAAATTTGTCTTTCCACCGGCCAAAAAAGGACCAGTGCTCGTTATGTTTATCCTACAGAAAAGGAGATCCAGCTTTAAAAGAGAAGATAATGGATAAGTTCAATAGACATGTTGCAGAAAAGACTAAAGTAAGGGAACTTAAAAAGATCATTAAAGAGAAGGTTTTAGCTGGAGATAGCACTATTGGATGTGCAAGCTTTGATCTTCAGCAGGTAATTTACTTAAAAGAAAATGCTCTATTTTATAAACGACGTTTAGCAAACTATAACTTTACTTTTTACGATATCGCTTCAAAGGAATGTCATTGTTTCATTTGGAGTGAGCTAAGTAGCCAAAGAGGTGCGTCGGAAATCAGTTCATGTGTATATAATGCTCTACAAAAATACGACTCTAAAAAAACTATTAAGTCAGTAGCCTTGTTTTCAGATGGATGCAGCGGGCAAAATAAAAATTCTGTTGTTGCTGCAATGCTTTTGTATGCAGTTGCTAACTTTTCGAACATAGAAGAAGTTTCATTACGTTTCTTTGAATCATTTCATGGGCAGAATGAAGGAGATTCTGCCCATAACGCAATATCAGCTGCCATCTTGCGCGCAGGTGATCTTTTCATCCCGCCACAATTATATCCCGTCATCCATTTAGCACGCCATAAACACCCTTACATGGTGCATCCTCTTCAATATGACTTTTCAAATTTTAAAAAGTTGTCTCAAGAATTGAGAATCTTGTCTGTTAAAACTTCTGAAACAGGAGACTTAATCAAATGGCATGATATTATGGAAATTAAAGTAACTTTCAATATTCAATATTCAACTTCAATATAAAATATTACAATTCTAAGAATATAAAGCATCTAGATACCAGAGTATCTGTATGTGCTATGGTAGAAACAATTTAAAAATTCTAATATATCAATGTTGTTACCCTTAGCAGACTAGCCGTTATATAAATTAGTTCACAATATTTGACATTTTAAATAAGTTTACCCAAAACTACATAACAAAAATCAAAAACCAGACAATAAAAATGAGAAAAGAGAAAAAAAAAAAAAAAAAGATTCATATACTATATACACATATACATTTTACCTACAAAGGTATTATGTAGTATTTTACAGAATTATCTAGTCTTTGGTACCCAAAACCTATAATATTTGAAGCAAAATAAATAATTGAATAAATGTCCATACTGAGATTTTTTTCTTTTTCCCTTATGTATTTATGTTGTGATTGCTATCGAGTAAGAAAATAAAAAGTTTGGTGAAAAGCAGAATATTGATACAAGCACATATGTTCAATCAACAAAATTTTCTTTTGTTTCCTAATATATAACTTAGGGCATGCTCATTAAACTTTTTGAAGTATTTCTGTTGTTTGACATTTTCTGGGAGGTTATAAAATTTTGGAGCTAAAAATACTGCCGAATGTTGACCAAAATCTCGAATCATATAAGGCAGTACAATTTGCTGGTGTTTATTAGCTCGGGTTTGGTGTCTATGGTTTATTATACTTTGTTTACCATAGAATTTATGAACATAAGAGCAACAGGTTGTTATAAAAAGAGTTTTTAAATTTTGTATTTCAGAATTATATAATTGCTTTGTTGAAAATAACCTAGGTCTCTTTAACATTATCTTTACTATTGAGTTTTGTATTGTTTTAAGATTTTTTAGACTGTTTTCATATGCCCCACCCCAAATCAATATCCCATACCTTAATAGGGGTTCCACGAGAGCTTTATAGATCAACACAATGAGTTTTCTGCACAAAATTTCTTTTAATAAATAAAATTTATGTAAGAGTGCCTTTATCTTTTTTGTTAAATAATCAATGTGTATATCCCACTTTAGATGTTTGTCTATATGGACTCCCAAATATTTTATAGAGTTTATCTATGCAATGAGCTTGGAAACGACAATTCGATTATTTTTTAGCAAAAAAGAGCAGGCTCCAACTTAAATTTAGCAATTTATTTCAGTTCTCTAGCATTTATAGTTACTTCACAATTAATTTTCAAAGTTCGAATAAATACGCCATGTTTAATTTTTTCCTTGTACCAGCGCGGCCGGGATGATACGTCACAGGCGCCCAAGTGGATGCAACGACCGACGCTAGCATGTCGACCGCGCACGCTTATTTGTCAAAATAACGCCTGGGTACTGGCTGTGGCTGGCTCACGATACAGCAAAACACGGTATGTCAGCGCGCACACATAACGCATTTCCCGGTTGGTGTGACGTCACGTGTGTAACATCCCATACCACTAGACGCGGGATAGAAACGGATAAAATTTATTCATTTGCTGAATTAATAGTTTAAGGGGGACAACATTTTATTTAGTATTATTTGTTTTATTTTATAGAATATACAGGAAAAGTTTAATAACTGTAAAATACAACAAAAATGTTATAATTATTAATAAAATGTATTACGTATTTAGAGGATTATGGAGTTGGGTTGACTTGAAATTCGTAGGACAGTGTAAAGAATCGAAAAAATCTATTCGAGATTTATTAGTGGAACAAATTAAAAAACACTTTTTGTTAATAAAATGTATGAATAAATAAACCTATGAGTAATTAAATTAAAGAATAAATAAAACACAACTTGAAGTAGTTAATACATGTTTTTTAATTTTTTCTTTATTTTAATATGTATACACTTTAATTATTATGACTAATAATTTTCAAATAAAACATAAATACATTTTGAGTAGGTACATTTTGTTTAAAAATAAAAACTGCTTTTATTGAAAACATGATAAAAGTAATATAAGGACAAATTTATATATTTTTTTTCCATAATTAAGTATTATTTTTTCTTAACATTAGTAAACTTTGACATTTTGCGTTCTAATCGTTTTTTAATGTTTAAAAAACTAATTTTACGATTCAAATCTCGTAATCTGATATATGTACGAGTTCTAGATAAACACAAAAGAACTTCATATGGGATTTCAGTTGTAAGTTTGGCCATTGTTTGATTTGCCAACTTTTTAAATAAATATTTTTCGCTCAGCAATGATTCTCCATGCACGTTTTGGAATTCAACCTCTAAAATCCTAGTAGCATTTAATAACTCCTCATTTGGATATAAAAGGTTTCCTCTGGAAATAATTGTAAGCCAATTCTGTGACAATTGTAATTTTTTTTGTTTCATCACCTAGGTTAAATTTATCCTTGAATCTGTAGGCCACATATCCTGCTATGTACTTTAAGGCATCCTCGTTAATTCTATCTTTTAACTCGAAAGTTTTCAGAATTTCGTTACTTTCAGCGTTACCTTCTGCCTCAGAAATATGTATTTCTGTGTATGCCGGCTCAGAAACGTCGTAACTTTCTAACAATACCTCTTCCGGGACAAGAGATTTGTCGGTATCGATATTTGGATTTTTTGTCAGGCTAAAAAGAACTGTTTGCGTTAAACAAACTTCATATTTGGGGTGGGGTTCTAATGTTACTTGTAAAGTTTAAGCAAGCACGGCTCTATAGTTTCTTGAGTATTAGTATTTTCTGTGAAAATTGCAGAGGAATTTTTCCCGAGTATGTACCATCTCAGGCGATACACAAAATCTAGGGGGCTGGGATGATCATTTGACCCACCCAATCCTCTAATATATGAAAAAAAATTTTCAAGCACATCTTGGTTCAGCCTTGATGTTAAAATGTATTCAATACCAAATCTCTTTTGCACGTACTCAGATAAACCTATCATAGACCTGTTGGTTAAAATTATACCTTTCTGAAAAGGAAGCAAATATTTATGGGTGCCAATGGTCATACCCAGAACTACACTTGAGACTTGATTTAGTAAGTCTTGTTGGGCTCTCAGTTCTGTACCAAAGGCATTTTTTCCATGCACCCTGAAAATTTATTTCTTGAATTTAATAAATCGAACCAATCATTAAATAATTGACAAATATCTGCTACACTTTTCCATGATACGTTATAAGGTCGCTTTTGCATTTGAATTTGAGAATAGCTGCACCGCTGGCCTAACTTTTTGTCGCTCTGCTCCAGTAACATTTAAATGGTATTCGGTTATCTTGTGCGCAATTGTTAATTCAGATATTGAACAATCTAGAAGTGTTTGGAAACATACCTTGTCGATTTTTTCCCCGTTTACAGTAAATCCTTGGTCAAGAAGGTGATTACGAACCAGCTTAGTTAAATGAGGGACATCTGCAAACACAAAAATTTTTAAACTTTCATCTGACGGATGAATGAAATGGCAATTTTTCGTATGTCCAATATTCAGCTGCGACCATAAACCCATGTTTATAGGACCCATGTCGCTGACTATTGCCACCACAGTTAACCCCACATTATACAATTCTATAATTATACTTTTTATAATGTCAGCTGTCATTGGTTGATCAAATTGAAAAAAAATGGGCTGTTTCCAATTTTTTAATAATCCTCGTATCATTACAGTTTGGCAACTCTTATGAGGTCCAATTTTTTGTTCATATTTTTTTTCGATGTCTATTCTGTTGGACACATACACTTCATCAAAGGATAAAATACAAAGTTTATCAATGGGCTTCATATTCAATGTTATACCCTTTAACATTTTGATAACACTATGTAATATACCAGGTGTTAAATCAAAAGTGGCTGCCCAGGTTCTAAGAGTTGAGAGCCCTGGTAGAGGATAGCCATTAGCTCGTAAATATCTATAAGCTTTGGGGCTGACACTGCGTAAAGATATGGCCGATGCAATGTCCTCCGGGCTCCAATGAACAGTTTTCTTTTCAGGATGTTCCAGTTTTTTAATTTGCCCTGGAGAGAAAATTTTCATTAAAGATGTTTTCATCCACTTCCCTCTTTGACTTTTTTTTGAAGTATCTTTAAAAGCATTTTATTTTTTTGCCTTAACACTGAAACTTTTGCTGTGAGTTTCTCTATTTTGTCTAGGTGTTCTTGACATGGATTTCTAAAAATAATTAAACATAAATAATATTTCAAATTATGTAATTATTAATACTAAAAAACTTACATTTTAGGCAGAGAATCAATGTCCATATTGATGCTAGTGTCTTCATAAGATACACTGTTTGTGCTCGTCGAGGGTTTGAGCCCTGGACTAAGATTTTCTTTTAGTTGTGATGACATTGAGGACTTCGCTAATGGCAAATTTAAAGTTGGCAAAGCATCTTCTTTTAAAATCCTAGTATTCTTTGGATTATAATTCAGTAACCGCTGTTTTAAAGGCACTTCATAACAATCCTGTTTAAAATGTTCTGAACAAATGCATGCTGAAATCGAGAAGTACAAGTTATTGAGAGGTAAATTCATAAAAATAAAGGAAGGTACTTATTAATACGAGGGGGCAACCACTTAGAACAATTTTGTACACCAAATAGTAAAAACTATGCAAAAACTCATAGTCATTAAAAAAATCATCAAAATTATAGAAAATGTGTATGTACACCAAAATAGTATTAATTAGTAATAACACTGTCCCCTTGGTACCTAAAATAACATATTTTGAACACCTACCAATTTTCAGATTAATTTTGTCTCCTCGGTGACACCTAATTACCCATTGTTTAGCGAGGTCTTCTTGTTTTGGAAATCGAAAATACTTAATTTCAGTTCCTTTTGTCTTTTTTGTGTAATTTTTACACCCCAGAACCGCACAGTTCACCATATTGGAAAACGGCACACCACACACACAATGTATAATTAATATACTATAATCTCTTAAATAATAATACTCGATACTTGATTTATATAATAAAAAGTCTTCTTAAACTGCCAAACAAACTTTTAAATAAAAATTAATCACATATATGGCACACAAATAATAAATTTTCGCCTATTAGGTATTTACGTTTACGTGCTTAAAAATTCACATCATCTGTTACACAGATGACGCAATGCGCAGAACGAAAAAATGTTTACTCGAGCGGCTGACATACCGTGTTTTGGTGTATCGTGGGCTGGCTGGCTAGCGAGCGCTCTATAATACACCGTCGCGTCGCGTCGGCGTCTATGACGTAGCGCGTAATTGGAACGGAATCTCGGGAGGTATAAAAAACCCCAGACTAGCAGCCTTATAACTTTGCAAATACTTACCCTAACAACTTGAAATAAACGTTATTGTTCTTATAAACTTATGTTGTATTTATTTTTGGGAAAATATATATATATTTTTTTTAATTTTCCAAGCCCATTGGTTCATTAATATTGTTTACAATAATATTTTGAAAGTTTGGTCTATTTGAACTGTTTATGGAAAATGCTATATATTTAGATTTTTTTGGATTTAGTGACAATTTAAAGGTGTCGAAAAATTTTTTGATTAATGATAGACCTTCTTGAAACTTAACTTGCCTCTTGCCATGTGTCTCCAATAAATATAATTCCTGTATCATCTGCATAGGATATTACTTTGCCAGGAGTTTTTATATCATTCACTGCATTTATATAGACATTGAAAAGTAGGGGTCCTAGTGCAGTGCCCTGCGGTATTCCAATTTTAATAATATCAGGATCGCTAAGGTTATTTTTTATCTTGGTGTATTGCATTCTGTTTGATAGATAACTCTGTAAAAGTTGTAATATTTTGCCTCTGATACCATATTTTTCTAATGTTTGTAATAATATTTGGTGTGACACTGTATCGAATGCTTTTGTTAGGTCGGGAAACACCGCAAGGCACTTTTTATTTTTGTCCATACTTTTAGTTATATCACTAACAAGCTCATATATAGCATCTATTGTACTGACTCCTCGAGTAAAACCAAATTGATTTTTTGATAGTACATTATTTTGATCAAAATAACATAACAGTCTATCCTTAAAGCATTTTTCAAAGACTTCCCAGGTTAGAGATGACACTTATTGGTCTATAATTATCCATCAATTCCTTACTTCCGGACTTAAAAACTGGACTCACCACAGATACTTTAAAATGACTTGGCACTACACCAGTTTTAAAAATTAAGTTTATAATATGTACAAGTGGTGGTAAAATGTGCATATGGAGCAGTTTTAAGATTTTTGCAGAAATACCATCTTTACCAGGTGAGCCATTATTTTTTAAAGAATTTATATATTTAATTATCTCATTCTGAGTAACGGGTTTCAAATACATGGAATTTGGGAATGTCCTGTTTATTGTGAAGGGATGAGGGGGAGTATTAATGCTTTTTGATAGGTTTAAACCAACATTCATGAAATGCTTGTTAAAATGATTAGCGATCTCTATAGGATTTATTATTTGATCACCATTTTGCGACCTAATCACTTTTATTTCCCTTTCACCCCCATTCCCATCTTCATTTACAGCCTCATTTATAAAACTGTATATTTTTTTTATGTTATTACTATTTTCCTGAATTTTATTTTTGTAGTAATCATTTTTTGTATTTTTGATCAGATTATTCAGTTTATTTCTGTACTGTTCATATTCAAAGATTTTTTCTGGTGTAGGATTTTTCCTTAATTTTTGTTTTAATTTGTCTCTAGTTTATATTGAAGTAATTATACCTTGCGATATCCAAGGTTTAATTTTTTTAACTCTTGTGTTTAACACTCTTTCATAGTATGACTGATTTATTATTTCAGATATATTTTTTACCAAAAGATTCAAGGCTAAGTTAGGGTCGTTTTGTGTAGATATTTCATTCCAGTTTCTGTTTTTGGCCAATTCGATTAATTTTTGATAATTTATGTTTCTAATTGTTATGTCATTTATTTTAGAGTTTTCTGGTTTATTTTTATTTGAAACAATATTTATTAATATAGGCAAGTGATCTGTTATATCGTGATTTACTATATATGGATTAAATTTAAGTATATTTTGTTTAATTTTAGTTTTGAGAAAATGTTGTAAAATGTCGGAGAGAACAAAAAAAAATCTTTGGGCTGTTAGATGGTAAAAAGGAAAAGTTTAGTGAATTTACAAGTGCAAAAAATACCCAATCACTGGAAAGAGAAAACAGTAAGTAACTATATTCCTTTAGTAGTATTTTAGAACTCCAGTTTTTTAATGTTTTTTCTTTATTAGGGGTATATTCTTATCATTTTAATACGTTAGGGTGGACTTAGCATAGTTAAATACTACCTAAAGAAGGGACTTGGCATTTTTTAAGTTAAGCAATTTTATGTATTTTGTTTTCTTGAATAAAAATTGTTAGCAAATTAAAATTATAAATAGACGTATTGATAGTCATTTATACGAGTTATTGTTCCACAATTATACAATTTTTAACATATTTACAATGATTCCTTTTTGTTTTAGCATTAGAACCCCCAAATAGCCATAAACTAGGAGCTACATTTTTTTAAATCAAATAGTGAAAATCAAAAAACCTCTGGGGATCATTTTCGTTCTAATCCTGTTGAACCTTCTATGACATTGACGCCTGAAGAGCTTCCCACAATGCGTACCTGAAAAGTTGCTTTCTAAAAAAATTCAATTTTTTTTTAAATCCTCAGAAGAATCCGAGATAACTTTAAACGATGGTATTAGTTATACAAAATGGACAAATCATTTCTAAAATATCTTTAATAATTCCTTTTTGTTTTAGCTTTGGACAACCAAAATAGCCAAGATCTAGGAACTACGTTAAAATCATTCAATAATTCAACAAGTGAAAATCAATCCATCCCTGAGAATAATTTTTGTTCCAACCCCGTTCAAACTTCTATAAGATTGATGCCTGAGGAACATTTGACAACTGTTCGACAAATTTTTTGTAAATCCCCAGACATATCCGAGGAAATTTTAAATGATGAAAAGAAATAAATAATCATACTTCAAAAAATGATCCTAATGAGGTTTTGTCTACATTAGGAGAAAACTCACATATTACTGCTGACCATCTCTTCCAAGGATCTTCACGCGACATTTCCCAAAATGACCAAACCTTAATGGATTTTGACAGTGATGATGATGTAGCTGATCCCATATACGAGAGGCCAGTGAATGAAAATGATGAGTCTGAAAGTCCATCTGATTCTAGTGGGGAGGAAGCGGGCAATCGACGAAAGGGAAGAAAGAGGCGTAGTAACCCCGAGCTATGGAAGAAAAATACAAAGAAAACTGCAAAGCATGCTGGAGTTGAATATATTACATAAAGCAACAGACTTGTTAAGGCGAAGGCAATAAAACTTTGATGCAGTGATAGCTGTAAGCTGAAATGCAAGACAAAAATTTCTGAACTGAAAAAGACAGAATATCCATACCGAGTTTTGGAATTCTAAAAGGAATTTTGAAACCAGAAGACAGTTCATCGCGTCGCATGTTGAACAAGTACCAATACAAAGAGTGCAGGAAAGGACAGGACAGAGAAGCGGTCAAAGAAAGCACATGAACAAATATCATTTTGAAGTGAATGGTTCAAAAGTAGTTGTCTGCAAAACATACTTCTTAAATACTTTAAGTATCAGTCAGTCGACACCGCTGTTTCAAAAAAAAAAGAAGGCGGAATACTCACACCAGACATAAGAGGTAAGCACACCCCCGTAAACAAAATACCGGAAGGGGTGCGAAATAGTGTAAGAGATCATATCTCGAAATTTCCTGTTCATGAGTCACATTATAGTCGAGAAAAAACAACACGGAAATACTTGGGCAATCACCTAAATATATCACGAATGTATGCTCTTTACCAAGAATACTGCAAAAATCTGAAAATAGATAATATAGCAAAAGAATGGCTTTACGCCGAAATATTTAACTATGAATTTAATTATGCTTTTAAGAGTCCTGACACTGACACATGTGATATTTGCGACAGATTTAAATTACAACTGCAAGAGGCAAGTGTAGAGCAAAGGCAAATAATTCAAGCCAATTATGAAGACCATTTAAAAGATTCTGGCAGTAGATATAGCCTTAAGAAGACTGATAAAATAAGAGCTAGGGAAAATAATACTGAAAAGGTTGTGATGATCGATCTCTAAAAATGCCTTCCAACTCCGGACCTACATAACAGCCCAAGTTTTTACTCGTTAAAGTTATGGACATACATTTTAACAATTCATGACTCAACTGCTGAAAATGCATTTTGTCTAATGTGGGACGAAAATATATCCGGAAGAGGTGGCAATGAGGTTGCTTCTTATCTTACTAAATGGGCTATCGAAAATATAACTGATCAGACCCAAGAAGTCACAATATGGTCTGATAATTGCCCTAGCCAGAATCGTAACTTAATCATGGTTATGAGCTATTTTTGGATACTACATCTCAAGCCCAATATTAAAATAATTAACCACAAATATCTTGCAAGAGGTCACACCCATCTTGAAGCAGATGGAGACCATGCGTTGATTGAAAGAGAGAGGAAAAAAAATACCACAGTTTGAAATAATGACTCCCTGGGACTGCCAGCAAATGGTTCGCTTGTGTGGCTTAAAGAAAAAGTTAAATGTTGTTAACATGGAATTAGTTGATTTTAAACATTTTAAACAATTTTATGAGGGCAGGGCAGCTCCTTATGTTGCAAACAAAAAATCTGAAAATGGAATGGATTTTCTTATATCAAATTCGGTTCAATTACAGGTTCGAAGAGATAGCCCTGGTGTACAATTTTACAAAACCAATTTTGATGAAGAAAGTTTCTTGAAAGTTGATTTAAACAGAAAAACCAGACGGTTAAATACCATTGCAGATGCAGGAGGTATTTCAGCAATAAGAACTGGATCAAGCCAATATCGACCAAAAAATACACTCACCTCCAGAAACTGCTTCAATGGGTCCTACCAGATTTCACGATTTTTATAAAAATTTACAACATGGTTCGAATGAATCAGAAGATTAAATTTTTGGTTTCAGTTGTAGTACGTATGTATGCTGATTTTATGTAGTTCCTATAAAGTTGCCAAAGTAATTTTGAAACAATGTACCTCTTAAAGCTACTATTGTTCTATTAAAATAAGTGCCAATGTTCATAAATACACACCACTTTTCTATTCTTATTGTTAATACTCAGCTATTGCGAATACTCACCAAAAACTGTTTTAAGTGTGTTTTTTATTTTATTTTTAAGGTGGAAAAAAAATGTTTTGACTCTAGTGACTTATTTTTTTAGTATCAAGCTAAAAATATAAAACAACATTAATATTTTAAAATATTTCAAGTCCAGTTATAATATTTATTTATTGGACTTGGAATAAGTTAAGTCCAACAAACATTTTTTTTTTAATGCAAAATTATGCTAAGTCCATTTTTGAGAAAAATTAACTACTAATTTTCAAAAGCTTTCGGTTCTTATAAAGTACACTATTAAAGAATACTATTACACCAAATTCATAAAAATTCCCTAATAAACAAAGTAGTTATAATGTTAATACATCATTTAAAAACTTCAAATGCGCCTCCTGCAAAATTAGGTTTTTGTACTTGGCACACTGTGGCTCTGGGGTACAGATATATTAAACTAAATTTAATCTTTAACATACCAACTGGTTTACTCACTTAATAATTGCAGTCTTTCAGCGGAAACCTCTTCAGCCAACTTCTGTGACTCTTTAGACTTTTGAGGCTGTTCTATGACCTGTTCTCGATAAACTTCACAACCAGTTTCTCTGTGCTTCTTGCAACATTTAGAGGAACAACTTAAAAGTAAGTATAAGATCAACATTAAGAATAAAATGGGCCAAGAGGGTTCATTAATATTCACTACTTTTAGTACTTACTAATAAATGAAACAGGTGGGGCATTTGTAAATACCATTCACAGAGCAAATAACGCAGGCTCTTTCCATATTCATTAAAACAAGTTTTATTCAGCTTAAACTTCAATCTCCTATTAGAAGAAGCTCTTAACTGTTTGTAAAATTAAAAACACCTGATAGAAACCAACAAAACTCAACTGGGAAAAAGAGGACAATTGAGTCAAGATTGACAGTTGACGGATGGGAAATAACCTAAAAACGTCAAAGCGATCCCTGCTACCTAAGGCCCGAGATAAACATGCGATAGATAAATTAACGTTCAAGTTATCCTAAAGGGCCCCACTCACCTTGTTTTTCTCTGTCGTTTTAAACCGACGGCGAAAAACGTTGAAAGAAGGAACGTTGCCTGATGCCTGATAAGTCTACTCACAACAGTTTCAGTTTCATTTCGCGTCAGTTTATCACGATGGACCGTACATGCCTATTAGCATTGGCCGCAGTTTTGGCAGTCGAAGAAACTCGCGAAAAAAGAAAATCTCGAAGAAAATGGGCTAAAGACTGATTGCTTAAACGCAGTACGCTATCACATACACATTTATTGGAAGAGCTAAGATTGGAGCCTGGTGATTGGCACAATTACTTGAGGATGGACGAGAATACGTATGGAAAACTGTTAAGACTAGTAACACCGTTAATTGAGAGACAAAATACTCATTTACGTCAATGCATTAGTCCTCACGAACGCTTAACAGCTACTCTGCGTTTTCTGGCCACTGGCCGCAGCTATGAAGACTTAAAGTTTTCAGTTATTATTATATAAAAGTTTTATATTATTTTATATTATATTATTAAAATTTTATATTATTAAAGTTATTATCATACAAAACAAAAATTGAGGAATCTAAGAATAATATGAGCAAAATGTATAAAGTTATAAATGAGGAACTTAAGTAAAATAGGCGCTAACTTAAACTTTAGTTCCGTTAACTTTGATGATCTAGTTAATGATATAAAAATACTAATAAACTTAAAAAGTAATACTTACTGGTTTCCTTGTAATCATTAACACATATTGTATATACTTTAATGGCTACTAGTTGTGATTACTTGATATTTAGTAAGGCTGACTAAGATATTTGGTAACCTTTAATAAGCACCATATATCCTGTCTGAGATTCTGGTCGTGGTTACCTGATTATTAGTAGAGCTAACTAAGCTATCTAATAATCATTACTACCACTTCCTGCAGACCACCAGACTGGTTACCAAATCTTTAGTAGTACTAACTAGCCATATAGTAATGGTTACTGTAATTATTATAATGGTAATAATAGATTTCTAGGTATGCTGACATTGTAATCAAATTAATTTTAATAAAGTATTTAGTTGAATTGGCTTCATAATCACAGTAACTCTTAGCCATTACAATACAAACTAAAAATCTTTTCCAATTTTCAATGCCAATGATTTGATGAAGAATTCTGGTGAAGAAAATATGCAAAAAAGTTTCATTATTCAAAAAATATGACATATACCTATATTAAGTACACTTTCTTTTTGGAGATACAAGCTTTTAATTTATTTTAAATATCGACTTGTTCATAAAGCACAATAGTGGGAACAAAAGTACTAAAATACACATTTAAAATAATAACTTTTTATTTTTAATTATTCAGTAACAAATTAATTAATTGTTTTTTACTAATTAATGTATACACTGTTAAAACATGAAATAAATAATAATCCAAATATTCTTTTACATATACTTGATATGGTAAGAAAATACTAGTATATATACTATACTTATTAAGTTGGAATTCTTTAATTTCATGTATTATTTAAGAAACCCATTTAAAACAAATATAACAACAAAATGCAAATTATTACAAAATATAAAGAAGAATAAATTGTTTTTGCTGATTAGTAGTCAAATAAGTCTTATTATACCTGCTAATTGCACATAAAGCATAAAAAATGGCTAATTGATCAAACAACAACTCTCTTCCTCACTAAATTTAATTTCAAAAGAAAACAAATGCTCATGAAATCCTGAAAGAACTATATTAATACAAACAAAACATATTTCTTCCAGCTCAATAATCAAAATAAATTAAATTTCTTAAATGTGATCCCTCTCAATTCCTCAACTGCAATAATATCATTCTGGTGAAATAACTTACTTTGAATAGTTACAAGTTTAACTGATATTACTTTGCTAAACAATTTTTGCACTTATGCCATATTTCTCACAAAGTTCTGTGAAGACAAATTTTTTAAAGATGTTCATAGGGTTATTAAGTAATACTGTAACATAACCGACAGCATTTTGAATGTCTCTACGACAAGAAGAATTTTGTGCATACAACTTTGTTATGAATGAAACATTATTATTCATTAATGATAATTTAAATTCTTTTAAAAAATCAGTATGTCAATATTATGATAATTCCCAATTAGCTGATCTTTAAACCTATTTTTTTTGGTTACTTAAACTGCCCACACTTGAACTGAAATGTTGAGGTTCATGAATCTTTAAATGTTTCTTAAAACTTTTTTGGCTTGTGAAATGTCTAATGCAACTATTTTCTTTACAATATCTATATTTTTTTTTGTTTATTATAAACAATAGATAAATAGGTAAAAAGGGCACTAAGTTTTGAAAAAGATGAGCTGGAGATGAAGCAAACTGGCATTATTATTTGTTAAATTAGTCTAGAAAAAAACCTTTGCTTAATGAATCCAAAAAGTTTATTCTTCTTTTGGTTTGTACCAACCATTATAGTTGTAAGTAATATTTTATGTTTCCTATAGCACCCTTAGATGGGTTTTTCCTTTCGGATTTTAAATTGAATAGTATCTGATGAATAAAAATCCAGTTCACTTTCCGCAGGATAGTCAATATCCATAAAATTAAAAAGCTAAAATAATAACTCAACAGTCCTTAGAGCTGTATCAACTTTGTACCTAAACCACAATGTTAAAATCTTCCTTCCCTGCACCACATACATTTACTGCAAGGGGCTGTAATATTGTTCCATAGCGTTTCAGTTTTTCTTGCCTTTGTTTGATGCATTGCTCTAATTCATTGAAATTCTGAAATAATAAAACTACTAATAAAACTGCTTTAATGAAATAAATCCATGATTCGACATAAATTATTACTGTTTTTAATAAAAGGTTATACATTTAATATCTACAGGAATCAATAATTCATCAAGTATTATCTGTAAATATTTTCTCAAGCACTGATATTATAAAAAAGAGAGCCCTGACCAAGGGATTTCACTTTTAGGGATGAAGTGCATATGAACCATCCCAAAAAAAGTAAAATCTAAAATCCTACTAATTTCATTAGTCAACTTATAAGTCATTTAATTTGACCCAAAAATAAATAAGAAATATTGAAATTTTTTAATCGTTTTTTTTTCGTAATTGCATTTTAGAACATTTTTGCAAATGGCATGAATATTTCACTGAGGTAAGTAATGGTAAAGTTTAACTAACATGTGGGATTACATGATGGTAAAGAAGAAAATTTCTAAGAGTTCTGATCTAGATGACCTCCAGTGCAAACCTTTTCTCAAACTTTTCACATTTACAGTTCGAAAAAGATATGGTAACAAAGTGATTTGTTGGAGTGCTGGATCTAGAATTAATGAAGAATAATTAGCATACTTAAAGTTATAATGGAATGAAAAAATGTTAAAGTAATTTTATAAAGCTATTTTTTATGGTGTCCATAAAAAATTAATCAATCCCTTGTAATATTATGGGTTTAGTAAAAATAAAGAGAGTGGGCTTTGCCACAGATTACAGGTTTCATTGAATTACAAACTAGCAACACCTGGAATATCTCTGTTAATGTAAGTAATTAGAGCTGAAAAACTTAGGATGTTGTTTTAAAATTTACTTTAAAATTTATAAAATGAAGAAAAAGTAATATTTTATGGGAATAACATTTTTCTTTAATGAATTCCTAGTAAATAGTTAGATACCTAAATATATTATCTATCTAGGGCAGCCATACACATTTCTTTCAGTTGTGGTCATTAGAAAGCATAATTTCATAAATAACTAGGTACTATAAAAATGGTTACCTACCTCGAAAAGCTTCGAAAAAATCTTGCAGCCTCCAGGCCTTTAAATGGTTTTCAAATTTATTATCATCCATTACAAATTAAAGTATAAAATTAACATCACATTTCACAATGCACAACAATAACGACACCAGCGCATTCCTCGAGAAGAGAAATAAAAGGAAAAGAAAGAACAAAAACGCCGACACGACCACGTTTTGATCCTCTATCAATCATGGCGGACGGACAGGTGGAAGCGGAATTCTGAAATGACAATTGACAACAATGACTGCGCGGGAAATATAAAATTTGCATGATTGCATGGACTCACTATTAGGATTTAGTTACTGTTACTAGATATTTTAGTAAGTTTTACTACGTAATTTGTGCGTTATAACTAAGTTTGCATATAGAATTGCTTAACATGACTTTACTGTAACCATTACTAGGAACCTAGTTAATTTTATAAATTTACTAATAAAATTGTTGGGTTAACTTACATACCGTGTAGCGTGTAGCCAGTAATAAATAACGTTTAACTAGACCAGCTTCGTTATTGTTACACGAGAATTTGGTTAGGGCTGCGTGTAAAGTGGTTATACCAACTAGAATACCTTTAACTAAAGTTTGTAGTAAGGCCATTTTTCTCAGTGTACTAAAGGAAATGACATAATAAAAATAAAAAATAATAACAAAGAATTTTCAAATAACAAAGACATGGCAAATTTTGTAATCAGTATTTTATAAACGTAGGAGTAAATATGCAAAACCAAATAAAAAAACCAAAAAAACAATTCAAAATTAAGTATAACAGTGTATCTTCAATGTTTCTAAAACCAACTAATAGGAATGAAATAATTAAACATATTTTTTCGTTAAAAAACAATTCCGCGCCTGGGATAGATACTATTACAAGACCTAGCAAGGGCCTTTGACACTGTACCGCATGAGCTTTTGCTAGATACTTTAAGATCTTATGGTATTAGAGGTCCAGTGTCAAGGGTCTTTGAAAGTTACTTGGGGGACAGAAAACAGTATTTAAAAATAAATAATGAGATTAGTGAACCATCTTATATAAAAATTGGAATTCCACAAGGAACAGTTATTGGACCTATACTTTTTATAACTTATATTAATGCTCTTACCAATCTTAAAATTCATGATGGGTCACTGATATCATATGCAGATGACACGGTTGCGGTGTTTCACGGAATTTCTTGGGGATACACAAAAAAAACTGCAGAACTTGGTCTAGCAACAGTCAAGAACTGGCTGGATTCTTTTAAATTAAGTCTCAATAGTCAAAAAACAAACTAAATTGCATTTTCTATAACAGCTGCTAATCGCCCCAGCTTTAAACAAATCAAACTTGAATCAATTGATATCAAGGAAGTTTCATTTACTAAATATCTGGGTATCATTGTGGATAAACATTTAAAATGGGACCAACACATTCTAAAATTAACACAAAACATCCGTAAACTTATTTATCGATTTCATATTTTGAGAAATATTTTAAATGAAAAATTACTTGTTATTAATTGTTTAAAACAACTTAATGTAGTACAAAACTTTATTTTAAAAGTTATATACAAAAAACAAAAAAGATTTCCTACACAACAATTATATTCTGAAGAAATTTTTAATATACGCTCAATTTACATATTGTCAACATGCATTTATACACATAAATCAGAAATGGTAAGTAATAAATATTGTAAAATAATATAAATAATTACTTAATTTGTTAAAAAATTATTGTAATTATTAATGAATTGCTTCTAAAAGTAATAGTGTGCCAATACTTTGTCCCTCACTGTACATCCATATAGATTTTGCACATTAACTTCATTATCCAATATTCGGTTCTTGTGTTCTTGTTGCGACCGGCGGCGCTGGTTTGTTCCGTTCGTTCCTTTCTCTTCTCGTTTCTCGTTCCACTTAATCCGACTCTCGGTCTCGGTAAAATGTAAATTCTCGTTAGTTGGTGTACGAGGATTGCCCGAGCTGCGGGTTTTCTTATAGTGGGGCTCCCGTCCGTACGTCACTGCCGTTGTTCATCCGTCATCACCCTACAATGCAATGTCACCATTTGTTTTGAAAGACTGCAGTTGGTGAAAATGTTCAGCCACTCCCATACCAATGGGCCGTTTTTTCTATTAAAACATTTATAAACGATTAAACTGTCTTGGTTTTGGTTTAATCGGAGTGCATTTCTTTGTTGTGGATTGGATTAGGCGACATTTTCATTCAGGAATCTGGCTTGTGGAGCGCATATAGAGAAAGGTACAAGTGTTCAATTTTCTTTTGTTTAAGATTAGCTCTTAATCTGGATAGGTATTTGTATTTATGTTTGTTACACTTGTAATAACTGGAATAGTGTGTGGTGGTTGTACCCATTGTTAAGCCAAAGTAAAGAAACTATCTTCAATAACCTGTCAAGGTTGCAGCATTAACAATGTTTAACAAGTTTAAACAACACTAGCAGCAGGAAAAAGGGGAATTTTGTTATAGAACCTCAAAGGCAAACCCATTATTGAGTTGAGTCACAAAGACCCAAGACCAAGACAAATAATTTTTAGTTTTTTATTAAAAAAAAAGTCAAATATCACACTAAGTTCAATTATCAAAAGACATATTAGTGACTCACCATTTAAATGATGTAGCAGCAGCAGTTCTTATGCTTGTCTCCGTAAAGTAATTGTTGCAAGAATTTAAGAAAAAAAATGTATAATACATGACAGAAATTAAATTTATGTTTCATTCAAGGTATTCTTAATTATGTAAATTCACTTTTCACTTCAAATAAGCCATATTTATATAACATAAATCCTTGATTAAAATTGTGTGGTTTGAATGTCACTGTCACCACCTAACTAATTCAATAAAAATAAAATTTGAGAATTTGAACATAACAATCAATAAGCATTGGGTGTATTATATTATTATTAATTTAAATTGTTTTTTTTTGTTAACCTAGTTAGACATTGACATTCCCTTTGTATATGTATTTCTCAATTGAATAATGAATATGCTTTTACAAATTGCATTCATGCAACATTCATTCATAAATAAAAACAGTTAATTGCTATTTAAAAATTTAAATTATGAAATGTTGATGAAAAGTTAAAATCTTCAAAAAAGATCCCAACTAACATTTCACATATTTATGAAGGTTGTAAGAATATTCTTACAGCTAAAATTAAAAATCTTAACCCTGTAATATTTACTCTATAGAACATTCTTACACCTATTACAAGAAGTCTGTAAGTGCAAAAGGGGCACCAAGTTATAAAGCCTAATATACTTATAACTGCTCTTATAGATGTTCTCTAATGGTAGCATAAAATGTAACAAGACGGTTTTATAAACATTTATATTACCTTTATAAGGTTATTATTATACAGTAGTTATAAATTAGATTTTTAAGAGTTTGGAATAAAAATAGCTATAACACTATAAGCAAGGCTCAATGACAAATATAAATTTGTTTTATAGATGTTGTTGTGTGAAATTATTTTACTTTTTAAAAAATAGGAAAAATGCTAAATGCTCTTTAATGCTGCAAACATCCTAACTTATAAAATAAATCATTCTGGTAGTTTCGATGCAAGTAACAAAATTGTCTTGACTTGTTACAATGAAATGGTATAACTGAAGAAATGGATGCAGTATAATATTTTATAAGAAATAATGTATATTTACTTCTTTAGCGATAATAAGGATAGCTATATCTAGATTTTATTGCAGACCCCACATTTCTGTCAAAGTATATATGCTTTTGAACTAATTTTTTTTTACGCGCCTCAACAAATTGTTTGTTTTATGATTAGTACAGGTATGTTAAAAATAAATATTTTTTTTTTGTATTTAAAAAAAAAGGAAAAAAAATGTAATATTCTTTGTAATTATTTTATTATTTATCAAAAAATTGTTAAACTTACGCATCCTAACTTGTAAAAACCATTTTTTAATAATTTAGTTATTATATTTTCAATATGGTCGTTCTTATTCCTAGTTTTAAAATGGCTGCTTACTCTTTCGTTCATAACAGCTCTTTTAAAGCAAATTTGCTGTTTAGAAAGAAATTTTACAACAGATGAAAGCTTTTTTCTCTCCATCAGTTGCGTGACATTGGTCATTTTAGACTTAGTTGATTACTTGTTAAATGCTTTTGATAGCTTGCAATATGGCAGTGTCTTGTTCTGCGATCTGAGCAAGGCACTCGACTGTCTTCCCCATAACATATTGCTGCAAAAACTTTCTAAATATGGACTCAGTCCCAACAGTGTTAAACTTCTCGCTTCCTATCTGGCCAATAGAGATCAGATGGTAAGTGTTGGTGGGGTGTTATCAGCAAAAAGTGGGATAACCATAGGTGTTCCCCAAGGATCTGTTTTGGGGCCTATCCTCTTTTTGATCTATATAAATGACCTACCATTAACTGAACCATCATTCGATATTTTAAAAAAATTTATACATTTACACAGCAATAGTTTAGTGATGACAAGCCCTTACATGTATCCAAACCATAATGTAATTTATAACAGCAATAAGGCTCTCTATAGAATATTTCACGCAAATAATATTAATCTAAATAGAATTTTAGAGTCTAATCATGCCAGCAACTTTGGATCAGATTTGGCATCATTACTGTATACCCATATTTTAAAACATTTCAAAAGTAGCATTTCATCAAAAAATGTATCCACAATAAAACCAAGTAATCAATCTGGACTTCTAGATACTGACTGTGATAAGGATTCTTTTTTATAGATAAATACACAGAAGATGAAGCTCACTCACATTCTATAAATAACATTGAAAATAAGCATGTGAAAAGTTTCAGTAGTTTTATTTTAAATATACAGTCTCTAAGAAATAAAATGGACGAGCTTCATCTTTTACTTGATTCATGTGATTTTCCTGATATTGTATTACTAACTGAGCACTGGTTAAAGCCTAACGAATGTTTCTTAATATCTGATTATATTCCCATATCAATTTTTTGTCGGCAACACTCCATACATGGAGGAACAGCTATTTTAGTTAAACAAACAATTGAAGCTTTTTTCTGTAAAATTAATAAGTATGACAGCTTTCTGTTGGAGAAGGTTTTTGAATTCTCCCTTTGTTTTTGTAAGCGATTTAATTTATATGTTCTTTGTGTTTATAGACCACCCACAGGAGATATTGCTATGTTCCTAGACAAACTTGATTCTCTATTATCCCAATTGTCTCTACACTCCATAGTTATATTGGCTGGTGACTTTAATATTAACTTCACTGATGTAAGCTTGCCATCATATCGTACATCCCTTTTAAGTATATTGGAATCTTATGACTTGAAGATGCATGTTCTTTCACCCACACGTATAACATCCTCATCTGCAACTACTATTGATTATTTGTGTACAAATTTAAATGATGTGTCATGTAGAGTACTCTCATCTGGTATTTCTGACCATGAAGCCATTCTCGCTAGGATTCCATGCAACACTGTATTTCCTTCATCTCATTATATAGGAAGAATTTTCAGCAGAGCAAATTTTAATGCTTTTTCTTCTACTGCAGCTTTGGTTAATTGGAATGCAGTTGAAATGGCTCCTGACCCGTTTACTTTGTTATTTCATGTGCTATGTGACAAGATCAATCAGTGTTTTCCTAAAAAGAGACTTAAAATGAAAAATAGAAAACCATGGGTCACAGCAGGCCTCAGAACTTCAGCTAAAAACCTCCGTTTTTTGGCTAAGCTGTGCAAGTTTACAACTAATGCAAACATTATTCTTTATCATCAGAAATATCGTAGTCTATATAGAAAGACGATAAAAGCAGCTAAGGTTAAATATTATAGTGACCGCTTGAATATGTCCTCAAATAGGCAGAGAGAATGTTGGTCAATTATAAATGACTCCAGGTATTCTCACAAGAAAGTTTCAGAACCAGAAGTAAGACCAAATAGTTTAAATGATTATTACTGTAATATTCCTCATTTATTGCTCAAGGATGTGAATACTAATATTGATCCTTTGCATTATATTCAACAAGTGTCAGTTCAAAATTCTTTTTTCTTTTATCCTGTTAGCCTTACTGATGTTAGAGATGCAATTAAAAGCTTAAAAAACCATAAATCAGCTGGAGCTGATGGGATATCATCAAAATTACTACTCCTTTTGCCTGACTCAGCATTGAATGCCTTAGCTTCTGCCATAAACAATTCCTTTCATAATGGCATCTTTCCAGCATGTTTGAAGGAGGCAGTGGTTATCCCTCTTTATAAGGGTGGAGATGTGAGTGAGCCTTGTAATTTTCGTCCAATTTCTATATTATCTACCCTCTCCAAGATAGTTGAAAAACTTGCAAAAATCAGAATTTTATCTTTTTTGCAACATAATTGCATTTTATCTGCAAATCAGTTTGGATTTCAAACGGGAAAAGGGACTCATGACGCTGTTTTCGGCTTTTTGGAGAGTGTCTATGTGTCCTTAAATTCTGGAGAGTCCGCGGCGGCAGTGTTTTGCGATTTATCCAAGGCATTTGATCGTGTAGATCATGGAATACTGCTGTCTAAGCTCAATAATTATGGCTTTAGAGGTGTGGCATTGCAATGGCTGGAATCCTATCTGTCTAATCGTACCCAAAGAGTTACAGTATCTAGATGTTTATCCGATTCCAGATCCCTTAAAACTGGAGTACCTCAGGGTTCAGTGTTAGGACCACTATTATTTTTGCTCTATGTAAATGATTTGGGTTCATTAAAACTGCAGGGCAAAGTGGTTCAGTTTGCTGATGATACCACCATTTTATGGAATCATAGAGATTCTGATAATGTTAGAGCCCAGGTTTTTAAGGATCTTAAGATTTTATCGGAGTGGTGTGCTGCAAACAGGCTTGTATTTAATGTGGGCAAAACCTTTATTATGGGATTTAAGTGTGACGTTCAGGGCCTTATGTTTAGTGAAAACTCCCCCTTGCAAAACAAAGAAAGCTGTAAGTTCCTTGGTATTACCATTGATGGTCGCCTTCGCTTCGAAGATCATATCCTAAATCTTGCATCAAAATTATCCTCTGGATGCTTTGCAGTAAGAATGGCGGGGCATGAGCTGGGAGGGGTAGTTGCACGTTCAGTGTACTTTTCTCTTATTGAGTCCCACCTTCGTTATGGCTTGCCTTTTTGGGGTTTAAGCAACAAGGGATTATTAAACATAATTTTTGTGATTCAAAAAAAGACAGTTAGATACCTATGTTCCGCTGGGTTAAGAGATTCTTGTGAACCTCTCTTTATATCTCAAAAAATCTCTCTTTTCTCTTTTTATCTTAGAAACAGCTACTCTTATTCATAAATGTCCTAAACCTCCCTCTAACACTGGTCATATGACTCGCCAGGTTAACGATTTTCCCTTACCAATCCCTACATCCTCCCTCACCAAGAACTCACTTATATACCTCAGCAAAAAAATTTACAACCATGTTCCTCTATATATCAGACAAATTTTAGAAGTTAAGAGATTCAAAAAGGAACTAAAATCACTTTTATTATCCAGGGCATATTATAGCCTTGACGATTTTTTTAATGATACCTTTTAACCTGTGCTCTGACATCATTTTAGTGTTTTAGTTCTGTTTCCTGTTAAATAATGTAATTTACTTCTTCTAAATTCTGTTTTATTGACAGCTTTACTTATTTTTTAATGAAATTTATCAAAAAGATGCATTTTTTTCTCAATCTGTTTTGTTATGATTAATTTTGGTAATGTGTGTGAATTTTATGGTAAAGTGTTTTAGAAGTTATGTTTGTTTGAAATTTAAAGTGAATTTGGAATTTTTTAGTTTTTAGGATGCTTGTACACAAGATTTTGTTGTCTTACGTTATATAGCACATTTTCTTTCTTTCTTTCTTTCTTTCTATTTTTATTTTTTATGTTAGTGTGAGTCAGTGTGTAGTTTTTGTATTTAGATAGGTCTGATGATGCCCTAATGCGGCGAAACGCGTAACCTTTTAATAGACGCTTGAGTTATGAGACTTTGACTTTGAGTTTACTTTCTCTCCCCCTTTGGTCATATATTTAAGTCTCTTTGAGAATAATGGATGAATTTTGAATTACTTTATTAATTAAAAATTAATTACTAGAATTTTAATTTACTGGTATTTAAACCCAGTTTATTGTTGCAGAGCCAGCCAAATAAGTTAATAAGATCAGTAATTATATTAGATACCAGTTCATTGATTTTTACCAACTGTGTAAATCTTGGCAAATAAAACGATTTTATATTTTTTGACTACTTTTATCATATCATTAATACATAGTGTAAACAATAAAGGACCTAACACTGTGCCTTGCAGTACTCCAAACATAAATTCAAGAACACCAGACAGACAAATAACATATTTAACACTTTGGACTCATAAGAATATTTACATATATAAGATTTTTTTATTGTACACTGCCAAGTTGCTTTTTTTCCTTTAACTTTTTTGCCAGAAATTTTTTTTTTCTGAAAAAATTGTTGATTACTCTCAAAGTATATATTATTAGTCAGCAAATAAACGAAACTTTTAAAGAGTACATTTTTTACCTGTTACAAAATATAACACATTAAAAAATATGTAGTGGATTAAGAAAATTATATATCGAATGAAAAATTGGTGAGTCGATTCGACATCATTGCCTGAGGCATGGTGAACTCAAACAATGTCGCCTATGGTTTGCAGCTAGGCTTATTCTAGGCATTCAATTCAATTCTAAGATCAACACAACATTACAGGTTGTATTAAGAGTTTTATTAAACTAATTAATTTTTTGTTAATCTTCAATATGCCCCTTAATATGGGTATAAATGCTTAGAATTAAAAGGTTCAAAAATCCTTAGAATAAATTAAATAGAAATGTTACTATTTTTACTTTTACATGAATCATATCAGGATCTTAAAAGTAGAAATTAAAAAAAAAACTTTGATGTATCATTCTTTATATATACCCTGTATAGTGAGATGCAATGGCCTTTATACGCCTTAATATACCATTAGCATTTATAATAAAAATATAATTTGCTCTTAAAAATATAAAGTGCTCTCATTGTGTCTCTGAACTTAATCATTTTTAATTTCCTTCTATGTACATTATATAGTTGGACACATGGAGGGCAAACTTGGGTCACTCACTAATAATAATAGTATGGCGAAGCAGTAACCGCGTTCAGTCATATTTTTAATATGCGGGGTCTAGGATTTGCTACTATATAAGTTTGACCTAGAATTAAATAAATAAATGCACGCGGTAAATAGAGAAAAATGTACAAATATCGATAATATACTTTCCAATACCAACACGGTTCAGTTTGCATAAGTTATTACATTGTGTAATAGGCATAAAGGTGCAGAAATACGAATAGAAAGCATTATTCAATTCATAAAACACCGGTAGGAATTAGGTAACCTTGGTAGCCACTGGTGGTATGAGTATCAAACATTGTCAAGAAAAATTGATTGGTGCGGAAACCACCATGAATTCGCGAGATTTACCGTAAAAATTTAATCTGTACTCGTGTTTTAATGCCGTCTATTCATGTTTCAAAAGGAGCTTTTTTTTAGTTAGTTGAGAGACAGGAAATTAAAATCGTTTATTATCGTTTATACTTGCACTTATAGGGCATATCTATAAACCGGAAACTACGAGGTCTTTTTGCTTTTGAACTCATCGAAGATAACACAAGTTCATGGTTTAGATGAAGCAGAATTAGTTTTTTAATTAATTTTATATAATAGATACTTTGCGCAAAAAAATGCATTTTGTAATTTAAGGCCTAAAATTTTATACGGATTTTATGGTTGTTTGTATGAAATAAAACTTTTATTTAGAACTAAAATATTTTTTTAAAAATTATTGAAAGTGGCATTTATATCACTTTATAAAAAAAATTAAGCTTGAATTAAGATTTGAACTTGCAAAATTTAGTGTATATATAATATATAATTATTTTAAATATAATTTCTCTCTCTGGAGTAAAGGAATTTATTTATTTATTATACTCTCACAAACACATTGGAAATGTAATTACATGTTAAGAGTGCTTACTAAGCCAGTAAAGGCGAGAAAAAGAAAGACTACAACTAAAATATACTAACTAAACAAATTAACAATATAAAAAAAATATAAAAAACATACAAATACATATAGCAGGTGCTAAAACAAATATGTGTACTACCTAAAATCACAGATCTAATTTGTCCTACAGAACTATTAAAGAAATCTATATCACATTTTTGTATATATTCATTACTTTGGTACATCATTCGATTTATAGGTGAACTACTTGGAGTTAAACATTGGAAGAGCTTTTTATTTTTTATTCTTAAGTTTACTTTAGGAACCACAAAAGTTATGTTGTTAATTAAGGAACATTTCTTATACTTTAAATTGTTGACATTTAAACTTCGTCTTATACTTAATCTAACCATACTAAATTCAGCATACTTTGATAAGAAATCATATAGGGACAGGTATTGAGTTTTTAAGTATAGATGCCTTAAAAACCTCTTTTGCACTTTTTCAATCATATCAATATGCACCAATCACTGTGGTGACCAAATAACAGAGGCATATTCTAAATGGGGTCTAACCAATGTATTGTATAACATTATGATTGATTTTATTTGTTTAAAGTTTTTAGTGTTTCTAATTACAAATCCAAGAACTTTATATTATGCTTTATTGACAATAGCTTCATAGTGCTGGTTAAATTTAAAGTTTGACTGCATGTACAATGTACATACCATCACCAAGGTCCCTACATTCACTTTTCGTGTCAAAGTTAAGACATGACATTTACCAACATTTAATGACATTCTATTGACCTTAAACCACTCAGACACTGAGTCTAAATCACTCTGCAACTCATCACAATCTTTAATAGATGATATATGTTTAAATAACTTCTATGTTTAAAGTCATCTGCAAACATGACACACTCAGAACATTCTACAAAATCTGGCAAGTCATTAATAAAAATCACAAACAGTAATGGACCAAGGTTACTGCCCTGTGGCACTCCAGACACTGCCATGTACTGCACAGATAATTCTCTACCCATCTTAACCCGTTGAATTCTTTTCTTTAGATAGGAAGCTATAAATTTACATGCGGAAGGAGAAAAACCGAATTTACCCAGTTTAGTGATCAACAGACCGTGGTCGACCTTATCAAAAGCTTTTTCACAGTCCGTCATAATCACATCTAACTGCTCCTTATTGTCAATAGCCTTAGCTGTTGCCTCTTTCAGAAGGTCGAGATTGGTGACAGTCGAGACAAGAGAATTGAGAACACTAATTGGTCGATAATTGTTAACCAAACATGCATCTCCCGATTTAAATATTGGAGTTACTGTTGCATACTTCAGCATTTCAGGAAAAAATTGTTTTTAGTGGAGCATACAAAATATCAGAACATCAGAAGATAGTGATCGTTACCAGTGGCCTTTTTTGGCTTTAATTTTTTGATACTTGCTTTAATGTCGTCGTCAGATATAAAGGAAAAACTGCCGGAACATTATTCAAATTTAGGCTCCTCAGACTGCCGGAAAACTGACTCAAAATATGCAGCAAATGTGTTAGCAATGTCTGAGCACCACTAACAGAATGACCCTGAAATGAAACCTCTGTCGGAATATTAGGTTTTAAACGTTTAGATCTTATAAGGTCCCAGAAGGTATTTGGGTCAATAAAAACATTGTTTTCAACTGTCTCATGATACAATTGCATTTCTTGTGTAGTTTGATATTTGATTGTGGCCCTCAGGATTTTAAACTGCTTTTTAACCTCCAAACTAGCATCCCCTGTTTTTATTTGTCTGTGGAGTTTACTTTTTAACTTTATGTTTCTTTTTAATTCTGTAGAAAAATAAATTGGATAGCTACTACTTTTGCAAATGTCGCTCTTTACTGTTTTTTTCGGTATTGCTTGATCCAAGCATTCATATACCTTTTTGTAAAATAGATCAATACATATGTTTACATCTTTAGTTACTTCAAGATCTGACCAGTCAACATCCTTCAATAAATTATACAACTTATAGAAACCACCCCTTGAATATTCATAGATATGCTCACTGTGAGGAAGACTTATTCTCTTTTGTTGTGATATAGGCAGTCATACTAATGGAGGGATGGTATGAATCCTCCTCTAAATTTGGACTATCGCAATGTTTTAAGTCTAAAATGTTTTATTTTTGACAGTACAAGGTCTAGTTGCCTTTGCATTTTGTTATAAACAGAGTTCTTACGTTGAATAACGTGGTAAATTGAAATTACTTAAAATTATTACATCTACATTCTTATCTAAAATACACTCGAATTGATTAAAAAATTGGACATTCATATATATCTACATTTACATTAGGTGGGATATAAACAGCACATAAATAAAATAATTTCTTTTTACTTTTAATATTTACCAGTAAGCACTTGAGATTAGAGCTATTAGGAATATCCATGCTTACATTTTGCATGCTCAAATTCTTCTTTGCAACCACGAGAACTCCACCTCCTCTTCTGCCATAATTTCGGTCATTTCTGAGTACATGGTACCTGTTATTAAAGAGCTCTGTATTATGAATACCATCCGTCAGCCAGGTCTCAGTCAGGATGATCAGATCATATTCCTCTGCCAAAATACTGTTCACTAACCTTTGTTCTGAGTCCTCGAACATTCTGATAATAGACCCGCAATGAAGTTGTTATTTTCGTTGGTATTGATGTTTTATTTAACCCGGCGTCAGTGTGGTAGGGTATGACATACCCTAGTAAATTTAAATTAAGCGCGATTTTCTAGTACACTGTAGGAGCGCGCCGAGCGCCTTGGTACCTTCCAATTATACTTCAGTCATCCTGTCCCCGCGGCAAAATCAGTGCTCCTGTTGATTCTGTAGCGACCACACGTCTTCAAAGTTGTCTGGGGTATCACATACCCCACCACACAGGTAAATTAATTTTTCAATATTCTGTGAAATTGTTGGTTTTTTTTTTAGTGGTTGATATTTTAAATGTGTTTTATTGCATTTTTAGTAATGGGTGACTTTGAAAAAGAGCAAGAGCGTCTTATTAAGTTATGGCAAGAGTTAGACGAAGGAGAAGCGCCATTAGGTTCAGAAAGTGAAGGAGAAGAGGACTACGAAAGCGGAAGTTATCACTGCAGTGATAGCGAGGAAGACGCTATGATAGATGTAAATGATGGAGAGGGAGAAGAAGAATTTAACAACCTAAGCACGACTCAATCAGCACATGTGGAAGAGATCGAAGAAGAAAAAACGCAAGAAACAACGATCGAAAATGGAGGTAAGGCGAAACGAAATTTGCACTACATAGGAAAAGATGAGACAAAATGGGCTAAGGTATGCTACCCTAGAAATGTAAGCACTCGTAGTGAAAATATTATAACACATTTACCAGGTGTTAAAGCTAATGGCAAAAATGCAATAACACCTTCAGAATGCTTTGAGTTATTCATGGATAATGGTATGATTAACGATATTGTCAAGTGGACTAATAAAAAACTTGCAGAAAAGTCTAAGTTTTATAATGAAAATCATCAATACGTTGTAAAAGAGACCAGTTTGAATGAAATAAAGGCAGTAATTGGTCTTATATTTTTAGCAGGGAAATATAAATCGGAAAGATTAAATTTAGATGATCTCTTTTGTTCGGATGGTTCTGGAATAGAAAAATTTCGTAAGACCATGTCATTACAAAGATTCACTGTACTTCTTTCTTGTTTAAGATTTGATAATATTGAGAATAAAAATGAACGTAAAGCAACTGATAAATTAGCCGCTATTCGGCAGTCTTTGAGCGCTTTATACAAAACAGTCAAAACAATTACACCCCAAGCGAGTATCTAACTATAGATGAAAAGCTAGAAGCATTTAGGGGACGCTGTGCATTTCGGCAATATATGCCTAACAAGCCGGTAAGATACGGCATTAAAATTTTCGCTTTGGTTGATGCAAGAACTTACTATGTTTTGAATATGGAAGTATATGTAGGTGCGCAACCTGAAGGACCCTATACAGTTAGTAATAAACGATTTGATGTCGTAAATAGACTTGTCGCACCAATTTCAGGCTCAGGGAGAAACGTCACATTTGACAATTGGTTTACCAGCTTTGAAATATTACTGCATTTGTTAAAGGAACATAAGCTTACGGCCGTTGGTACAGTCAGAAAAAATAAAAGACAGTTGCCTCCAACTTTTCTGGTCTCTAAGGGTCGTGACATTTTTTCTAGTAAATTCGGTTTTCAAAAAGATGTTACGCTCACGTCCTACATACTAAACAAACAAAAAATTGTTTTAGTTATGTCCACTTTACATCACACTCCCGATATTGATGCGTCAACCGCAGAAAAGAAAAAGCCTGAAATTATAACTTTTTATAATTTTAGCAAGTGTGGGGTGGATGTAGTAGATGAACTCTCTGCGTCCTATGATGTATCCCGTAATAGTAGGCGTTGGTCACTCACTATATTTTATGCTCTATTGAATTTCACGGGAATTAACTCTTTAGTCATATATAGAGCTAATACTCAAAATGAAATAAAAAGGAGAATATTTTTGAAAAACCTAGCCTATCAGCTCATTGCTGATTATACTGAAACGCGCTCCCAAAATCCAAGGTTACCAAGGGAACTGCAAGGTAAGATGTTCAAAAGGCAACACGAACAACAGGCATTAGATCCACCATGAAAACGCCAGAGATTTGCAAGAAGATGCACGATTTGTACACGAACTAATGATCGTAAATCTTTCTTTACTTGTGTAAAATGCTCAAATTTTGTTTGCGTTCAGCATTCTTTTACTATATGTGAGAACTGTGAAAATTGTATTTCTGAGTAACATGTTATTTTCTGTTTCATTCTGTACTTATATTTAAGGTTAAATTAATACTGTTTACTCCTAGAAACTATTATTTTGTTGAATATCTTGATTTAGAAAAAATACACTTTGTTTTTGACAATAGGTTCAATTTTTCGTAATAATTTTTTTTTATTGTTGTTACTTTTATTTTACTACTTATTCTTTATCTGATATGATGTATTAATATATTCCATCCAAAAAATCTACCTAAAACAACTAAATATTTTTAATTTTAAATTAATTTATTTGGGGAAGGATAATATTTATAAGGATCTTCCTTGGTTGATCGCATCCTTCTCTTCATAAAAAACTTGGATACATAGCCCCACTCGGCCAAACCTCTCTCCTCCATGCATTCTTGAAGTCGTCTTGTTTTATTGTCACCTTCATCGATGTATAAATTTCTGGGTGTTTTGATATGTGCTCTTCACATTTGACTCCTACAAAATTTGGTACTAGAAAGGACTGCAGAATTGCATAATTTAATTTTCACGTTAGTAATGGAGTAAAAAGAAATTTGTCAATTTTCAAAAAAAAAAAGGAAAAACTTGTTACTTTTACTTAAAACTTTTTTACTTGGTTTATACAGGGCATCTTATGAATATTTGTATGAAATAAAAAATTTATTTAGAACTAAAATATTTTAAAAAATGTATTGGAAGTGGCATTTATATCACTTTATAAAAAAAATTCAGCTTGAATTAAGATTTAAACTTGCATAATTCACTGTATATATAATATATAATTATTTTAAGTATAATTTCTCTCTCTGGAGTAATGGAATTGCATAATTTAATTTTCACGTTAGTAATGAAGTACAAAGTAATTTTTCAATTTAAAAAAAAAAGGAAAAACTTGTTACTTTTACTTAAAACTTTTTTACTTGGTTCATACAGGGCATCTCATGAATCAAAATAAGAAAAATCCAATCTATCATGTCTCAGTCTGATATTTTTGTTGAATTTAAAGCAAAACGCATATTCATCATTCGACTGTTGAAGTACATCAATTTATTACCAATTAAATCTGAAGGGTTTGAATTGCGTATTAATATTTCACTTTATCTCATAACATATGCTCGTATACAGCACAGTTGGCGTGCTCTATATTTTTTAATCCGTCCAGTGCATGGCAACAAAGGCTGGTACAAAGTATGGTGTGTCATACTTTATTTTATTACTTCTTTTTTACAATTTGTCGCGTTTAATGTAATTGTTACGATGCGTTGACCTTTTAATGACCAACTACATACATTAAGTGTAATATTTCCCACAAAACTTAAAAAAAGGGTAAATTTTTAACAAACACAAATCAATCATGTTGTCAAGTCAAGATGCAGAGCTTATAGTAATGTGAACACAATGAAATACAACATTTATATATATCCCAGCAGGAAAACATGTTATCAGTCATATTATTGAAATATTTTAAGTTCCATAAGAATCAAAGGCAGTCAGTTGCTGATAACTTTTCACACATCATAATTAAATAGTATTTATATGTAATTGCTAGAAATGCACAATTGGTTAGTCAACTGAATGTTTTTATGTCCAAAATCTTCTCTTTCCTCCCCTCTAGTCATTCAAGTACAGGTTTTATGTAACCTGGTCATTATTTAGACTCCAAAAAATGTAAAATTTTTTTTAGAAATTAAGTAATTTGAAATTATAAAAAATTAACTTAATTTTGCGATCTTATGTGGC
This sequence comes from Anthonomus grandis grandis, assembly GCF_022605725.1. Lineage (NCBI taxonomy): Eukaryota > Metazoa > Arthropoda > Insecta > Coleoptera > Curculionidae > Anthonomus > Anthonomus grandis. The sequence goes on from NC_065546.1 coordinate 1,905,414, forward strand.
TTATGTTATTCTGGAAGTGTCTCTTATAATTTAAAAATTAACGTTTTCCCATAATTTTTAAATTATAATTTCCATTAATGATTTTAAGGGAATTTATTTGAATAATTCTACGTTATCATCATACATTCTATTTATATAGTTTTCGCAGCACAATCTGGCAAATTCTCCATAGAACTATTAAAAAAAAATCAATTCAATGTCAATATTTTTAAATCACACTTAACAAGCAGTCATTACACTAATATAGCAACCAATTTTATTTCCATTTGATAAATTTAATTGCTTAGACCTGTTATATGGCTCAGAATTTGTAGATAAAATATTAATGTGAATTATGTCAACTTGTTATTGACTGATAATAAATAGAAAAAATTTGCTGTTAAGGGTTTAAACATGAGTATTTTAGTTACTAGTCTCTGAAATTTTTGAAGCGAGTTATTATCTTTAACCCATTAGTGCATAAACTTATTAAAATTGTTATTTTTTTTTTTTTATTTATGAATGAATTAGTTAATTATTTTTCTTTATGAATTAGTTAAATGATTTAAATAAGATATAAAAAAAAATCAAAAAATTCAAATATTAGTTTTTATTAGTGTGTGTTTTAAGGTGGAGTCCCTTTTTCATGCATAAAATACATAAAATTAATATTATTTAGTTTATATGGTAATTTTCGAAACAATTTGTTGAAGTCCACAGTCACATTTTACATATATAAAGTTACTTTTCTTCTTGAATACTTGGCACCTTCGATCAGATTCATTGTACCGAATTAAATGTCCTATATTATCAAATCTAGAGGCTTTATGAACTGGAAGCGTAGTTTTTCCTCTACTTGGTTTTTTACCATAGGAAGGGCGATATACCTCCGAAATTCTAGTAAGGAGGCACAATTTGCATCATTTGGTCTTAGCTTTTTCATAAGTACCCAGCCATTTGAGATACTTGCATCTAATAAATATGATACTATTGGCCAATATCATATTCGCTGTCGCATTCTTGTCCTATACAAAGCAATCAGCCCATCTATTTTATCAACTCCTCCCATGTGTTTATTGTATCCAGCTATAATTTTTGGTTGTGGAATTTGTTTTATAGTATTAGTTTCCTTACACCATCTAGACATATGTCATTACTTTCGAAGTTGGTACCCAATGTCACAACCTTGTTGTCCATCCATTGTACAAAAGTAAAGTTATCACAAGAAACAAAACTGTGGCTTCCCCTTGGTTTTGATTTCCATGAAGTACTTTCAGGATATGGACACTTTTCCGTTCGAATCTTTCTTAGTGTTGCCGTTGCACAAATTTTATTTTCCGAGAGATGGTTCAGTAAACTCAAGCTTGTAAAATAATTATCAAAAAAAATTTATATCCCTGGTTAGAAGGCACTTCCGATTTATGTAGTAAGGACATAACCACGTCTTTTCCAAGGTCACCAAGACCTTTTCTGCATCTGATTTGCCAGTGTAAGTCTCAAAAGAAATCATGTACCCATTACTACTGCATAGAGCCCAGTTTTTGAAGCGGAACTTATCGGCTTGCCCTTGATGTACTGTTTGGCATAGTGTTTGCCATAGTAGGGCATCATGCTTTCATCAAGTGAAAGATGTTCATCCAAACCTCCGTGTTTTTTGAAATTCTCATTCAGTAGAGGGCGAATTTTGTAAATCCGGTCACTGCGATCAATATTAGCATTATCGTTGAAATGGATGTGGCGAAGTAACACTTCTATTTCACAAATATAATATACAATAATACACAAATCTATTTAGTCGCATGCTATTTTTTAAAATGTTTGGTAGGTATATCCTCTGTTGGATTCCAAAACTTCCTCTTGTTCGGATATTTTGCATAACCTGAAAGAAGCATTCCTCCAAGTAGTACATATAACTCTTCTTTTGTGAAATTTAGCTCCTTATTTTTTTGTTGGCCGTATTTATTGGTTTCCTCAACAATTTTCGATGTGGGATCTTCATCGAAAAACAGTTTTAAAGAATCTAACGGATTTTGGGCTTCTTTTGCTTCTTGAGATATGGCTCTCGTGGCACACAGTTTGTATTCATAGAAAAAATGGGGGGATCTGCGTCCCATTCGTATAGCTTTCTACGTTTAGGGGTTGAAAAATTCCCTTCACTTATAGTTGACCCAGGTTTAGAAAGCAGATCTGCTAAAGGTATTAGATCTTCTTCATCAAAATCATCTTGTTCATTAGGTGGGGCTTCATAGGTTCGACGAGATAAACCCTTAGACTTTGGAAATAGTTGGGCTAGAGGAACTAGATCTTCTTCGTCAAAATCATTTTGTTTTCTGGCTCTTACTTCACAATTCTGCTGAAGTATTCCACGGCATAAGCCATTTACATCTGCGATATCATCAGAGCTGTCGCTGTCTTCTTCTGTGTCTTCGCCTAGGTCATCAGGAATTCCAATGTAAACATCAAGATTTTGTTGAACTTCACCGTCATTTTCTTCAAATAATGTCTGCAATTCATGCAGAGATAATCTGCAAAATACGAATTACGAATTATACTGAGGATTGTCTATTTTGCATAGAGTCCCTTATAAGGGACAGAACAAATATTTATGTCTAAGAAAACAATAACACATTTTTGTTTTGCAGACAAAATTGTATGATGGTTCCAACCTCAAACACAACATATTTACTGAATTTCTTTACCCTGGTTTCAAAACCTATCGATATAAAAAATTAAATTGCGGCAGTAGTTCTTGAAATTTTAACGGTTGAAGTGACCCAAGAAAACGTGAAAGAGACGTTTATTTTTGGTTTACACAATGTGTAAATTTTTGGTTGAATTACGATATTTATCGTTGAACTCAACGATAAATATCGTATAAAATGTTCACGTCATATACCTTGAGGAATTCTCGTTTACTAGAATGAGTTTATAAACAATGGTATATTATAATACTGGCTGTCCAGAAACTCTACCGACAAATTTTACAATGTGATTCTCTTTAAAAATTGTTTATGAATGTATCATCTACACATTTCACTTTTGGATATATGGGGTGCTAAAACTTAAAAAAAAAGTTTTTTTTAAAATAACTTTACTACCAATTTAAGTTGAAGAAGTAGTCCATTTTTGCAGTGGAGTTAATAGATCAATGTTGGAGTTAATAATTATTATTATAATTAATTATTAATTATGCAGTTTTAATATTTTGTAAATCCAAGTTACAGTATTGGCCATAATAGTTGGAACTTTTAAAAATGTATTATATTTTGTGTGCCTTTTAATTAGCATTTTATTTTCTTTTATAAAGTTGTTGTACACGAAAAACTAGTGTTAATTAATTTAAATGTTAACAAAAATTCAGCACCATCAGTAGCAGTTCGGAATAAAAATTTAAAAAAAGCTGGACAAAATACTTAGAACTAAATGATTTTATTCAAAAACGACATAAAACATAACTTATTGAAATCATAATATTATAATTAATATTTGGTATGGTAACCCTTAGCATTAATTACTGCCTGCATTCTTCTGGGCATTGATTCAATCAAATTTTCAATTATTTGTCTGTCAATGTGAGTCCAGGCTTCAACAAGCTTATGAAATAGTTCATCAACATTTTTGACTGTTCCAGATGCCCGATCCAGATGTTCCCATAAATTTTCAGTCGGGTTTAAGTCTGGACTCTGGGCCGGCCACTTTAAAACTGTGATCTTTTCTTGGTCCAACCATTCGTTTACCAATTTTGACGAATGTTTTGGATCGTTATCATGCTGGAATACAAAATTTACTGGCATAGACTCAAATGTGTAAGGCTCCATTATATTTCGCAAAATATTCCCATACATCGATCCATTTTCCCCACAATTTTATGTATTGGCCCAGTACCATACCAAGAAAAGCATCCCCATACTATCACATTACCACCTCCATGTTTAACCGTAGGTCGGATAAACTTTTTCTTGAGTCTTTCACCTTTCGGTCGTCTTACATGAAGTATTCCATCACTGGAAAATAGATTGAACTTAGATTCGTCACTGAATAGCACTTTTTTCCAATCTCGTACAGTCCAGTTAAGGTGATCCATTGCAAATTGTAGGCGTAACTTGACATTTTTTTTCCGCAGCAAAGGTTTTTTAGCAGGTCTGAGCTGTTAAGTCCACCAGAACATAATGGCCTTCTTACCGTTCTTGCAGAGATATTGGAAGGCTCACCTTTATTTAATTTTTGTAAAATTTTGGAGGATGACAAAAATGGGTCATTCTGGGAAATATTTAAAATTCGCCTATCTACACGGGCAGCCGTGGCTTTAGGTCTTCCAGTGCTTTTACCTGGTACCACATTTCCAAATATACGATATTTCTTAATTATCCGTGACACGGTGTTCTTAGGAATAGGCCAAAAACCCACTTGCACACTGGTTTGTCAAAGACTGCCTGTAAAATACATCTTATTAAAAGTTCCAAGCATTTTATCCAGCACAAAAATTTAAAGTATTTCTTATTGTCTGAAACAAGATAAGGCTGAAATTCTGGTATGCTTTTTTGTTTACTTATAAATAAGTTTATTGATTGAATGTACAAAAATAAAATATAAATTTAAAACATTGGAAAAATTTTAAAATTTTAAAAGTTCCAACTTTTATGGCCAATACTGTATGTCTCTTTCTCATGTATTTTAACCTTGTCTCAGACACTAGAACTTATAACATGACTTGTCAGAGCCCCTTAATTTGTTATCCCTGATGATGGACATGTTATATGTCCGAAACATGTATAGGGTTTATAGTTTTTTAAATAAATTTAGTGGAGGATGACCGAAACATTTTTAGTTACCCATTGTTTTACTACCAATGTACATATATTTTTTTTAAATTTGCAAATGTGTTTTATGTAACAGGGGGCATTTTTTGATGTACAAAAAACTAACTTTCAGCAGTGAGGTCTATAGGGAGTTTATATTTTTTAAATCCTTGTTTAATTTTGAGCAAATTTATATTCGTGAGTTTTTTTTATTTTCGGTGCTGTTTTTATAAAGACCATTTTTGGAATGGCCAAATTGATTGAACCTTTACTCCACAATTATTTTTCTTAAATTTATTATTTTAAAATAAATTAACTTATAAATTAATTAAATTAAGTATTGTATTTAATCTAAACTCTTGTTTTTGTTTCTGTCATTTTATGTTTAGCCTACTAACAAAATTTAATGAAACTTTTAATATTAGTACGTTGCTATAACCTCTTCAGTCCACACGTCCAGCCCGCTGTACATTTTTCAAAATATATTAGAACGGGCTCACGACGACTTAACGTGATTTGGAGCCCGCCGTGCAGCGGACTGGACGTGCATATATACGCCAAAAGGTATTTGGTTAAAAATATTTGGCAACGTTGGTTTTTTTAGTTTTGTTTTGACGGAACAGGTGTTGTGTTGTAAATCATGGCGTCGTATCAGAAACTAGGTAATATTTGCATTATTTTCGATTGTTTTGATAAAATACTGATTAAAATCAAATAAATTGACTGCTATTTAGTAAATCAACAAATATACGTACAGAAAATGTAACGTCGCTCTACAGAGTGTTCGGCTTTTGATTTTGTGCAGTATTTTGGACGTCGGGACTGTATTTGGTTCAAGTTTTTACTTTTTACCCAAAAATTTTAAATTTTATTGTTGTTTTTTTTTCGTCTTTTTTTTAAGGTGGTATGCAACCACTGACGGATAAAGATCTTGAAGAGATTCTAAATGACAGTGACTTCTACTTGAGCGATGATGATGAGGAAATCACCGCCGAAAACAGTGAATCAATTGAGGCAAATAGATAATGAAGACGACGAGCCGGCGCCGGCAGATGCAGATTCGGTTTCTGATACCATTGAAGAGGAGTCTGATGACGATAATGTTCCCTTATCCAGAATAAGAGAGCAGGTTCTCCAGGAGCAAACAAAAAATAAAACCGCAGAAGTAAAATGGAAAAGAAATGTTTTTGAAAGTCGAGAAGATGTCTACCTTGATCCGGAATGGCAGTTACAAGATGATCATGAGTATTGGACACCCCTGAACTATTTTTATGAATAGTTTCTAGATTATTTTTGGGAAAATTTATCAGAACAAAGTAATATTCGTGCCATGCAAGCAAATGAAAAAAAACCACTAAAGCCAACAGCCAAAGAATATCGAATATTGACTAGAATACATATTTTAATGGGCATTTTTGGACTTCCACGGCTGCGGTTGTATTTTATGAAGGGAATTGAAATATCTTGCATTACTCAGCTACCTAGAGACCGTATTTTTAAATTAAGAAATTTTCTACATGTTGTTAACAATCTTAGTGTTTCAAATGAGGTAAAGCAGTCAAATCGGCTATGGAAAGTTCAACCTATCATCGATGCGATTCGTAAAAAGTGTATTACTTTACCAAGGAGTAAAGAATTGAGCATCGCCGATCAGATGATCCCCTTCACAGGCACTACTGCTCTCCGACAGTACGTTAAAACCAAGCCAAATCCAGTAGGACTCAAAAATTTTATTTTAGTTACACCTTCCAGACTGGTTTTAGATTTTATGATTTATCAAGGTGCAAAAACTTGGCCAGATGGTTCTCCCGATCAAAATTTGGGAATAGGTGGATCGGTTGTAAAGAAGCTTTCAGAAGATTTGTCGCCAGGGCACATAATTTATTTTGATCGTTACTTTACTTCAGTCAAGCTACTGGATCATTTACTAACAAAAGGAATTTTGGGAACAGGGACAATTATGAACAACAGAATTGTTTTGTTGAAATAAAAAATGATAAAGAGCTCCTCTCGAATGGTCGTGGTTCCTTTGATGAGTTTGTGCGAGAAGACAAAAAAATGACCATTCTGAAATGGATGGACAATAGATCAGTAACAGTGGCATTAACATCTTCAGGCTCTGCGCCAGTAACAGAAGTACGCCGATGGGACAAGAAAAATAATAAGTACCTTCTTGTTTCATGTCCAAACTCTGTCACTAGTTACAACCATTCTATGGGAGGAGTGGACATGTGTGATAGACTAATATCTTACTACCGCATTTGCATGCGAACAAAAAAATGGCCGGTAAGAGTTTTCTGGCATTTTGTGGACTTGACAATTACAAATTCGTGGGTTGAATACCGCCAAGACTGCTTCGCTCGTGGAGATAGAAAAAACTCTATCATGGATTTACTTGAATTTAAACTGTATATCGGGAAATTTCTTGCCCTTGGGGCACAAGCAAAAGGTTTTCAAGATCCAACTTCTTCATTAGATGAAGAAATAAGTCAACCTGCTAAAAAATGCAAGAAGTCGGAGATGCCACCAAGAGATGTCCTTGGGACTGAAGAGGATAATGTGCTTATTTTTTAAAATGAGCATTCCCAAAAAAATGTTTTTATTTCTTTACGCAAACAAAGTGCATGAAATTAAAAAAAAAATAAAAAAGTCTACTATCAAATATAAACAGGGTGTTTCATTAATATTCCAAAAAAAAACCAGGGGGAGTTTCCTAAAAAAAAGTGTAATGCATTCATTACGTTAAGTCTAAATATCTTGAAAACGGTGTCTATAGTAGCGACTTCGACCAAGAACCTTTTTTCCGTAAAAATAATCGATAAATCCCCTTTTTTATTTAAAAAAGTTATTTAACCATCCATAAAAAATATGACACTTTTAAAGTATAAAAAACCGTGTATGTAGCGCCCTCTACAAGTGCGAACCCTCGTAACATTAAATTTGAATTTACCATATCAAAAAAAACCCCCAGATGCCAATTTTCGTTCAAATATCTACCGAAATTATTAAGAAAAAATTAAAATAAAACTGCAGCACCATGTATCTTAGAAATAAGCATTTGCGGACATAGGTTTATAGGGACTTTTTTTAATTATTTTTAAGCAAGGAACCCCGTCCTGATTTTTTTCGCATTATTAATGAAACACCCTGTATGTGTATGAAAAGTATATCGTATACTACACAGTGGCATATTCATCAAATATTTGAGGGGTAGTGATCGAGTTTAAAAACTAGGTTACTAAATCCTGTGTCAATTTGTTTAAACGCCGAAATTTTCTTCCATTTGTGAACAGACTAGTATATGATATACGTATATTCTACAGTTTAATAAATATACCTTGACCATATACGGTTTATAAATACACGAAAATCAAATATTTACGAAAAAATCTGTTGTTGGGCATTTTCTTTGTGTTTTAATGTTTAAATTTTAGTAAACATAAGATATGTGGGTTTATCTGTCCAATTTTATCTCTCTAGTTATCGGTTTAATACAACTACCTGCTAAATGATAAAAATATGCTTAAATGCACGTCTGAAAGGTCCCTATATGGCGACAGAGCAATAATAATTTGCTGGTCACCGCACCCGTACTTCCGAGTAAATCTAGGTGACTAAGAAGTACCGTTACGTTTAAAAGATTTACTGTAAACATGAGTTAAATTTATCATATTTATATATATATTTTTTTTATTTCAGATTGATGTGCCAAACTACGTAAACGATGACTGCCATCCTGACTGAACCATCTATAGCTTAATATCAAAAACAAAGCATATTTGCAACAAAAAAAAAAATAAACACCGGTAGATAACAGTTAATAAAGGTAGTAATCTAATCTGTTAATCTCGAAGCCCAACTAGTAATAAAATGATTTAAGAGGGAGTATGACAAACGACTGGATTTCGTGTAGTACCGATTATCAAAGCTTGGAAAACACCAGTTTCACGAGTTTTTTTTAAGTAAAAACAAAACGTCGAGTCGTATCGCAAAATGAAGCACAGGGAGCGGAAGAAACGGTTCTCCGTCAATGCGATCAGCTTATTTGTCACTTGTGTGTTTCTGTTTTTGGCTGTAGAGATTTCAGATGGAAAAGGTAAGTTTTTTTCTTTAATTGAGACTATTATTAGAAATGCTGAATTATTGATCAAGTGGTTAATAGTATAAAGACATGGATATCTTGAGGATTCATGTAACAATTGTATTGATTTTAGTTTCATATTAAAGGTGACAAGTTTCTTCACTAAAAAAAACTTTTCTAGTTTTCTTGTACCAAATCTATTTAGTTACGGAATCCATTTACAAAAGTGTTACATAGCATACCCATACAAACATATATATTTAGATACAAAACTATCTATAAATCAATGAAAGGTGTAGATGAGTTAGTTAATTAAAGCCCCTATGAAATAATATTCTTTAACTGCCCCTTAAAAGATGTAATCCTAGAGTCAAAAAAGCTTATCTGTCCTCACAGACCATTAGCACTTCGAGCCATTCGTGTAATTGGCTCATTAATACCGTAATTGGTATGGTGGAATGGGACTGAAAATATTTCTGATTGTCTATTCAATCTGGAAGGCACCTTAAGTTTAAAAAGTGACAATAACTCGGGACAATCTATAGTAGTATTTAAAACCTTATGCATAAAACATAAGTCGAGTAATGTTTTTCGTGACTTCGCCACCCTTAAAAATTTATTTTGAGTTTTTTCAATCTGCTCAATGTAGCAGTTATATGACGGGGACCACATAATTGAGCCATACTCCAAGATCGTCCTAACAAAAGAGCAATAAAGTAATCTAAAAGTAAACAAAGACAAATCAATGGATAGTCTTAGTAAGCAGTCATATAACTAATCATTATTTAGTAGATATTGATAATTAATATATAGAGACAAGTTATCATTTTAAACTGACTAATCCTATTTTAATGTAATTTTTACCAAAATAAAGCATATTATAAATCAAGAAATCTTATCTGTTATCATCGAGAAATACATTATTCCATTTTGTGCTAAGATTATTCGAAATAGTATTGTATACATTTCTAGAACATGCTGTAAGATAAACTTAGATATTATAGACTCTATGGCTTCTTTTCGAGAACTTCTAGAAGAATTCCTAAATTGGGAGTTTTGTTTGTTCTTAGTGAAGTAACCAGACTTCCAGAGTGAACAGATGGATTGAATACATCTTGGAAGGGAAAGTTAATCCTGGAAAATCATCTTAAAATACACGAGTGTGACCTACTCTAAAAATATCAGGAAATTCAATCATTTTTGGTGCTACTATGCCCTTAGGGGCATAAAGAGGCATCTGTTTAATTCAGATAAATTCCTTAAAATAACCAATAGTTCAATAATTTTTTGTTATTTTCTTTCTTGCTCTAGCAAAACCTAAAAGTTTTTTTTAAGGAGAGAACCACTAATTTTTTGGGTGTTTTTTTTCAACTGCTTTTAGTTATTATAAATTAACACTTAATTTGAACAAATATTATCTAAAAAGTTATTGATAGTAATATATAAGCCATTAGTCGAGTCACTTATACGGTACGGCATTATTTGGTATGTGGGGGGGGTCTCTATAACACCACTTTAAACCAACTGAACGTCATACCGAAATATATCTTAAAAATAATTTATCTAAAGAACAAGCGTTATCCAACCCATTTATTATTTACAGCGGATGTTCTGAATGTTAGATCAATATACATATATTCTAACATCATGTTGCTATACCTATGTAAAAAAATAATAAAAACTATATTGACCATCAGCAAAATACCAGATCAAAATCTCATAAAAAATCCGAAGATTCCACAAAACCAAAAAAATGTCAATAAACGATTTTTAACATATCTTGGACCTAAAATAAACTGCTCAACAATCGAAGTGGATATTATAAAAATCTGCAAATTTAGTTTGCCAATGATTTACAATAAAACAAAATTAAATGTAATAAATAAATCTCTTATAAGTTCACTCACAATAGCCCCAAAAAAAATTAAATAAACTAAAAAATTTAAATTTTTAACACACAACAGGAAAAATTAAAATAAAATTACACCCTGTAGAGCGTGCCCCAAAGTCCTGTCATGAAAATTAATACCTCGTAGGTCCACCACTGGCTCGTCTTAGTGCTGTCACCCTGTTTGGCATAGTTCTTATTAAGTTGTTAATGTAGTGTTGAGTAATGTTTTGCCATATTTCCGGTAATTGATTGGCTAGTTGTTCTAAGGTTAGAGGTGGCTGTTCCAGCTGGTTTAATCTTCGACCCATACATGTTCAATGCAATTCATGTCGGGTGAATGTGGTGGCCAGTCCATTCTGGTAATGCCATGAAATTCAATGCGATCATTAACAATTCTCGCACGATGCGGGCGCGCATTATCATCGATTAAAACGAATTCTTCGCCTATTGCACCAAAAAATGGTACAATTATTATGTTCTCTATAATAATGCCTCTATATCGTATAGCGTTCATTGTTTTATTTCTTAACACCACTAAATCGGTGAGGCCATCGAAACATATGCCTCCCCGAACGTAAACTGAACCGCCACCAAAAAGGGTAGTGGGCGCCATCAAATTTTCATGGTATCGTTGTCCCCTTTCCCTCTACACCAAAATTCGACCATCACACATATGTAGCGGAAATCTGGACTCATTCGTAAACATACAGTTTTGAAAATTCCAATTACTGTGTTCTATTGCCCACCGATTTCTGCATGCACGATGTTCCCCCGTCAACCGTGGATGTGTGGCACGTCGTCTGGTTCTTAAATTGGACGCATGTAACCTTCTTCTAACAGTCTAATTAGAAATTACCCTCCCAGTAGAATGCCTTAAGTAGCTGTTAATTCTCTTGCAGTTACTGTTATATAGCGGTCTTGAGCATGAGTTGTAGCCAGGGTTGGGCGGCGTCGACAATGTCATGTCAACAATTCAATTGTCGACGCGTCGACTATGTCATGATGTCAACTTTATAGATGACATCATGAATGTCAACAATGTCGTCAATGTCAACAATTAGGTATCATTAAAATAAAAAAATACAAAAATGTATAATATATCATATATTATACCTATTAAAAATTAATATAAATTTAATTTAGAATTTTAGTCATCTTCCTCATCATAGTCATCATCATCAGGGTTAAGTAACTCAATATTTTGTATTGTGTTTTTAGTATTAAGGGTAAGGGTATAATAAAGATGCACTAACATTTTCGAATGGTTAAAAGATATCTCTCAATTTGAGCAGAAGATGCCGGAATTTTAAGCAAATTAAGAGCCAAGGAGCCCAAGACTGGGCACTCCATCATAGCCATTCTCCAAAATACTAACGGCTTCGTTACGTTCTTCTTGTAAAGAATTTCGAATATACCTACAAAAAAGTTTATAAGTATTTATTTTATAAAAGTTATGGATATTCATTTACCTGATCTGATATTAAAAGAATCCCATTCCTCTATTCCCTTGTTGTTGAGATGTTTAAAAAGAAAAGAATTTATTTTTCCAGTGTGAGACGAGGATAATTTTGAATTGTCATATGTTGGATGAAAAAAGTATGCTGTCAATGCATAAACGTTTATTGCCATTTCTTGTCTGCTTTTTAGTTTTTCTGCAAAAGGTTCTGGTACCTCCAATGCGAGCCAAAGATTCACAGCATCTGCCAACGAAGTATCCCCGCTCTGACAGCTATTAATAAGATTACAAATTGGATTTTGTATCAGCAAAGTCGTCCTTGAATATTAATTCAGTAACTTTCGGCTTAATTTTTTTTCTTGTAGCTGCTATAATTTTTTTCATGTAATCTAAATTTTCCAAAAAACTCTTAAACGAATTACGATATGAACACCAACGCGTCTCTACAGGAAGTTTAATTCTTCGACCTCCTTCATCTAAAATCATTTTTTCGAAGTCAGGTTGCTTGAACTCTTTAAGCACAAGAACAACATTTTCCAGCAATTTCTTGTCCAATATATCCTTTGCTAAAAGATTGCCTGTGTGACTGTTACAAGTACTGTGCCACAAACAATGTTTTAAGAGAGATCCCATTTTAACCATTGCACTAGCGTTATCAGAAACTACAGCGTACACATCAACATTATATTTTTCTTTAGCAATTTCTCTAGATTGTATAATTATCTCAGCAAGTTTCTCTGCAGTCTCTGATTCAGTCGTTAAATCCCAGGCATCAATAAAACCACTCTCTCCATCGGTCGAGTGTAACATTGTTACAACGGTCTTGGTGTTGCTAGATGAATTTTTCCAACCATTGCACAAAATGACCGAATCTGATTTAACCTCTTTGCGAGCACTATCAAGGCACTCTTTATAACATGTCTGCAATAGTGTTGTACTGAGTTTTTTACGGCCAGGTATGTGATCAACATACGCAGGACGAATTGTCCTAATGAAGTTTTTGAATAAAGGTGATTCAACTACCCTAAAGGGTAGATTACATCCAAATATAAATTTAGCCAATGCTAGATCTATTTTTTCATCTTCGTTTTCTCTTAAAACATCTATATATTTCGTTATTTTTCTTGATTGTTTGAGCTGTCTTTGTTTTCCAGATGGAGTATTAGTAGGATCTAAATTTATTGCATCGTTAACAGATAAAGTTGATGAAGATTCTATATCAGAATCAGCTAGTTTGCTTTTTTTATTAGACATTACCAGTGTCGTTAACAAATTTCTTTTTGGGGGCTTTCGAATTATCCCCAAGTCATCTTCATTTGTTTTTTTTGCAAAATTTGTATTATTTTTAGAGTTAGGGAAACTTTCTTCGGTTACATCAGGAGCCGCGACTTCTTCTGTATTATTGGTACTATGTGAATCCGTTGAACCAACTGAAACAAGCGATCCATCTTCCGACACTAAGTAAGCCTCAACTTGAATACATTGACCATTTTTTGAATGTGCGCTCTAAATAAAATAAAAAATAGTTAATTTATGTAAGTGTGCAGGAAGGAATTCTTAAATAGAATCAATTCGATATCAAAAATGCGATATTATATTATTTATGCAATATATAAAACTTTTGAATTTTGTGTGTAATTAATTTATCAAAATATATTAATATAAGAACTGTCCCATTTTAAATAAATAAAAATTCATTGGTCACTGTTCTTGATTTTAATGTTTTTGTGAATTTAATTTTGTATAATAGTCATTGTTTATTACCATAGTCATATTCTTTAAATTTTTTCCACGTAAGAATTCCACCCTGTGTATGATTATTTATTAGTAAACTTACAGTACCACTTCTTTCAGGTACAACAGGAAAATCATCATCATCTTCTAATTCTACTGTCGTTATTTCATTTTGGTTCATACCCTCAACCATATTACTACAACGACGGCGAACTTCCTTGCAAATATTTCTAAAATAATAAATAATAATATAAAAGTTCGTATTATCAAATGCTTAATCAAAAGTTGGGCATTTTGATTTACCGATTTATTAAAGTTTTTTTAAAGATTAAAATAATTAATTGGTTATAAAAATATTGGGGAAAGAATCAATTTACTATACCATTTTACAAGATGTAGAAGGAGTGGATAAAATCTATTTTTTTATGTATTTATTATTTTAATAAATATTTCTATTGTGCAATTTCTGAAAAGTTTTACAAGGAAGTAAGAGGAGGAGAGGATAAAAGAAAAAAGAAGCTATAAAATAAAAATCTTATGTAGCTTACCTCTATTATAAGATATTATGTAAAAAACCAAATTTTAAAATTTTATAGTGCACGGGAAGGATGGGAATTATAAATGTACTGTAATTACCTGTGAGCTTGTAATCTTCTAGCGCCGGTATTTTTAATAATATTATCACAGAATCTACACTTTGCTGAATATTTCCCATTTTCTTTTATCAAATCAAATTTAAGTTCTTGAAAGTTCTTGTTGCACTTTCTTCCACTCATTTTATGTCACTTAATGAAATAAATCAATTAAAATATAATTTCTCTCATCGATTTACACAGAGGAGACGGGATACAGAACCCCTTACACTTCTGAGAGGACAGGAACTAATAAAAATAAACATTAAACCTAACCTAGATCTCCATTGTCGACATTGTTGACATAGTTGACGTGTCGAGGTCGACGCCCATCATTGGTTGTAGCACGTTCTCGGCCTCCACCATGCCTGTAAGCTGTAGACCCAGTCTCTACATATCGATTCCATGCACGACTCACGACACTTTGGGACACATTTAACCGGTTAGCAACTTCTTCTTGAGTTAGGCCCTCCTGTAGACAACGTACGAACCATTATTTTTAAGAAAGTAAAGAGATTTATTGGTAACAATGAGAATAATAAAGTCTCTGCAAGCACTTTTATGTGACTAAATTGTTAGGATTTTGAAACCGAATTATTTAAAAGAGATAAGAATGTATGAAAAAAAAAAAACGACAAAAAATATTTGCTATCAACAGGATTTACTCATAGCATAAAACGCAACTTGATGAATTTAATTTTTTTAGGCAAATTTCGGTAATTTATAAAATATCCAGTTTGATTGTTGAGCAGTTTATATAACTTGTTAGTAGATATTAGAAAAATAAAAAAAAATTAAATTTGCTTGAAAAAATGTAAATCTTATATAGTCACCAACTGCACAATTTTTGAAAATCTAGTTTGAAGAAGAAAAAAATTAGAAATTTGATGTATATGTATAGAATAGGTGTAGGTTTAGTTTTAGTTCATTATGGTACAATTAGAAATTAATTAAAATTGGTATTATTTGAATACACTCTAATAAGTTATAATAGATTTATGTGTATATGTTACTATGATTGTAATGCTATTTATTGATAATAAATTTATTATTATTATTATTATTATTATTATTATTCTATTTTTTATCTTATTCTTTTGTATTTTTAGGTTCATTTACCACGAGGATCAAAAAAATCACTGAAAACCTGGACATGGCTGTTCTCGGTCTTGACATTACTGTCAACTACAGGGACTTCAATAACACTGCCCAATATTACAGCAACTCGTCGTTTAACGCCGCTGGAATGGTTGGACTCTATAACCTAACTAAGGCGTTCATTAATGTTTGCGCTCCCGAGGACATTCTTATGCCCGGTAAGTAAGAAAAAAGAAACTTTTTAATTCTCAATCAAAAAAATCAATTCCTATGTTTTTTGGCGGCATATAAAAAAAAGTGTATTTGCACAGGAGTAAACTTCTGCTTTCAGATACCTAGGAAACCCCTTATCCCCATAATGGTTAATGGTATTTATTCAATATAAGCTTTATATCAGGTTTAAAGAGTAATTCTTGTTAAAATTAAAACAGAATTCGTGTCGCAGGCAAATCACTCAGGCGCTCACCATATTACAGGAAATGACACCGTTTAATTCACGGCTAACAAAGGTCGATGTCGATATGGTAGAGTTACCAACGCACATGTTGAATTCGATGGCACTTTAAATATTTATTATTAAAATTACATTTTGGAATAAATTATTGTAAAAATACAATGAGATACCAGGTATCTGTGTGATTACGAGATTTATACTCTTATAAATATATGAAATAAAGTCGAATGTTTATTGACTGTTTCTTAGTTACAACATCAGAACCTAAAGAAGTTTATGATTTTGGATTTAAAAATCAAATAAAAAAAAAGAGCAAATAACCTTCTTCAGCAAATTTTCTCCGAACCTTCTTCAAATTTCATCATGTAAATATCTTTATATCTACCGTATATATTATACGATGTACTGAAATATTATGAGTTTAAATTGTCTGTATGCATTGCACAATTTGAACGCATATTCACATCATTAATCACTATATTGAGTTCATATACAATATCCAATGTCCGTCCAAGGGAAAAAGGCCACACAGAAGCAAAATTAAACAGCATGTTATTTTTTTAAACAAGTTTATTATTAATTATTTAATGACAATAAGTATATAATTAGGGTTACAAAATAATTATAATTATGCAAAAAAAAATAAACCAAAACAAAAACTTATGAAATAGCAAACCGAAAATAAACTAAACTAGTCCATACATACATATTGTAAGAAATAATATGTAAATATTTTGGAACACATGTACAAATTAAGATCATTGTTTATGTTTAAAATATTCTAATAAAGACGTTTGTCGATTTTTTTTGTTGAGCAAAGTATCTTGGAAATGAAAATCAAGCTTAGATAGTAAATCTAGAGCAGAAAGGTCACCCCTAGACTGCTGCTTCATATTAAAAGCCTGTTGATAGGTAGTCAATTCCTCTTCTTCCTCAACGTGTTCCTCTTCTGACTAATCGGATTATACCACTACTTCCTCTTGATTCGAAACCTCCAGAGGAAGGTCATCAATTTGCTCCAATATTAAATCATTGTCTACATTAAAAAATTCGTTGATATCATTATTGTTTATCATTCCAAAATTATCCTTGTTCCTCAACATTTGAGCTAAAAGTGACAATGGAATGTCGTCTTCATTTTCCCAGATTTCCAGGTTTTCTGCTTTATTTTCGGAACTATTAGAGTGTGTAATGCCAGACTTAATAAAGCAATTTTGAACCGTTTTCTTTGTCGCTTGGTCCCATGCAATGTTTATAAAGTAAATTGCATCTAGGACGTGTATTTTTTTGGCTAATTCTTGGGCTGATTCAGCAGTATTTATGGCTAATAAAAGTTTTTAAATAATGATTGTCCCATAAAATGTTTTAAAACTCTTAATAATGCCCTGATCTAATAGAAAGGCAGTTTGGAGGCAAAAAAATCCGGCCATTAGTTCACCGGTCATCCAAGCTTTTTTATTCCACCTATAAGTAACTGGCAATTCTTTCACATTGTCCCTCCATATTTACACAAAAAAGTATAGTCAGTCTCTCTTTTGAAAATTTACCTCCAATACATCTTTCTCGCTTCAAATGTAGAGTCCTGTTTGGCACTGCTCGGAAAAATAGCCCAGTCTCATCAGCATTATAGATATTTTTGGGAGCATAGTTCTTAATTATAGATTGTACTTTCTCCCAAAATGTCGTGACATCGGCAGAGTTCACACTTACGGGCACTTACTTCTAAAAGCAATGTTGTGCCGGGTACGAAACTTTTGCAGCCAACCTTCTGATGCACTGAAAGTTTTATACCCCAAACCATCAGCGATTTCTTTGGCTCTCGTTTTAACAATTGTACCTAAAAAGATAATAGGCACATGTAAAATATACAGTAATAATTGAAGTATGTTTCCTGATAATGGAATATTTTTGCTTCGAGCTCTAATGAACCACTCACAGCACTGTCTGTCAATATTTCTGCCCTCTTCTCTTAGGAAGCTTCTTTTTTCATTCACATTTATACTTGAGGGGAACTTACTTAATAAAACATCCTTATTTTTAATAATCAGCTGCCTGTGTTTTGCTAAGTCGCGTACGCTTAGTTAGTTTGTCTTTATTAAAAATCTCAATTACGTCAACTTTTTCTTTAAGAGTTACCACTTTACGTTTCGACGACATATCGGTTGTTACGCTAATAACGCTAGAAGATACGACAATAAGCTAAAGCCAAATGCATTAACAAAACAGTCAAAACACAAAAAGATCCCGACAAACCGGCGCCATGCGAGGAGTACCGTCGTATCGGGGAAAACCCAGGCTCTGGCGCCAATGCAACCCCCGATTGCGTGTTTAAATTTTTTCTGTGTCCGTTCAAGAGATAGTCCGGGGAATCTGTACTTTTTAACAAAAAAATTGCAACCCGCAAACGAATGACTGGATGTGGTAAAGGGGTTCATAAGAAACATAAAAAAAATAAATTCATACCTGGGGTAGTTGCGGGGTGGTTTTGCGGGGGTGAAAACTGAAAAAAAAACAGCTCGAGCATTTTTCTATTGCTATTTCCGGCGAAAGTTGACGCTCAAATAAAAAGTGCTTAATGGCAAAGTTGTAGATAATATAAAAATCTATAATTTTTGTAGAGGGCACTTTTGAACATAACCTCAAAATGTTCAAGATAAATGCAAAAATTGCGAAAATTTATTTTTTTTTCGTTTTTTATTTTTCATTTATCCAAAAATTATGCAATTTTCATAAAACTTGGTATAAATATACCCTTTAGTATCCTAAATAATCTCTGTTTTTTTCAAACTATACAATAACAATTTTTCAAGAAATTCAAGTTTTTCGAAAAAATTACTTTTTTTTTAAACGAAATTTGTCCTTTAGAGAATTGTCCTAGGAAGTTCATATGGGGCTTATTTTTTTTGTTTTTATTTCTACTTTTTAATAAAATAAAGAAAGGTTATACTTCCCATTTGAAAATAAGCCAAAAAATGCAAAAAACTGGAAAATTTTTTTTTGCAACAATGAATTTTTTATTAATTGTTAAAAATTTACTAAAAATTTTTAAAATGTCAAAAAAGTAATAACACCACTAGATTCTACGAAAAAAAAATACATAAGAAAATATATATTTCATCATGTAAAGTTCAATAGATTTTTTTATGCAGGAGACACTTCAAGCTTACCCCCCCAGTATGTATCCCGTGCCTTGACGCGTATTCTGTATATTACACTAAATCAGCCAGAGAAATCGATGTCGCTTTATAATTTTCGAAGGGTAGAATCGATTTTTCGAACTTACCAATTCCAAATCGATTTTATTCAACAAAAATTGGCTACTTTTTGATCGTAATCAGCGGTTTTTACATATTTCCATAAAAAATATTTAATAAAGTATGAAATAATTTTACAAAATTGATTAAAATTTTACAAAATTGCTGAAAATTTATTGCAGTATTTGATTTCATGAATACATTATATATTTTATTATACAAGAAAATATAATACAATATTATACAGTTTATATAATACGACGTATTGTTTTATTGATTTATTAGCCTTTTTTTTATTTACATGCTGTGAAACTTGTTCATGGTCGGACTCTCCAGTACAATCTGGTTCTTCAGCGTTTTCCGCATCTTCATAATCGCTGATATCAGAGTCTTCACATTCTTTTTCATTTTCGACGTCTAATGAGATTCTTGGAAGTTCAAACTCATTTAAAATCTCTTCCGAATCACTGCAATCTTTCTCTATTTCATCGATATTGGAGCAGTTGCCTGTATCTTGGCAATTAGTGCACAATGATGTGCACGATAGCCCATGCTTCCTACACCCACATCGATTTGTACTGCAATTACCTTTGCAGGTGCAAAAGATTTTTTTGAGTAACTCTTCGGGTATCATCGTGTCGCTTGTGTATCGAGGCATAAGAATTGTACTATTATTCACGAGTGACTCTTTCCATCCCCACATGGTTGCACTTAAGTTGTTACCAAGCCACATTTGAAGTTGATGATATACTCTGAAACAATGCTGTATAGCTGCTCCAATTGTTGGTGGTAACTTTTCTAATTTGAATGTAGATTTAGCAGTTAAGATTTCGTAACGCTGAAATCTCAAATCGTTCAAAGATGCTTTTTCTTTAGTGTAATTGTAAATATGTGCAATCATATTACAACCATTGTGAGCTATTACAGTTGGATGAGAATCAGGCTCATAAAATGGCTTTGCTAATTCAGCCAAGTTCGGAGAGTTCATGAGCGCTTCCACGGTTTTTTTTTTTGCCTTTCTCTGCGAACCCAGATGTTGAATCGCAGCCAGTAAAACAATGGATAAAAGCAATAATAGATTGGTAGTGCTGGAATTTGAAACTTTTTGATGAATAAATTGCATAATTTACTTTTCCTGCACCTACTTTCAAAAAGTAGATCGGTGCATTGTTTAAATTGAATTGATGCAATAAAACTAAAAAATCAACATATTGGCCTACAATGACGATCTGCTTGTTATATTCAGTTACTCCAGTTGCTGAATTTTTAAACATATTACTTTCAGCAATTTCAATTGAACTATTAACAATTAAGGAATCTGCATCTTCTTCAGCGACTTTAACTGAATAACCTTCAAACTTAAAAGCTTTTTCTAAGTTTTTGATCAATTCTACCTTGTTATTTTCATTTAACAAAAAAATCTCTTGCGAAAGAGTAAGTGTGTGCAGTTCAAGGTGAAATGTAGGGAAGTTCGAAAAACTTTTCCGCCTTAATCGTTCGCTTGCTTTTGTTGAACTTGCAGTCGAGTTATCAGTCTCACTTTCTGGATAACCGTCGAATATAATGCACGAATTCGTCGCATAATGATTTTGCACAAAAGATAAGTATTTTTGAATAATAATCTGTACAGTATCATTTTTTTGCCATACAACTTTTCGTAATAAAAAGCCGCCATCGATTACATGTACAACGTTTTCGGTAACCGATGTAGGTTCTGTGATGGTAAAAAGGTCAAATAGTTGCGATTTAACATTTTTCCGCATACCGTTTTCAGAAAAAAATGACAACGGATATGGCGCAAGTTCACACTTTAAGTAATTTTTCATGTCACTTTTTTTTGCTGATGTTCAAGCATATTCTTTGAAATAAAATCAAAGGATCGATTATGATGTTCTCGTTGTTTACTTTGATCGATGCCTGAACATATGTTAGTAATAAAACCCTGTTCTTTCTTGAAAATTTAACATTCTTAAAATTGTTACCTACTACGGATTCGACAGACTGCATGCCAACTTCGTACGCTCGATGGCAGTTGATCGATTCGTTACCCACAATTCCGGAAAAGATGGACATCAGGTTTTGTGTGTCTGAAAACGGATTACATTTTCTGAAAAATACCAATAACTTTTCAAGATCAGCTGCATCTCTAGTGATTCTAGACTCAGTCGCATCGACGTGCTGCTCGGATGTGCAGTAAGAGACATTGCAAAATTTCTCCATTTCGGTGCTAACTTCCACTAAACTTTGCATGGTTAACATGAATTTGGTAATGACGTTTTCAGTCATGCCACGTCCATGCGTCAGTCCACCCTGAGTTTTCATCGACCTCATTAGCACCTGCTCAATGATCATGTAAGTTCAGGATTGAAGGGTTCGAAAAATCCATTCTGCACGTCGATAATTATATAGCGACATCGACTTATATGGCTGATTTAGTGTAATATACAGAATACGCGTCGAGGCACGTGATATATACTGGGGGGTAAGCTTGAATTGTCTCCTGCATAAAACAATCTATTGAACTTTACATGATGAAATATATATTTTCTTATGTATTTTCTTTCGTAGAATCTAGTGGTGCTATTACTTATTTGACATTTTAAAAATTGTTAGTAAATTATTAACAATTATTAAAAAGTTCATTGTTGCAAAAAAAAATTTTTCAGTTTTTTGCATTTTTTGGCTTATTTTCAAATGGGAAGTATAACCTTTCTTTATTTTAATAAAAAGTAGAACTAAAAACAAAAAAAATGAGCCCCATATGAACTTCCTAGGACAATTCTCTGAAGGACAAATTTCGTTTAAAAAAAAAGTAATTTTTTTGAAAAACTTGAATTTCTTGAAAAATTGTTATTGTATAGTACTGAAAAAAATAGAGATTATTTAGGATACTAAAGGGTATATTTATACCAAGTTTTATGAAAATTGCATAATTTTTGGATAAATGAAAAATAAAAAACGAAAAAAAAAATAAATAATAAGATAATAATAAGAGTTTATTCAATATCAGTTTTGCTGCCTTAAACTCCATTTTGCAGTAATACATTTATCATGTATGAAGAATGTATACCAATAATGCATTTTAAACTTGTACTATTACTGGCAAATAAATTTATTTATTATTATTATTATTATTATTATTATTATATATACTGGGGGGTAAGCTTGAATTGTCTCCTGCATAAAACAATCTATTGAACTTTACATGATGAAATATATATTTTCTTATGTATTTTTTTTCGTAGAATCTAGTGGTGCTATTACTTATTTGACATTTTAAAAATTGTTAGTAAATTATTAACAATTATTAAAAAGTTCATTGTTGCAAAAAAAAAAAATTTCAGTCTTTTGCATTATTTGGCTTATTTTCAAATGGGAAGTATAACCTTTCTTTATTTTATTAAAAAGTAGAAATAAAAACAAAAAAAATGAGCCCCATATGAACTTCCTAGGACAATTCTCTGAAGGACAAATTTCGTTTAAAAAAAAAGTATTTTTTTTGAAAAACTTGAATTTCTTGAAAAATTGTTATTGTATAGTACTGAAAAAAATAGATATTATTTAGGATACTAAAGGGTATATTTATACCAAGTTTTATAAATATTGCATAATTTTTGGATAAATGAAAAATAAAAAACGAAAAAAAAAAAAAATTTTCGCAATTTTTGCATTTATCTTGAACATTTTGAGGTTATGTTCAAAAGTGCCCTCTACAAAAATTATAGATTTTTATATTGTCTACAACTTTGCCATTAAGCACTTTTCATTTGGGCGTCAACTTTCGCCGGAAATGGCGATAGAAAAACGCTCCAGCTGTTTTTTTCAGTTTTCACCCCCGCAAAACCACCCGGCAACTACCCCAGGTATGAATTTATTTTTTTTGTGTTTCTTATGAATCCCTTTACCATATCCAGTCATTCGTTTGCGGTTTGCAATTTTTTTTTTCATGAAATATGGTACAGATTCCCCGGACTAAGAAGGTTTAGCGGTTTTTTGGACCACTTTTAGGTGTCCGCATCCGCCCGAGAGAGTGTCCGTTAAAGCATATGGGAATTTAGTGTATTTTTAACGGGACCAAAAAAAAATTTCGGCTCAAGGGAGTTGTCCTTCATTGGAGGTGTCCGTATCGGGAGGTTTCACTGAACTACTAAATGCTAAAAAGTCGCTTCAAAATCTACTTAAAACGGACACAAATATTTTATTAATTCAGAGCAATCTTTAGGTTTTTTAATTGGGAAAAACTAGGTAGGTATGCGTCGCTAAACTGTGCCTTTGAAAATTCAGACTTATTAGGATTACCAAATATCGATTGCCTGGTATCAAATTATTTGTAAAAAAATTCACTTTTTAATAATGGTAATGAGCCACCCTGGTTCCTTTTGAAAAAAATTAGTTATAGCCGAAAATACGATTTTGCAAAAATGCTGTGAGAAACAAAAGACAGTCAATTATATTTTTCTAGGACTACTTGATGTAAAATTGACAATTTTAAACTATTCATGACACTCTAGATTGAAATATAAAAAATTAAATAATAACCACTTTCCTAAGGCACCCGGTATACATATGTCTTATACCACAACTAAGTAACCAAATATTGGTTTAAAAGATGCGTTAATAATCTATTACAAGTACCTACAATACATAAATAAACATGTGCACAATCCCGCCTTTGAACTGGAAGCTTTGTTCTCTTTAATTACATTTTTAAAAAAAGATAACAGTTTTCCAAATATATTTCATGAGTCATTCAATCACATCAGAAGTGCATCATATTTATATTTTTATTATTTCGAGATTGGTAGTTAGTTATCTGTTCTATGAAGTCTTATCTTTAATTATTTTAATAACCTTAATTCTTAAATATGTTTATATAAAGATTCTGCTGACAATGATTTAAGTGTTGCAGTATTATTAAAGATTAAACATTTTAAATTGTAAATATAATAGTTATGTTCATTGAAATATAAGCGGATTCTACGTAATATTGTTTGCTACTTATGCTGAGTGTGGCAAATTGATGTCTAGATAGTACGAGGGATGTCTTTTAAGTTTTGCATATAGAAACATAGAGGGCGTCACTAATCAAATGTCATTATTCAAACTTAACCTCAAACTTTACTTTTCTTAAATTCAAAACGTCAGTGCGATACATATAGTTTTACAGCTACAGTGAATTTTTAAAGGTAGCAAATTGCGCATACCATGGAATTAAACAGAGAATATTTTCGGGCCATCATTTTTTACAATTTTCGAAGGCAATTATCTCAACAAGAATGCTGTGCTGAGTTGATTTCTGTTTTCGGTAATGAAGCACCACATCAGTCGACAGTTTCTCGTTGGTATGCAGAATTCAAGCGTGGACGGGTTAGTCTTAGCGACGATCCAAGGTCAGGTGCACCAAAAACGGCTGTCACCCAAGAAAACATCGATGCTGTGCGTATGCTTATCACGGAAGATCGACATATCGTGAGATTGAGGCTTCATTGGCGATTTCAAAGACCTCAATTCAAAAAATTTTGCATGAAGAATTACGGGTAAGAAAATTAGTTTCCCGCTGGATACCGCATCTGTTAACTGAAGAACAGAAAGAAGCTAGGGTGATGTGGTGTCAAACAACTCTAGACCGCTTTGAGGCAGGAAACTCTAAAAATGTGTACAGCATTGTCAGTGGTGATGAATCATGGATTTACTCATATGAACCTGAAAATAAACGTCAGTCATCTGTATGGGTATTTCAAGATGAAGAAAAGCCAACAAAAGTCATTCGTTCTCGAAGTGTATCCAAAAAGATGGTTGCAACATTTGTCTCAAAAGCAGGTCATGTTGCAACAATTCCTCTGGAGAATCAACGAACTGTTACTGCCGATTGGTACATTACCATTTGTTTGCCGAAAGTCATCGCTGAGCTTCGAAAAGCGAACCCACAACGACGAATCATCCTCCACCAAGACAATGCAAGTTCGCACACAGCCCCGAGAACTATTGAATTTTTAACTTATCAAAATGTCGAATGATTGGATCATCCTCCGTACAGTCCCGACCTAAGTCCCAACGATTTCTATACTTTTCCAAAAATCAAGAATGAACTGCGTGGTCAGAGGTTTCAGACGCCAGAGGAAGCAGTTAACGCCTTTAAAAATGCAATTTTGACAGTACCCACAAACGAGTGGAATAACAGCTTTGACAATTGGTTTGAGCGCATGCAAAAGTGCATTAAATTTCGTGGAGAATACTTTGAAAAACAATAAAGTCGTTAAAAGTTATTTTTTGTTTTATTCCAGCTGCATATGCAAAACTTAAAAGACAACCCTCGTAATATTGTTTGCTACTTATGCTGAGTGTGGCAAATTGATGTCTAGATAGTAACAGATATTGAATTATGATATTTAAAAAGACTAAAAAGATTTTAATGTAATTGGAAAAATTATGTTTAGTGTAAGTAACTATACAAACTCTTTGAGAAAAACAATAATTAAAAAGTAAAATAAATAACAATTCTTGTAAGAATTAAATTTTTTAATTGTACCTCCACTTTCTAGGAGTAATTAAAAATTAAATTCCGGCCACACTGAAGTGTTTTTTTTTCATACCTTTGAGATATTTTAATTAACTTATATGTTTTAAATTTAATCATTTTCACTTTAATTCCAGATATTTGAAGCTTCTTCATCCAGTACGTCAATTTTATATGTTCCATCGGATATTTGTAGTCATATATTTAATTCTTTTATCTTCAAGATATTCAGATCAAAAGTACGAAATTTGGGTCAGAACTACAAAGTTATACAAAAAATATATTTCCTTGCCTTGGCCAATAACTCGCCCACTTGTATGTAATTTTTATTACCACGTATTATGTTCTATGCTAAAAAAGAAGCTTTCCCGCATATTTTCTTATTACCTGGCATCCTGCCAAAACAGCTGCGTTATGTCTCTGCAGCCTTGTTTACAAAAATCAGTTCAGTTGAACAAATAGGTCGTTAGTAAAATGCGAAGTGTTTGGAATATCCTTCACGTTTTAGTGGGTTATTGATTTTTATTTTATTAATAATATGTGCTCATTCCAACTTTTGAAGTAATTTTACGGGATAGGAAAGCGAATATTTAAAAAACATTTTTGTTTATTCAGTGAACAGTTATTTATTATATATTTATTGCGAAGAAACAAGACGAATATTATCTTACCCTTTTCATTTCTTATTGTCGCATGACGATCAAAAAGCTAAAAAATATTTGAGGTGAAGAAATTGACTTTCGCAATAAATTAGAAAGTGGTCAGATACATTTGGGTCTCTAATTTCTACCATTGTCCTTATTATAAAAAATCAGATCGATTATAGTAGAGCTTTTTTTGCATTGACTTGGGTTGGTTCAGTAATTAGCTGAGAAAAATTAAATTAATATGTGCAGCACTTAACAGATTGGATTGATGATTGTTTATATTCATATTAAAATCACCAAAACACAATTTATCGTTCCAGGAATAGAGATCTAATAAAATATCTTCTATCTTATATGTTAAAAGTTGCTGTGCATTACCCTGTGGGGGCCTAATAAATATTACGCACTACTAAAAACGTTTAATCAGGCAGAGAAATTTTCACCGAAATATGCTTCATAAATGTTTACATTTGTGAATATTATAACATAAAAATACAAACATACAATTTTCTAAGGTTTTTTCAAATTTTTTTTGTGACCTAATGGTGAATTCGCCACATATTAATTTAATATTTCTGTAAAAAAATTTCAGGAATTATATCTATCGACAAGAACGACATCAAGTTTAACAATCCAGAGCCAAGAGACGTGATCAGCTACTATAGTCAACTAGTAGCGTTGGTGATTCTTCTATTACTGTGTGTGGTGCTATTTCCGATATGCGGAGTCTTTTTCTGCTGTTGCCGCTGCTGCGGTAACTGTGGTGCTAGAGCTAAACCATCTGACAAGAAAAAGGACACTTGCAAAAAAGTCTTTTATGCCACTTTGTTGATCATGTGTGGAACTGGTTTACTGTAAGTATACTTAACAGTTTTTTTATGTAATAGTAAAAATATTCCATGTTTTTTATTGACTTAAAAATATAAACCTAGTTCTACGGATGCTAATTTATTTATTACTGCCAGGCATTAAACGTTATTATTTACTTTTTAGGGGGCTTGGTTATATGTTTTGATGTCATTTATTTTCCTGAAAAAAAAATTCATAAAACAAACTGAGATTTTCCTTATTTCCAATATGACTTGAAAAATTGCCTGACATCATGTTTTTTTTTCATGCAGTTAATGTCATTTTTTCATTAAGCCATATACAGGGTGTCCGTTGATCATGTTACAAACTTCTAGGGCAGATAGAAAACGTCAAAAGAAATACAAAAGTTCATATAAACGTGGGTCCGGAAAAGCTTCCTCAGGGAGCTAGAGCTCTTTGAAAATAACATTTAAAAACTAGTTTTGTTTTAATAGCTCCGGAACTACTTTAGCTACCCCAACCAATTTTGGGAGGTAAATCATGTTTTAAATAGATTAAATCTACTACTCTTAAAGTATAGTTCTTTAGAAGCAAAACTATGCAAGTTTCTAGTGAGGGTAAAGTCAATTGGATAGTTTATATTCATAACTGTAACTTGAAATAATCTAATTAAATTTGTAAGTAAAAAGCTTCTTTGT
Source organism: Anthonomus grandis grandis (assembly GCF_022605725.1). Taxonomy (NCBI): domain Eukaryota; kingdom Metazoa; phylum Arthropoda; class Insecta; order Coleoptera; family Curculionidae; genus Anthonomus; species Anthonomus grandis. Next base: position 1,933,464 of record NC_065546.1, read on the forward strand.
CAGGGTGTACTACAGACTACCCCACTGTAAGTGAATTAACAGAACGTTAGCTCAAATACCAAGAAGTTAAAGTTTGCATTTACTAGATTGCTCATACTTTTGATGTGCAAATTTCAGTTTAAAAGATCTACTAAGTCATACGACGTCTGCGCTAATAATATAGGGTACTCCAACCGAAAATGTTGCATTCTTATTTGTTATTGACTTTTTTGGTATATTTTCGGAAACAATGGTACCAGCAAGAACAATTAGATCACCCAGACATTACAGTTATCGTATATCATGAAAAAACTTTTTCTTTAATTTCAGGTTGTTAGGTTACTTATGTAATTCTAATAATTATTGAACAATGATTTATTTAATTCACGGAAGAAATAGCAAAGCTGTCAAAATCAAAATTGGAGCATTGCAAGATCTACTGCCTTGCTGTTTAATGCGTTACATCTAGACAAAAATATTAACCATAAGTATGTGGCTAAATGTGAAAATGTGAAGAAACTGGATCTTTGTCTAATATTCACCGTAATCGCATCGATAAAATCGACTAATTAGAGATGAAGCAAGAGAAGACCCAAAGCTCGTGGACAGATTATTTCTTCAGGATTTACATGTTCAAGAGTTCAATAAATTTTAAAAGACCCTACAATGTAAAACTTGTCTATGAGTTTCATGAAGACGATTTTGATAAAAAGTTTGCTTTGCGAAAGACATAATGAGAATGATGGTGCCGTAATTAGACATAACTGTCTTCATATATTGAAGTGACTTGAATCCACACTTACTCGCAATATCCTATATATATATAATACATCATCATACAATCAATATCTATATATATACAGTGGTGGCCAATAAAATAAGAGTGTCTGGTTTTATTTGAATATTTCTAATAATACAGGGTCTTCCGTTAATCATGTTACAAATTCTAGTGCAGATAGAAAACGTCAAAAGAAAAACAAAAGTTCATATTAACATGGGTCCGGAAAAGCTTCCTCAGGGAGCTAGAGCTCTTTGAAAATAACCTTTAAAAACTAGTTTTTTTTTAATAGCTCCGGAACTACTTTAGCTGCCCCAACCAATTTTGGGAGGTAAATTATTGTTAGTACGTTTATTCTTTTGAACCTACTAAATAAAAAAAATATTTACCAGGGGCTTCAGAATCAGGGGGTTATTTGGTAAATTTAGGCCCATTTCTTTAAGACTTTAATTTCTACCCGTTTGGGCATTAGATGATGATGTTCCTATGCTTTTTACATAAAAAAGTTACTCTTAGTAAAAGTCGGTAAATATCACCGTTTTTGTGGAAATTGACCAAAACCAAACTAAGATACAGCACCTGAATTAATTATTTTAATAATAATAATAATAATAATGCTAATTCATTGCCACTGTCAGTATTTTTTACATGATATTAATTCCCTTTTTATTACGGTTAAGTAATGGAAGATTACACTTTTGCTGAATACGCCGATATGCTTTTAATTTATGGGGAAGTTCGATGTAATGGTAGAGCTGCTTCTCGACTATATGAAGAGCGGTTTCCCGAAAGGCGAATCCCAGCTCACACACTTTTTGAAAGGGTCAATCAACGGCTCAGGGAGACTGGCTCCGTTAAAATAAAACGCCAAGATAATGGCGCGCAAAGGAACATCCGAATCCCGGATTTTGAGGAAGAAGTGCTTCAGCGATTTGAAGATAACCCATCAGTAATTACTCGAGTAGCTAATGCGATGCATGTAAATCATGTTAGGGTATGGAACGTTGTTAATGAACAGCTTCTTCGGCCCTACCACCTGCAAAAGGTGCAATCATTAGGACCCTATGATTTTATGCCCCGCGTGAATTTTTGCCAGTGGTTTCTTGACCGGTGTACAGAAGAACCTCAATTTCCAAAATATGTCCTTTTTACTGACGAGGCTTTTTTTACAAAAGAAGGCATTTTTAATTCTAAGAATAATCATGTGTGGAGTGAGGAAAACCCTTATGGTATTCATTTTAGGAGCTATCAACATAAGTTTTCGGTCAATATGTGGGCCGGCATTGTTGGAGAACGCTTAATTGGTCCAATTATGTTGCCTCCTCGTTTAACGGGAAATATTTATTTAAATTTTTTAAGAAATGTACTGCCAGAACTATTAGATGATCTGCCCCTAAATATACGACAGGCTACAACACGATGGAGCGCCAGCTCATTTTTTACTTATTGTCCGCGAGTTTATAAATGAAAATTTTGGAAGGCGCTGGATTGGCCGCGGAGGCCCTGTCACCTGGCCAGCGCGCTCACCAGATTTGACACCCTTAGATTTTTTTCTTTGGGGGCATATGAAAAGTCTCGTATATGAAACTCCAGTCGAGTCAGAAGAAGACCTGGTAGCCAGAATTTCCGCAGCTGCTGAAGTAATCCAAACCACGCCTGATATTTTTAACCACGTCAACCTTAATATGGTGTGTAGATACAATAAATGTATCGATCGTGGCGGCCGGCATTTTGAGCAATTAATATTTTAAGTTTATTTTTGTAATACCAATCTTTAATAAAATTTGTTTACGTTTCTAAAATTGTTAATTTGTTGGTTTTTTATTAGACTTAAAATCATTTACACATTTTATGCCTCAAGGTAATTAAAGTGACAGTTAATTAATTTGAGTACCAATTTAATAAAGTGGCTACCTTAACTTTTTTTAAACATTTATTTTTTATTTACGCCAGATTTTTTTTTTAATTCTTTATTAATAATTATAGGTAATTCATTTTTGTATCTCATAACTTGCTTTTCGCCAATTTCCACAAAAACGGTAATATTTACCATTTACCGACTTTTACTAAGAGCACCTTTTTTATGTAAAAAGCATAGGAACATCATAATCTAATGCCCAAACGGGCAGAAATTAAAGTCTTAAAGAAATGGGCCTAAATTTACCAAATACCCCCCTGATTCTAAAGCCCCTGATAATTTTTTTTTATTTAGTAGGTTCAAAAGAATAAACGTACTAACAATAATCTACCTCCCAAAATTGGTTGCGGTAGCTAAAGTAGTTCCGGAGCTATTAAAAAAAAACTAGTTTTTAAAGGTCATTTTCAAAGAGCTCTAGCTCCCTGAGGAAGCTTTTCCAGACCCATGTTTATATGAACTTTTGTTTTTCTTTTGACGTTTTCTCTCTGCCCTAGAAGTTTGTAACATGATCAACGGAACATCCTGTACAGTGTGGTGACTTTAACTGGAATAAATTTCGTTAAAACTAATCAAAATTTATCGCGCAAAATTCCTGAGACCCGTCGATTTTTGTGTATCGTTGTATTTTTTCACCTACAGGGGCGGTCCAAATTAACCCAAACTTTTTTTTTAAATGGAAAGCCACTTTTTTTAAACTCTCATTGAAAAGAGTCCTTTTTCCTGATTAAATTGCCCTATTTACTTTTGTGATTATCTAAAGGAGAAATAGGAAAAAAAAAATAAAAACCATTAAATTATTAAAAGTCTCGAAATATTTTGTGTTGGTAAATTTTTGGCGTCTTTGTTTATTTTATTGGTATCGAGGCATTTCCTGACATTGTTGTAGAGTCACTGTTAAAGTGAATTTCAACCAGTTGTTAAATAAGTTAACTTATATTGAAAAAATGCCTGATTTATCCGAATCCCACAAGATTGAAATCTTAATAATGATTGGTTATGGGGACAGAAGTCGTACTCAGCTAGAGGTTGTCCACTTATTCAGGCAGAAATATCCAGATTTGCTACCTATCAACCAAGGTACGGTTAGTAAAATCGAAAGCAGATTTTGAGAAGTTGGGCACGTGAGGGATGTTTCAAGACAAAGGTCTTCTAAAATCGATGAAAACACCCAATTAAATGTATTGTTAGCGATGGGAGAAAATTCGGTAACTGCAGCCAGAAGAGTAGCTCGCGAAAACTCTATTCATCATAAATCTGTGCTAAAAATTTTAAAAAGTGCAAACAAACGACCTTATAAAATGCAACCTGTTCAAGAGTTATTGGAAGACGATCCAGATCGCAGAGTTCAGTTGTGTGAATTAATGATGAACGCCATTGACGAAAATCGCATATCTTCGGAGTGGATCCTTTTTTCTAGTGAGGCTATATTCACCCTAAATGGCCATGTTAATAAGCAGAACTGTCGCTACTGGTCTGACGAGAACCCACACTGGGTGAGGGAAACTAATACACAATATCCCCAGAAAACTAATGTTTGGGCTGGCATAATTGGCAGGCAAGTTATAGGGCCCATATTCTTCAATGATACTTTAACTGGGGAAAGATATCTAGAATTTCTTGAACATGAACTAGTTCCAGCCTTACGTGCCTTATATACCAATACTACTGATTGCATGTCTTTGCAGAACGATTTGAGGTGTGTAAGTCTGTGGTGTGATGAAAACAGGTTAAATCTAAATGTGTCTAAGTGTAAGGTGGTGTCCTTTTTTAGAAGGAAAAATGTAATCGAATTCGATTACACCCTTTCCACAAAACTTACTCGATGTTCATCAATCAGTGATTTGGGTGTGGTGTTTGATAATAAGCTTACCATTGTGAACCAGATAGATAATATATCAAACAGTGCTAGTAGAGTCTTTGGATTTATTGTGCGAAACTGTCGGGGTTTCAGTAACATAGAAGCCTTAAAAAACTTATATTTTGCTCTTTTACGTTCTAAATTGGAATATGCTTCTATAGTGTGGAACCCTTACTACCAGGTTCATAAATATTCTATCGAAAAAATACAGAGAAAATTTTTAAAGTATCTTTGCTTTAAGGCTGACGGATTTTATCCTCCTCAGGGAATCTCTTACGAAACTCTCCTAACTCGCTTTTCCGTGGAACCTCTTGAAATTAGAAGAAATAGATCGTCGGTCTTGTTGGTGCATAGGATATTGTATGGGAAAGTTGATTGTCCTGAGCTACTAGAGAATCTAAATTTTTCTGTGCCGCGTCTCAACTCAAGAAACACAAACTTATTTTATTGCCCAGGGGCCAGGACAAATGTAATGTTAAGTTCACCCTTATACGTAATGTCAGACAATTCAAACAAAATAACGCCATTCTGTGATCTATTTGTTTGCTCACGTAATAATTTAATTAAAGTTTTTACAGAGTTGTTTACTACTTCTTAATGAACTTATATTCGCGACTTGGTATTCTAAAGTTTACGTATCGCATTTGTTATGGTACTCTATTTAGTATGCTTAGCTGATTTATATTTCGGGTTGAACTGATATTTTTGTTTTTTTTTCTCTTTCCTCTCTCTCTGAAATTCTTGTTTTTTTTTTCTTTTTTTCTCTTAAAATAATTTTTTAGGTACTTATAAGCTATTTAGACTTAGTTTATCTTTATATTTTGAACATTTATAGTGACATATATATAGGTATGTAATTTATATTGCCCATTAAATGGATATACTGTTGGGCTGTACTGCTTTAAATAAAAATAAAATAAATAAATAAAATATTTCCGAGTCAGTTCGATCCAGATTTGTATGATGAAAGAATCTGGATGCAACAAGATGGTGCTCTCCCACATTATGCCCGTAATGTACGCCAGTATTTAGATGACAATTTTCCAAACAGATGGATTGGTAGAAGGGGTGCAATCGAGTGGCCGGCACGTTCTCCCGATCTCACCCCACTTGATTTTTTTCTGTGGGGGCATTTGAAAAGTCAAATTTATATGAGCAAACCAGGAAACCTAGATGAACTCAAAGAACATATTAGGCAAGAAATTCGACAAATATCTCCAGAAGTGTTAGAAAATATCAGAAACTTATTTTATTATCGTCTTGGGCTTTGCCAACAAGTAAATGGTGCTCATTTTGAGCATCTTATACATTAAACGCAACTTTTAATAATTTAATGTTTTTTTTTTTGTATTTCTCCTTTAGATAATCACAAAAGTAAATAGGGCAATTTAATCAAGACAAAGGGCTCTTTTCAATGAGAGTTTAAAAAAAGTGGCTTTCCATTTGAAAAAAAAAAGTTGGGGTTAATTTGGACCCCCCTGTAGGTGAAAAAATACAAAAACTATCTTGAAATGTGAAAAAAAATAAACAAAAATCGACGGGTCTCAGGAATTTTGCGAGATAAATTTTGATTAGTTTTAACTGAATTTATTCCAAAGTCACCACACTGTATAATACCATCGTACCAATAGTGTGAGATTGTAATTTCTAAATTGATTTTTGATATAAGTGACGTAATACCCAATAAAATAGGTAACTCATTGAATACTGTTCATATTATAGAGACTTAATAGTTATAGTTAATTAATGGACGATAATTTTCTTCAAATTTTACTTATAAATATGATTGTAAAACTTTTCGTAACAAGACAACTTTACCTCTAATAAATCAGCAGGGTATACATTGAGTCGTTAAAATGTTTTTGCTGAGTATGCATAAAAATTGAAACTTCTTCAAATAGTTAGATATATATTTCATAATTATATAAAGAAACCTATTTAATTAATTAGTCAAAGAGCATTACTAAATGTATAATTTTTTTTAATGAAATGTGAGCAACTACTAACATTTATGTAGAAATACTGTAAAACATTTATAATATTAAGTTAGTAACACCTAGTTTTTTTTAAATTTTAGATTCTGTATAGTCTGTGCCTTTGGCAGCAACCAGCAAATCTACGATGGTCTCGGCGAATTTCCTTCAAGCATGCGCGTTGGCCTCAAAGATACCAACACATTTATGGACACTACCAATGCAGAAATTACCCACCTTTTACACGACAACTATCAAGATTTTTATCAAAAATTCATTCAAGTTATGGATAGTAAGTTTAATTTAATGTTAATCCTTACAGATACTTGAGTTTGGAGTTTATATTTATTTTACGCCGATAAAGTTGGGTCAAAAGGTACGGAAAATTATTTTAAAAAATATTTGAAAGGGTTAAGGAAGGGATTTAGGGAGTACACAATTGTGTGTCTAGGGAGCTAACATTAGAAAAGCACAATTGTGAAACAAAATTTATTATTTTGTATGGAATGAAATAAAACAGTTTTTATCTTTGGTTAAACGAAGAAAAACATTACATTTTAGGCAACGCATTCTGGACCGACTTTGGCACCCTTCTAACCTGCATTTAACTGGGTTCTTCATTTTTTGGCTAGTGTTCAAAACAATCAAAGCGTTTGTCTGCACAGGGCAAACTGGAAGGCATTCTTCTCTTTTTTTATTTCATTTTCTTCGACGCTAGTCTCTTCCTCTATATTTTCTTGGCATTCTGTTTTCTCCAATACACGCTTCTTAGTACCGGCAATCAGATATTCCCCAAGATTAAGTCTAAATTCCAAAAGATCCATAATATCTTTGCTTCGAAGGTTTTGACTATAACAATCCCTTCGATACTCCATCCAGCTGTTGGATGTAGGATGGCCTTAAGAGTCCATTTCCGGGTTCGAAAGAAAGATCGATAGTATTCCATCATTTGGTCGCAATCATCTACACCACCCATGTTTTCGTTGTATGATTTAACAACAGCTGGGCATGCTATGCCTGCACGTTTTTTTCTGTTTCATTCTATCTTTGCATCTCAGTTTCCGGCTGTCTTCCAAAAGCTGTGGATATCATTAAAACAGATTTAATATCTTTCCACTTTGTAATGTAAAGCTTATTATCGGTTCTAACAACTTCTTCTGACTCTCCCCTATTCATTAAACTGTCTTTTTTAAAATCAAACCCTTTCACTCTGTTGGACATCTATATTCAATCTCGTCAATTTGTTCATCAAAGCAATAGTTGAAAAGTATCTGTCAAAATACAGGTAACTATTTTGAGGTAATGTTTCTGCTAGACGCAATATTATTCAGGGTCGCAAGCCTAAATCCCTATCTTTTAGTGGGGTAGTATTGCCCTGGTAAATTTCAAAATCAGTCCGTCGGATGTCGTAAGAACGAAATTTTTCATTGGTTTTGATTTATTTTTAACAAATTGTCGAACTGGACATCTTCCCAAAAAAGGAATCATTTGTTCGTCAATAGAAAAAACTGTCTTTTCTTTTCTTTCAATGGCTATCTATTGCGAACCAAATCAATTACCGGCTGTAGTCTCCACAATCTATTCTTTTTTTGTTCCTCTTCTGATACGCTAAGATTGTCAACGACATGTAAATTTACACGTATCATGTAAAACCTTTGTCGGGCATGACCCCATCAATTAATGGGAACTTATATTTTCCATTCCAATACATACAGTATCGGACAAAATTAGAGAGACTCGACTACTTCTTTTATGTAAGATAAAAATGATTAATTTTTTTTTGTGCTGAAGGATGTTATGTTTTGAAGTAGTTTAAAAAGGCACTAAAATAAATTTAAAAAAAAAAACATTTCTCAAGATTTATTAGGAAAAATAAAAAAATGCAAAAAATTCTGTGCGACAAAATTAGAGAGACTTATCCTTAAAGTACATTTGTACCCTACACTAATCAAACTAACCTAATACTTTGTCCAGTACCCTTTATTCTGGATAACTTTTTCACATCTATTCGGCATCGATCCCATGAGATTCGAAATTACAGCCGGATCCATTGATTTCCAGGCATTCTCGATTTCTTCAAATAATTGAGCACGATTCCCGATGTTTTTAGTGCGAATCTTTTTCTCTATAATCTCCCAAAGATTTTCAATTGGGTTCAAGTCCGGCGATTGCGGTGGCTATTTTAAAACTTGAATTTTGTTAGCCAAAAACCATTCCTTCACAAGTTTGCCCGTATGTTTGGGGTCGTTATCGTGTTGGAACGTGAATCTTAGCGGCATTTCCCATTCGGCGTAAGGCAACATTACATCTTCCAGTATAGTCCGATACATAAATCTATCCATAGTGCCCTCAATTTTGTGGATAGGACCCATTCCATAACCCGAAAAACAACCCCAAACTATTAAATTGCCACCTCCGTGCTTCACAGTACCAGTAACATATTTTGGATCAAGCCTTTTGTTTGCTGGGCGATGTACGAACTGCGCTCCATCACTTCCAAAAATATTATATTTAGACTCGTCACTAAACAAAACCTTATTCTAGTCCTTAGCTGTCCAGTAACGGTGACGTGTTGCAAATAACATTCTAGCAGCTACATTTTTTTTTGATAGATGGGGTTTTTTTTGCTGGTCTCCTTCCAGGAAGCCCCGCCTCCACTAATCGCCGCTGCACAGTCCTGGATGAAACCCCAGGCGCCTCCAATTCAGCCAAAATCTGTGTTGAAGATAGACGCGGATTATTCTGACTTAGTCGTTTAATTCTCCTGTCCAGCAGTACTGAGGTTTTTCTCTTGCGGCCACCTCTTTTAAGGTTTGTCACTCTTCCACGGAGCTGATAATTTTTTATTGTTCTGGAAACCATTTGTTTACTGACGTTGAATTGCTCTTTTATTAATATTTGTAAGCGACCTGAGTTATAGGCTTCTATAATTTTTTCTTTTAGGTCTATGGAATAATGTTTACCACGAGGCATTGCTAATGATATTCTCAAACTAATAAACAGAAATTAAACTAATCGCGACTTCAGCGAAACTAAATACAAAATGAGTCTCTTTAATTTTGTCGCAGTAATTTTTTATCAATGTTAAAAACATTCTTTAAATAAATGTAAACATGAGCTACAAAAATGAATTGTTGATAATAGAATTCTTGTCAACTCCGGTATACACTGCTTAACAAATATTAATATCATTTCAAGTACAAAAAATTGGAGTTGGCAAATAGAGAAGTCTCTCTAATTTTGTCCGATACTGTATGTATCCTTGGAAGATGAATACATCTCATCAAAGCATTCATTCCGAAAAATTTCTTTATTTCTTGAGAGGTAAATTTGTTTTCTTTTGCATTTTGTTGCAAGAAATACTGGGAAGTGAAATTTGAGTGATGATGAGTTTTTACGATGGATGGAGTATAGTCCTCTTTTACAGGAACATCCTTGCTTTTAAAGTTTCCATGCTTCCACTGGAGAGTCTGGAAATGTATGATTTTGGGTAAATCATCTTCTGAATCTGAAGAGCTAACAGCTTCATTTGGTGCTACAATTGGGATCTTTTCGTGAATTTCAAACTCATCTTCTTCATCCTCGGACTCTAAATCCGACCCAACTTCGTCTAGAAGTTGGAACAATGCCTCCTCGTCATCCCTTAGATGGTCCAAATCAATTTCTTCCTGTAACACAGAATTAATTGTATCCAACTTAATTAAAACCAAACCACGTTAACTCCCGTGGCTCACAATTGTGATATGCATAACAAAACCATTCTTGGAATCAACAATTTTAAAGATATTTTCAATCTCTAAAAACAATACACTTAATTGAAGTTTATTATGCCTATTTAATATTAAGCACTTCTTTTTTCCCCAAAATTCTATAAATAAATAATAACTTACCTGCTTGAGCCATTGTTGAAAATAATCTGAAACTTTTCAGGTTATGACAAGAATGCACTCCTGGCAAAATAAACGATTTGCGCATGCACACATAAAAGGCACTATTCACAATTATGTCGCACAATTCTCTACCCAGATTAAACATTTTTTGATCCTTATAACACTAGTAAATATGGAAGTCACAATTGTGACATCGGGTAGCGTAAGGGTTAATGTATTGCATCATAAGCTTTCTTTCTATTTTAAAAGGCCTTTAAAACTTACGTACCTAAATAGTGACCTTAACCACCTATTCAATTCTAATTTTTGTGTTTTTCCCCGAAAAATCATAAATTAATCAAATAGATATCATGTACAGGGTGACCATTGGGATCTCGGAAACCATAAGAGTTACAGGGTCGGTTAAATGGAGGCAAAGTTGCGCAATTTGGAGCACAGAATAAACGATCTTACAGAAGCGAAGGCTTGCGTCGGCTCCTTTGATATCCGTGAACCAGTTTTTTATAAGCCCAACTGACAGATGCACCCGGCACAAATACACTGAGATATCTCGTAAAGTTGTAGTAAATGCATACACCGAACGAAGTGCGTTTATTTTTAAAATCATAATGGTAATATTCATATAATACGGGAGCAAACTACAAAATTTAGTTACATTTCAAATAGGATTTTTTTTGTTAAGGCTTATATTGGTCCTTGCTTTTTAGAATAATTATAATAATTATTATTTTTATAAAAACTGTTATTTGACAGTTTTGATACACGATAGAGGTGTAGGTTAGTATACTTTTAATTTGTTTTGGAATTGAATTTTTGTGTTAGTTGTTTTATGATAATGGTAAATAATATTTGCGTTTAGTAAGGCACTAACTGAGAAAAAGTCTGCTACTTGTGTGATGTTAATGTTTAAAACACAACACATTTAAGAGTAGGTATCATCGGCTTTTATATATTTATATATAAAAAGATATATGTATGTATTATTATATACATATGTAGGTACCACACATACGTCCATATTTTATAAAGGTATTATACGTGGTATAGTCGCCGTCCATTATGATAGTCTGGAACAAAATATAAGATTTTTAAGGGTTTTACTACTACTATATTATGCACTTGCATGGATAAACCAGTCCATAAAAAGACAGATGATTGAAAATTAAAGTCATTATTCTTTATCACATAAAAATACTCTATACCTAAATCAACCTTAATATTTTTATCTATGTACAATGTTATGTACCTGCACGTATGTACATATGGTTTAGGTATATACATATATGTTTATTAAATTAAATAATGTTTATTCTGTATTTATTTGCATGGCACGACAAATTAATTAGGGAATATTCTGAACTTTTCAAAGCTTTTAAACAACCATAATAATAATGAATAATACATAATAATGTAACTTTTCTATACCTACTTTCTTTTATTATTGTTATTGCTCACCTTCTAATATCCCTAGGAAACGAAAATAAACTTTTTCCAGCGACGCTTTTGGCAAAACAACCCCTATACAAACAAAAAGTTGGCATTTTAGTGTTTTTTTTTAAGTTTTTAGCACAACACAAATGAAAGAAAAAACAAAGTCACAGAGCACAGAGTTAAACTCCAAAACAAGGTAATGTGTAATACCTACTTAACAAAAATAAAATAAAAAACGGCAAATTACAAAATATCGCAAATATATACACTAACGCTCGTACTAATACACTAATTATGACCCGATACCCCACGTGGGCGACGACAGATGTACCCGTTAGAATGGGGGTAAATGGGAGGAGCCTGAACGAAAAACCAGTTCGGTAAAAAGGGCTAGCCTTCGCTTCTGTGAGATCGTTTATTCTGTGATTTGGAGCTTAATAAAATGACGTTCAAAAAATTTTAAAATTCCGGTTACTACTCCAGAGTTATCCGAAAAAAATCGAAAATTGTCAAAATCGTTTTTACCTTCTACCGACTTTATTTAAAGAGATATCGAAAAACTAAAAACAGTTTTTCATTGTCACTTTTTATGTCCAACAAACATGACGCAAAAAAAAAAATAATCCGACGTTTCGTTTTTTTTTTTCGATCATCATCAACTTTATTTTTTCTTATGGGCGCCATATTGGATTTTCTCATTTTTAAAAAGTATTTTTAATTGCCTTTAAAATGAGGTATCTCACTTGCATGCCCGATTACTCCTTCTAAGTACTTCCCATAAGAACTCCATGAGGGCAAGAGAGAAGATATATCAATGGGATTTCCAAATAAATTGATTTTATATAAACTGAAGTTATAAAATCCTTTGTATTTGATACTGTGGTTTTTTTTTAAAACAATTTAATGAAAATGTATCCTTTTCAATGAAATGTATTTGTTTTCAGACAGTTCAACAATTGCAGTAGAACAACTAATAGGATTCGCAAATGCCACAAACATATCAGAGATTCAGACATTTTCACAAAATCTTCAAAATATTAAAGTTATGCTCTTTTCTCTCAAGAATAATACAAACCAGATAAGAGTTTATGCTTCACAACTCAATGATGGTAAGTAACTATTGCGTAAGGAAAATGATTTGTCATATATAAATTCGTAGAATCTTAGGTTATGATTTATTTATTTTTTTAGCTGTTAGAAAAGTCAAGTGGGATCTGACCACTACTTTAACCCAATGCAGCTTCCGTTTTTGTGATGAATTTTCACAGGAAATTACAAAATTACAGACCAGTATAGATTTTAATAAGGTAAATATTCGTTGTTTTTTTATATTTAATCATGTTAAGTCCGTATACCCTCTAATTGTATTATTACCTTTTTTACATGCAGTACCTTGATAGATACTTTCCTAGGGTAAGTGGTGTTAGTCAAGATTCCTGTTCTAATGATGCCAAAATAATTTTCTTAATTCACTGAATATTTTTTTAATGTGTTGAATTTTGTGAGGGCTAAAAAATTTATTTCTTAAGATTTTATTTTATTATTGAAGTACAGTTTGGAATAATCACGCAAGATTTAAATAGAGTAAAAATGAATATCTCTAGTAGTCCTGAGTGATCGTGTTCTCGTAGTGAAGTGTGTAAATAAATTAGTTGATTATTTTCGGTTAAAACAATTAAAAAATTGTCTACTTCACACCTAACGAACGGGAAAAACGCCACAATATTAAGACAAAAAAACTTACTATAAGTGTAACAATAAGTAAGTATCCCAAATCCAAGAAGAAAAATTCATTGGCGTAAGACGCTATCCAAGCCAGTTATTGCGTCATTCGTTGAGAGTTGCTAGCGGTTGTAAAAGCGATGGTGCACATCTACAAGGACCTCCGTGGGAGGAAGTTCTTGTTGTAAACGGACCATGCAGCTTTAAAATCGCTCCTTTAGTCTGAAAATCTAAAGTGACAAGATGGATAAAGAGGCTACAGGAGTTTAATTTTAACAGTAAACATCGGGCAGGGAGACTCAATGGACATGGAGATGATCTATTAAAAAGAGTCTGTCCAAAGTACTGTCGTCGATAATCCTTGGTAACATGGGGATCTTCTAAGAGACCAAAAGGAAGTTCTTGATATACAGATAGTCCTAACCTGGATAATGAGATAAAGGGAAGAAGCCAACTTGGGAAGAAGTTTCCGAGTATTTTTTCAATTTCAAGACATATTGGGGACAATGCAACTCGTAATTTTGGATTTAAAATAATCGAAAATAGTGTTTGCACTTAATAAACGGGAAATACGGTATAATATCAAGACAAAAAACATTCAATAATTACATTTTTGTATTTCTTTGCATATTTGGCATTTGGAGATGCGTTTGAATTAATGTCATACATATATTTCACGGAGTGATAGTACTCATCAAAATGCCGTCATTATATCCGTGTTCAATTTCTATAATAATGTGTGACATTTTCATGAATTGGCTACAATTTTATTTTTCAAAAGTTTTCTGAAGCCATCCCTTATAAATTTTGGTCATGAAATTTAATATGTTCTTTTGTTAAGCTTTTTTGTATCTTGCACTATTCTCATATATCTTACCGTTATTGTATTTATTTTCAATTTAATAAAATAATTTAAAACCAAACAATTGATAAATAAAACAAAATCATAAAATGTGAAAATGTCCGGCGCTCTTCAACAACACACAACGCCTCATGGACTGGTGACTTACTATAGTAGTATCTATAAGTTTTACGTAAAATATTTTACCAATGGAATCATTTAAATTATTTGATTTCCTAATTAAAATTTTATTATTAGGTCCCCGACGTAACTGATACAATAAACAGTTTTGATCAACTGGATATAGAGAGCATTCAGAAGGACGTAGAAGAGGGAAAAAAAAGTTTGGATCAATTAACCGAAAGTATTAACAAATCGGTGAGTGATGGATTAGATACTGCCCGGGAAAAAATTAACGAAGCTGGTAAGTTTTTTTTGAATATTATTTTCTCTTATAATATTTAACTCGTTTAAATATTTTTGTTATTATTAGCCAAGAAATGATTTAAGGGTACCTACGGAATAACCGAGGGAATAACAATAGGTCTAAATGGTAACCTTAATTTTTTTTTATCTCAAAAATTGTCATAATGGTAAATTTTCACACGTGCTCACACTATAAAATAATAAGATGAGGAAAATAAGGAATGCAATGGAAAAAAAATTTTTTACTCAGTTATAAACTCATAAACCCTTTTGCCTTCTATGATTCGTGGACTATCGTTTAGAAATTATGCCTTCTCTCTGCAACTTGTACAAGTAAAACTAACCAAATCGAATGTTTGCCGGTCAAAATGCAGCAAAGTGATCGGTCATCCAAGATTATTCTTAACTCAAAAAATAATGTTTGAATCGTGACACTCACTGTAATTAAACTTTTTAATATAATTTCCTGAAACTATGTTATTAGATATGTGTAGTCATTAACTGAATAAGTTTATACTTATCCATAAACTAATTTATTAAATATTTTAGGAGAAACAATCGACTACAACCTTAAAACCGTCACCGACCAAATATCTGCTGTGAAAGATAGCATCAATATAAATTTCTCCCCAATAATTGACAATACGAATTATTATACCACCGAATACGGAAAGTATATTTACTATGCCGGTTTGACGGTGTGCTGCATTTTGCTGTTAGTGACCGTGTGCATCGTTTTGGGGCTGATTTGTGGCATTTGCGGCAAGAGGCCGGATGGGTACAGCGATAATTGTTGCAACAAAGGAGCTGGAAGTAGATTTTTAATATGGTAAGTAATATTGCGTTCTTTTTCATAGGTATTAATATTTTTTTGGCGACATATTTTGTTCATATCTCTGACATTTTTAATATACCTACAAATAACTTTTATTTATTTATTTATTTAATCAATACACGGGATCAATCCCATTACCGGAAAAAGGAGGCCAATCCGCCGGCCACATATAGGGTGGACCTAAATAATGCGACTTTCGTTATGTCATTTTTTAAATGGGCGCTCGGTATTCAATATCAATATATGATATGCGAATATCATATTTGCCTAAGTCTGTGTATTAGTAATTCCATTATAATAGGTATAATAATTAATAAGTTACATATAATTCTATTTAACCCGTTTTTTCCTAAGTTTAAATAAATTAAAATTACCTGTTATGCTCGAGTTGCATGAGTATGCAAAACTTTTGAAAATTGTATTTTTAGAAAAAAATCAAATTAACTAATTATATTTTTCTGTGAAAATTTGTTTTTTTGTTTCTAAATATTTTTTTAAAATTTTTTTAAATTGATGTTCCATTTTTGGAACACTGGGAACACATGGGTGCATTAAAACCAACTTTAATTTTTATGAACAAAAGTCAAGTTTAATTTAAAAAATTAATAAATAAAAAAAATTTAAAAATAAAATAATTATTAAGTGGACACATGATAATTTGATTATGGTTCCGAGCCTCTAACGGCTTTGATGTTTTAGGGCGTCCTCCAGTTGACATAGGCCTTCCATATTTTCTTAAATTTACCTGCACCACCTTTCCTCGAAACTTTAACAAATCCACTTTTTCGCGTTTGGTTGAAGTCTGTAATACTGCCAGGCGTTATGTATGCACGAGTTCAGGCAAAATGCGAAAAGGCTCCACCACCATTTTTTGGAACGAACTTCAATTCTATAGTTATGTATATTTTGATCCATTCGGTCCACTCCACCCATATATTTATTGTATTGCCCGACTACAAAAGGCTGAGGAACCAGACATTTTTTTTTCTCACTGGAAATCCACCGACTAACTTGACCAACAGGATTCACCGGATCGCAACTACTTACAATTAGAACAGGACGGTTATCATTCCATGAGGTATTTGTTATTTGAGAATTAGCGTCTGTATAATAATCAAAGCTGTCTCTTGTACCCTTTTTTTTGCATTTTATTGCTCAAAGGACAATTCTCTAATCTATTCCCGTTGATTGTACCTGTATATCCTACTCCGATCTTCTGGAGCGAATTGACTCATTTTAGGGAGGAAAATCTCTAGAAGGATCTATCGCCATAAATTTTAAATGGGATCCTCCCAATCCTAGGTCCATGAGGCGCTACATGGCTTTTGCTTGTTTACCTTGATAGGGATTAAATTGTATTAGGTACCGAGATTTTTCACACAAGGACCATATTTTATAGCCGTACCTAATAGGTTTATCTTTTATATACTGCTTCGCTCCATGCCTTCCTGGTACCATACTTTCATCAATAGACAGTTTTTCGTTAAGCAGAGCATAAGACAAAAATCGGTCATTCAACATGTTGAAAAGTGGTTGCAACTTCGCAAATTTATTGTCTTGTTCTAAATCATTATTATCAGCACAATGCGCAAATTTTTTTAACAATTCAAACCGATTTCTTTGCATTGCGTTGGCTACTAATGGATTGTATGTATCAGTATCCGCCTCCCAAAGCATACGCCATCTTGGAACTTGTAAATGCCCGGATAAATATAAAATACTAATAAAGTATTTTAGTTCTTCTGCATCAGTACTAAAATTATGACTGCCTTTTTGTCTAGCATACAAATTAAACATTTCTACTAAATAATTACATATTTCAATATCAAAAAATGATTCAAAGCACGCAACAGCATCTGGAAATATGTCGACGTTTGCGCCAGGCTCTTTCGGAGTTGCGAAGATTTCCTCAATATTTTTATCCTGATCATTATCTCCAATATGTTCTTTATTTTAGCACAAGCTTCTGACTGCATTTGACGACCACTAAGGTGATTTACATTAGCTGAAGGAACTTCATCATCATCAGAATCCTCTTCAGAATCCCTTCCATCGTTTGGAGGTGTGATAAAAATATCTGCAGCTCAAAACTGCTCATCTTCAGCTAAATCAATTAGTTCTTGGGTCGTGTAATACCTATAATAAAAATAAAAAATTATGTTCCCGCTTGTTCCCAGTGTTCCAATATAGGAACAACCTAAAATGATCAAATCATTAAGTAACTTTTAATAATATTCGTATTGGGTATATAAAATATCTTGAATTATATCACTTACAATAAATTCTTTGTAGCAGAGCAATTTAATTATCAAAACTATAAAAATTATATTTACTTTTTTAACGCCATATTGTGAACTTAAAAAAAAATCAGTAATTAGCACACTAAATGCGAAAAATTTGCAAAAACGCACATCAAACCTTTTCCTATGCTAGCCAGAACGACACTAACACGACTAGTGTTGGGTTGCTATTTAGCAGTCTGCTATTTTTTCACTGCCTTTGGTTCAGTAGCAACTGCTATCTGCTATGAGTTTAAGAATCGCTGCTATTAATTTTATTATGACAGAATTTACTCTCCATAAACTCCAAATACTACAAGAATTTGGTGACGACGACCCAGACAAAAGAATCTAGTTTTGTAAAATAATAACATATTTAGGTACGGCAGAACCTCGACTAGTACCTTTGTGATGAGTGTAACTTTTATTTAAATGCGCATGTTAATAAGCAAAACTCGTTACTGGAATGACGAGAACCCACACAGATAGATTTAGAGAAAGGCATACCCAGTATCCCCAGAAATTTAATGTCTGGTATATTGCGAGATGATATCATCGCTGAAATGCTACAGAGGTCTATGAAACCACTAATAGTCCGAAAATTAGAAAATTAGAGAGACACACGGAAAACTACCTTTAGAAGAACGTTTACTAGGTACAATTCCAACAGGATAATTCCTGTTAGGCAATGATTGGATGATCATTATGTAAACTAGTGAATTTAATAAAGAGGCCTTATTGAATAGCCACATAAATCACCGGATCTAACACCTCTTGGTTTTTTTTGTCGGGTCACCTAAAAACTGTGGTTTTTAAAACGCAACCTGAGTCACTAACGCAACTCCAGCATAGAAGAGTTCAAGAATACCGTGCTATATTCACAGAAACATTTATAAATGTACTTGAAGAATTTAAAAGTAGGCTTTATTATTGTCTTCGAAATAACGGAAATCATTTTTTATCATTTAATTAAATAATAATAAAAATTTTAAAATAGTGTTTAACAAAGAATCATTTCCTGCAATGTAGCCTTCTCTAGTATCATTGGAAGGCATTTTTCAGGAATTTTAACATAATGTATCACTCAATCCTCTTCCTATATAAGATATTAGGAACGTATCTCACTCAGTCCAAGTGGTTGCAGATAAGAATAAAATAATATGCTTGTTTTTGTTCCCCCTTCGTTCTATAGAAACTCTTTTCAGCGTTTTTTGATTAAGTTTTTCGTTCCTAGTATACGCCATTTCAAGTTTTTAAATTGTCACCCGGTATATCAAATGGAAGTGCTTCTACCATTTCCGATATGAGAAGACCCTTCGGGTTTCCTACCTACACCCCCAATTTGGGCGTTTAGGTCGCCTCCTACCGACATGGGTTTGTCAGGGGAAAAGAAATTTACCATCTGGACTCGAGTTACTTCTTTGGTAGGTCTTGAGTAAACGGAACCTAAAAGAATAGGGCTATCTGCTATGAGTTTAAGAATCGCTGCTATTAAAATAGCAACTGAATTTTTTTACGCAGGCACCTCGCCAGCTGATTGTCTGGTGTCTTGTTGGTTGCAGCGGCACAGCGGGCACTAATATTTGAGGCTATGAGTGCAATATCGGACTAACCCACAAAAATTCAAAATCGGCTTTATTGTAGAATATTATCCGTCAACTTGAAATCTATTTACTGCACAGTGGACCAAACGACCTATTCCTTTTCGTTACGAGATAGAGGCAGCACTAAGAAGTTGAGAAGGAACTTCACCAAAGGAAGGCTCAATGCGCTAGAGACACCCTAAGAAAAGACACTGAACTGCCAAAAAGTTGAAACGCAGCAGTCATATTATGTTTTGATCTAATAAAGACTTTTCCTACACCTGTACTTACCACAGGCATTTGGTTATGGACTTACTGCTTTAATATACATGAAATGGCAACCAATAATTCGTTCATGTTTGTATGGGATGAAAGTATTACTTCCAGGGAGCTGCAAGAGGTGGGATCTTGTTATATTACATAAAAAACTTTGTTACATCGAAGGGACTTATTATGTATTCTGACCAATGTGGTGGTCAGAATCGTAATATAAAAATGTCATTGATATGTAACTATATTACTGCATCTCCATTATTTATGTCATTCCTATTTACCATGCGACCAAGATTTCGGAATCTTAGAAAAAGAAAAGGAATTCCATCCACATATCTTTATACCTTAAGACTGGGATACAGTCATAAGACATGCTGAAAGTAACATAATAAACAGAAAAGGCTCAAAATCCAATGGTTAAGGTTTAGAAAAGATTTTCCCAATACTATTCAGTATAAGTACTCAAATAATGAAGAGGTTTATTTTAACACAGTAGATTTTAATAAAAGGAAATCTGTTTCCAAGGAAATTAAGGATCTGCCCCTTTTATACCCAAATAGTAATGCCATTAATGACGCTAAAAAGAAAGATCTCCTTGAGTTAATGAAATTCATCCCTCCTATATACCGAAATTTTTATAAAAATCTGAGGTCATCCGCTCAAGCAACTGGAGGTGAAGTAATTGGCCCAATTGAGGACGAAGAAACTTTACCTATTTAATAAAAAAATAAAGTTTCTATTTTTTTAATTTATTCCCGTGACAATACGAGTAATAAAGTTTTTGACGTAAAACTTATTATAGCTTAAGTTATAGTAACCCATTAAAAATCCCAATCTATTTTAAATGCAGAGTGGACTAACCCACATAGAAAAATCGAATATTAGCCATATCCAAAAATTTAAAACAAATTCCGCAAATTTAAGTAACATTCAATTAATTCGAACTACAAAAATGTCCTTTTAAAAGGGTTTTGTACACTTACATTTTCGTATTTTTTTAAGCCTGTTTTTTAGCACTTAATAATATTGGGGTTAGTCCAAGTAGTAAATTTACAGCTAGGACTAGCTGTAAATCTGTTTACCTATCGAATAAAACTCAAATAGCACCTGCCATTAAATAGCAGCTATTTTCGACTGCTATTTTTGATTCGCATTAGCAAAAGCATTTGCTATACGAAAATAGCAGGTTTGTCCCAACACTAAACACGACCGCGCGACGGAAAGATAGTTAAGAGCACGCTTCTCAGAAAAGAGAGGGGGACAACGTGGTCGTTCCGATTTTGGACATTTCCAATCTCGGAACTCTGGAAAAAAAACGGGTTATATAATATAATATAATATATTATATTTATTACTATATTTTTTATGAACATTCGTTAAATTGCTATTTAGTGAACAAAAAATATCAGAATGCGTACTTTTTCAAAATAAGAGTGCCGGCATAATAATGTATATTATGCTAGAGAAGCAACTTTCAACTACACTACTAAAGTTAATAAATTAATGTTCATCACCCAAAATGTTTATAAAAATTTAACTAACCCTTCGTGCACATTTGAAGCGACATTTTTTGAGAGTTACCAAATATTCATTCAGCGATTATAAATATTCCACATAGCGGTTATACGTAAACTTTACCAAACATCAAGAATCAATTTTAAATAACTTGGTTCAACTTTTTATGGCTTCACTTTGAATTAATGCCTTGATGAAAGTTTTTCCTATATTTACTTTTTAAATGTATTTTTTGCTATAATATTGATATTTCAATTTTATTTTTCAGCGCCGTGGGAATAATGTTTCTTTTCGGCTGTATAATATCAACAGTGACCCTAGTGACTCTCGTTACGGGAGTGATAACGGAGAAAGCAGTGTGTGTTTCTCTACGAGATCCAGATCCAGATAAATATACTGTAGTGAAACTGCTGGATGACACTATGAAAAATCAAAGCCAATTAAAAATAACTTTTAGCGGGCTCATTAACGATTGTTTCCAAAATAAGAGTGTATATAACACTTTTCAACTGAAAAATGTATTTGATCTAGCAAAGATCAAGGAAGGACTAAATATTGAGGAGCAATTGAATAAGCTGAATTTTACCGTTGAAATTCCTAAAAATTTTACGCTCGTGTCAAATGATACTTTCGATAAGTTGAGAGTGTTTAGTCCGGACATACAAGTAGACAAGTTTAGGGATGAGGTAGGTTTCTTGTCTATTTAGTTTTTATTTTTTTTATTTATGAACTTTAGTAAAAATTAATGTTAATACTTACCAATTGATTTATAAGTATATATACAGTGTGTCCCACTTAAGGGTTAGCCACCCCTCTAAAATTTTTGTTTCTTGACCAATTTTCAAAAACTTTTTTTTGTTGGATAGATGGTCAAAAATGGCACTTATGAGCCAAGTTCGACATTTAGAAAAAGCAGGTCATGGCCTACTGTATTCAAGTTTGAAGTGCAAAAAATCGAGAAGTAGTATTAGCGATATTTATTTTTGAAAAATGATAGTGGATTATTGTTCAGGACCACTTAAAACATAAGTGTACCAAATTTGGTTATGATAGTATACAGGGTGTTGAAATAAATTAGAGTCAAATTTTTAAAAGGCGCAATAACATTCTTAATCAAATACGAATATTTTTAAAATTTTTGGCTAATTGGCATGCATCTTGAGAACACAAAGGTTGGAAATATCCTTCAATAAACAACAATCCATCATATTATCATACTATTTTGGGCTCAATTTGTTTGTTTTTTTATGAGTTTATTTGTTAAATTCCAAAGATATGATTGTGTCTGGTTAAAAATTATTTTGTGGGAATTTTACCCAAGTATGCTATTAAAAAAAATGTTCCTGACAGTTTGTCAAAGTTTTCATGCATTTAGTTCATTTTGACTGCTTGTCGAACAATTATGGGTGATTATAATTTAAACGAAAGAGTTGAAGTAGTACGGCTAGTTGGCGATGGAGTTAGAACATTTCGTGAAGCTGCGGCGGAATTTGATAGGAGACATCCTGGTAAAAACATCCACCATTCAACAATAGCCAGAATAAACTACGGGTTTGATCAGTCTGGTTCAGTAGGCGGAGTACGTTCTCATTTACATCGTAATCGAGAAAATAATAATAACCAAATAATTCTTGAATACTTTAATGCTAATCCGCAATCTAGCATTAGAGTTGCTAGTGTCACCATAAATATTTCCAAAAATTGCATATGGAGGTGTTTAAAGAAAAATAACAAGAATCCTTTCAAGCCTATATTCCTTCACATTTTGGAACACGGGGATGAAGAACGCAGGATGGAATATTGTTTGTGGTTACAAGGCGAGTATTTGGCTTACCCTACATTTTAATAATAATAATAATAATAATAATAGACAGTTTATATTTCCTCATAAGATATTACATATTCTCACTCATAGATATAAATAAGTTTACAATATAAATACAAAGAAAAAAATCCATCAGTGTGTATTAATTCAGCATGTAACTGTAAAGAGGAAATAAAGGTCATGTTTCAGCTACCCTCAGATGAAGGAGCTGTTAGGACCTTGAATATTACACTTATAATTTAAAAAAAAAAGTGGCGAACCGCATTATAAACTGTACGAATAGCATGCATACCCTACATCCATAACTAACCTAAAAGAAAAGAAATCTAAATTATCCTAGCTTACTTATTATTTACTAATAGGAGGCAGAAAAGGAGGAACGAGGGGGACAGGTATATTGACTATATTTCTGTTGTATACATATAAAAATTTATATTTCCAAACGCGCAGATGTCAGTATTAACAAGAAATAACAAATTATTTCAATGCATTAAATATTATTTCGTTTAGATGAAAGAACCATTTTTATTGGTTTTTTAAAAGCCGATGTAGATTTAGAAAACTTCCGAATTTTGCATTTATTAATTTTGGACACAATTTTTTGACAAAAATTTTATACACCGATGAGGCAACATTTACTACAAACGGCATTGTGTCATCTCAAAATATTAGAATGTGGAGTAACGTAAATCCCCATTGGGTGATACAATGTAAAAGGCAGTATTCGCAGATAATTAACGTATGGTGCGGTATCTTG
This sequence comes from Anthonomus grandis grandis, assembly GCF_022605725.1. Lineage (NCBI taxonomy): Eukaryota > Metazoa > Arthropoda > Insecta > Coleoptera > Curculionidae > Anthonomus > Anthonomus grandis. Next base: position 1,957,347 of record NC_065546.1, read on the forward strand.
AACGAACGTATAATCGGGCCGTTTTTCTTTAATGAAAATCTAAATGGACTTTCTTCGATTCCTGGAAGGTGATTTTAGTGACGTAATCGATGATTTGCCGTTAGCCGAAACAAAAAAATTACACATACAATTTGACGGTGCGCCTATCCACAATGCAATGGTAGCGCGGAATTGGCTAAATCAGAATTATCCGAATCGATGGATAGGACGAAACAGTCCATTAATTCAGTGGCCAGCACGTTCCCCCGACCTTTCTCCCTTAAATTTTTTTCTTTGGGGAAGCCTTAAAAACAAAGTGTACAAATCAAGACCGCAAACTACATGATCTTTGTGAGCGCATTAGACAAGAGTGTAATGAAATAAGCAGGGTATAGTTAAGAAGGGTGATAGTAAACAACAGAAGACGCATAGAAAAATGTATAAGAATTGATGGAGGACATATTGAAGGAACTAATATTTAGTTTTGTGGCATCTTTGGCATTTTTAAATTTGATTGTTAGCAAAGATAAAATACTAGTAGTATTATCTTTGGTGTTAGGTAATTCCTTAAGGTAATTATTTTCAGTTTTTGCTGCTTAGCCTACATTACATTATTAAGTAACTAGTGAAGTGTGAATTGCAACCTAACAATGTTATAAAACTAAAAAAATTAAAAATGAAGTTGTATTATTGTGAAGCCCAAAATAGTATGATAATATGATCGATTGTTGTTTATTGAAGGATATTTCCAACCTTTGTGTTCTCAAGACGCATGTCAATTAGACAAAAATTTAAAAAATATTCGTATTTAATTAAGAATGGTATTGCGCCTTTTAAAAATTTGACTCCAATTTATTTCAACACCCTGTATACTATCATAACCAAATTTGGTACACTTATGTTTTAAGTGGTCCTGAACAATAATCCAGTACCATTTTTCAATAATAAATATCGCTAATACTACTTCTCGATTTTTCGCACTTCAAACTTGAATACAGTAGGCCATGACCTGCTTTCTCTAAATGTCGAACTTGGCTCATAAGTGCCATTTTTGACCATATATCCAACAAAAAAAGTTTTTGAAAATTGGTCAAAAAACAAAAATTTTAGAGGGGTGGCTAACCCTTAAGTGGGACACACTGTAGATAGGTTTCTTTTTAATCTTCTATTTTGCCATTAATTTGTTGTAGGGTTAAAGTAGCTTGGGACGTATTGCTATTTTATTTTTTTTAGCACAAAGCTTATTGTTTTAATTTATTAGGTAAGAAGTCAATGATACGTTAATTTCTTGCGAATGGAATAGTTGGATATGCTCTTAGATTTTACTTTGTGTTTAATGAGCATAAACGGCCTAAAAAGTTCTTAAGTGGTTATTAAAAATATTTGGGAATTACGTTCACTTTGGAAATGTGTGTAACTATACAGGGTGTTAGTTAAGGGTGTACACTATCTTTCTCTCAATTGTATCTTTCTCTCCCTTGATATCAGGAATTACGAAAAAAAGAAATTTAACCAAAATTAGTAAATTAAAATATGAGTTTGATACGTCATTAGAAATCTCAGTAAATTTTATATGAATTGGCGTAGAGCAACTTTTGTTATTTTTAATTTGTATAAAACAGTGAAAGTCAGACATCGGATTTATGTGAGGCTTTATTATCTAGTAATAATACGTATAGTAAACATAGAATTTAATTCTTTAATAAAAACCTTAAATATTTATGCGAATTATTACAAATTTGTATATGCTTTATTCTTGACAATAATAACTTCTGTCTGGACATCGAATTTTCATAGAAGGTAAAAGTTTGTAAATATAATCTTGATGTATAGAGTTCCACCGGTTTTGGGCTTCGTTATACAGTTCGGTCAAGTTTGATGGTTTTTTCTTATGAATGGCCCTGTGAATTTCATCTTACATGTTCTCTATCGGGTTAAGATCGGGACTCTGTGCTGGCCAGAGTATTACGTAAACGTTATTTTTAACACGCCAATCGATTTATTGATTTGGAGTTGTGTTTCGGGTGCTACTTGGGTGTTTACAGCAATCAGTAGGTTCAGACAATTGGGACCTAAGAGTTTATAGGTCATTTGGTTCTAAAAACATCCTTGAGAAATCTGTTGTGAATAAATTGGATAAATTGAGGTTCATCAAGTAAGTGAATGCAAACCAACTTTATTGTATTATGAAAATAAGGCTAAAATATTCTATTGATGGAGCTTCTGATAGAGCTGACAAAATAGGGGATGGTGTTTGTGTTCTGATAAGAATAGACAAACACCTTTATCCAAAAAAACCTTTGTACTTGTCGACTTTAATTACTTCCAGAACACATGGAGAACTGTGACACTGAAGAGGCAGGATAGATTTGCACAGGATTTTCTGGAAACTTATGAGGAAATAAATGCCTGAAATGGGTCAAGAATTCGCAATGATGGACCGTTATACAGACATACTGTTCATAAGTCAAAAAATTGAGCAGATGCAATTTTGAAAATTTGTACACATATTTGCTGGATAATTTGGTTGGACACCTGTTTTAGCATTTTTCTAAATTCGTACAAGATTTTGAGAAAAAAAAAATTTTTTGAAAAATTGATTTTTTTTTCTTAATATTCGACACAATAATCATAACTCAAAAAATTGAATAAATGGAATTTTGAAAATTTGTACACCTATTCTCTGGATAATTTGGTGAGACACCTGTTTCAGCGTTTTTCTAAATTCATACAAGATTTTGAGAAAAAAAATATTTTTTGAAAAATTTATTTTTTTCTCTTAATATTCGACACAATGATCATAACTCAAAAAATTGAATGGATGGAATTTTGAAAATTTTTACACATAGTCTCTGGATAATTTGGTGAGACACCTGTTTTAGCGTTTTTCCAAATTCGTACAAGATTTTGAGAAAAAAAATATTTTTTGAAAAATTGATTTTTTTCTCTTAATATTCGACACAATGATCATTACTCAAAAAATTAAATAGATAGAATTTTCAAAATTTGTACACCTATTCTCTGGATAATTTGGTGAGACACCTGTTTCAGCTTTTTTCTAAATTCGTATAAGATTTAGAGAAAAAAAATATTTTATGAAATGACCATAACTAAAGTGGTAATTAACATAAAGTGTGTTCGGCCATTACCATGCTGCAATGTCCATCTTACATCTAAAAGGTCCATTATCCTCTCTATTTTCACTAGTGGACCCATGCTAAACCCCGAAAACTCCTGCATATTTGGGGTTGAAACGTCCATTGATCGGTCGCCTCAGAAATTCCATCAGATTTTAAAAGTTTCAAAGGACTTTCATCGGAAAATATTAACTTCTCTATTTTTTCTAGATTTAAAGGGTCTTTAGCGAAATTTCTCCCATATAAACCAGCTTTTCTGAGTCTTCGTTTTATGGTACTTACAGACACAGACACTTCAGAAATTTCTTCTTTTATATAGGATTCACTTATAAAGGAGTCATTAGCGGAAATATTTTAATTTGTCTGTCAACGGCACTAGTATTTTTGCGTCTCCTACCACTCTTGGAACTGCTTCTAAGGTATTTCTTCTGTTAAAATTGCAAATGGCCCTTGATACTAATGATTTATTCAAATTTAACGGTTTTTAATCCTTGCCTAAACTTTTCTAAGATTTTTTATTTTATTTTTATAGATAAATGTATACCTCTTGACATTTTGTATCTGATATGAACTGTAACTGAACAGAAATGATCAAAATCTATATTTAAAATGGACCTCACAGCAAGAAATCTGTAAGATAAGAATGTTGTTTATAAAAAGTGTGGGTATTTATGCCAAGGAATATATTGCTGCTTTTAACTTTTACAAAATTTGATTCTTAATTTTGTCACTCTATATATGAATGATAGTCTATTATATTAGATTCTCAAAATCTTCTACCGCTATCTTCGTAAAATTGTTTATTTATATGCATATAACTCAGATCGCTTAGTAAGGCCATATGAGGCAAAAAATGCGTCTTGTCCGCACTTTTCGTTTTATTGTCTTTTTATTTACATGCACTCATTTATTAACAAAGCACCAGTATTATATATTATATTATGTATGCATGCATGCATGTATATTATATCATCTGCACAACACTGATCTGAAATATTGTTGCATTCTGTAGCAAAGCGCACGGCTTATTTTATTCATTCGGATTGTTTTGTTGCAAATCAGTAGGCACCATTAAACGAAACCCAACTGACTTATGCTTCTACTGTAATGGACTATTCGTATCTATTTTGATGAAACAATGTCTTTCCGGCAGCATGTTTACTGCCATTTTTCAAAAAAGCATGAAAATGTTAGGTTTTGTGGTAAGATTTTGCAACGATTTCTCCCCTGATGTAATAAAGTACTTAAATAAGTTTTGATGTAACAAAAAATGGAAACGATGTTTTCCGTACAAAAATATAATTTTATTAAAAAAAACAAAGTTGAAAAACAAAGCAAATGACTTAACTCTGCGGCGGTACAATCAATTCCGAAAACTATATTAAGCTTAATTTACAAATATATACCAAAACTGCTGCATATAACAATTTTAAGAGCGCGAGATAACGAGAACTGTGATCCGGCTTCGCTGATGGTCGCATGACGTAACACCTCCCTCCTGAGAAGATGGTCATGGGGTTGCTCGTGGTCTCCTTGTCAACTGAGTAGCTTCGCAGTTTCCATGTTGATGGGTGTCAATGAAAGTCAAAAAAAAGCTTTGCGTCAATGGGGCATTATTACTCAAAATAGCGAGTTGATGCTTTTATGAGCTTGATTGTATGAACTCACAATAACAAAAACTCGTTATTATTTTTTTTCTTTAAACTAAAATCAATATATTTATTATTAAAAGAAAAATATTAGTCATAATAGGGTTTAACATTATTAAAATGAAACTTATGAATTACATTATTATCAAGACAAATTTCTAATGTTTTATTGTTTTTATTAACACTAAGAAAATCTAATCCTAAAATACCATCAAAAGAAGAATTTATGTCACATATGTAGAATTTTTGAAGTTTTGAAAACATAGAAAAATGTATGCTTTGAGAAATTGTAGTGGGAAGTTCGTTTATTCCAAATATTTGGGAATTTTCAGGGGTTAGCTTATAAATTTTAAGAAAATCAAGTGGTTTTAAAATTTAAATTGCTGCGCCAGAGTCAATAAATAACTTTATATTTAAGGGTTTTACATGAATATAAAGTAGTGATTCATTATTTAATTGGAAAATTCGAGTTTTGTTATAGGGGATCTTTGTTTATCACACAACTTTCGGATAAAAAATCCCGATCGATTTCCAGTTCAATTTCGTCGTTGTGTTCAGTGTTTAAAGTTGAGTTAACAGAGATATGAGGTTTTAAATTATTATAGCACGTTTCAGCCTTATGTCCAAATTTATTACAAACTCTACATTTAGGAATTGTTAATTTTAGAGGCGTTCTTTGACCCGCTTGATATTCAGTATGAGGCCTTGTTGCTTTAAAAGTTGCATCATTTTGAACTGCGCGTTTGTTTGCTTGAAAAATTGTTGGTTTTGATAATCGATTATTAATTGCTTGAATTCGGTTTCAAAGATATTAAGGTTTGTGATAATGGATCTTTTAGACCGGTAATGCTTGTTAATAGTGCTGATTTATTATGAAAATTGGTTAAGCATTTCGTTTCAACATCATTAAGACTTATGTCATATTTTATAACCTTATGAATTCTGATTAATTGATTTTCGACTCGTTCTACGAAATTTATTGGTTGCTCATTAACATTTTGCTTAAAATGGCATAATTCAAAATTCAAGCAATGAATATCCAAAATTTCACCGTACTGCTCCAAGAGTGCAATTTTAATACTAACCCAAGAGTTAAATTCCCTTGACCCAACAAATTCTAAAGCTGGACCTTCCAAACAGCTTTTTACAAGAAAAGGAAAAATATCAATTTCATTTTGATCAAATTTTGACAAAACAAAATCAACTGAGTCAATGAAATTATGCAATTTGGAACGATTGCCGTCAAAACTATTAATTAAACGAATTGCTTTATCTGAATTTAAGGTAAAAGCAGTTTGAGAGTTTGAGGTTGATGTCTCGGTCATATTAAAAAGAAATAACAAATAAATATGCAAATAAAAAAAAATAATGAGAAAAAATTAGATAAAAATTAAACAACAGAATTAAAGGAAAATTAAAATCATACAATCAAACTCACCCTGCAATTCAGCTCTGGTGTCCTTTGAGAATAATTGCCGCCTCGCACGTCGTTTTCCTGAGGGTGGCCGTACACCTTCGGGATGCTGATACTTCTTCCAGATTTCTATGGTACACCAGCTAGGGGTGTTGTCTTCAAGAACGCTGCAAATTTCGATTAGGCTAGGGCTTCTTGTAGTGTCCCAAATTCAAGTGATCCACAGACTAAGGGTAGTTCGTAGCTTAACGTCAGCTTCAATGCACGCCAAATTCCGCAAGGCTATGGGTGCGTGTTGAAGGCGTAAAGTATCTTCAGCGCGAATGCAGAGCTAGAGTCGGTCTTTCTGTTCACATAAATTCTTCGGATTCCAGTTAATCGAATAAATTCAAAAGGGAACAGCCTTATGTTCTCCCCAGAATAATCCTACCGACTGCGCCAGTTTTGATGTAACAAAAAATGGAAACGATGTTTTCCGTACAAAAATATAATTTTATTAAAAAAAAACAAAGTTGAAAAACAAAGCAAATGACTTAACTCTGCGGCGGTACAATCAATTCTGAAAACTATATTAAGCTTAATTTACAAATATATACCAAAACTGCTGCATATAACAATTTTAAGAGCGCGAGATAACGATAACTGTGATCCGGCTTCGCTGATGGTCGCATGACGTAACAAATATGCCCTTAATCAGGTATAGAATGGAATATGCTTCTGTTATTTGTTCATTCAATTGCAATTTTCCTAAGTAAAGGGTTTTCCAATAAGGGCGGGTCGATGTTGAAATGGAATAAAACAAGCTGTATCTGAGATATTAACAAAATAATTTTTTTATTTGAAAGGCCAACTTATGCCATTATGTATGGAATATGACATCATTCAAATGTCCGCCGCGGCTTCTCACGGTGGCTTGGATTCGAGTGGTCCAATTTTCAATTACTCTGCTGCATAGATCCGGCTGAATTTGAGCGATGGCCTGGGTTATGTTGACTTTTAGGGCATCGGTGGATTGCGGCTTATTGGCATATACCTGGGACTTTAGAAAACCCCACAAGAAAAAGTCTAGCGGGGTCAAATCGCAAGACCTTGGTGGCCAATTTACGTCACCTCTCCGAGAGATAACCCTGTCCTCAAATCGTTGACGCAGAATATCCATCGTGTCGTTCGCTGTGTGGCACGTAGCGCCGTCCTGCTGGAACCACATGTCGTCTATGTCCATAATGTTCAATTCGGGCCAAAAGAAATTGGTTATCATTGATCGGTACCGCTCCCCGTTGACAGTGATGGCCTCACCGACATTGTTTTGAAAGAAGTACGGACCAATGACGCCGCCGGCCCAAAATCCGCACCAAACCGTAACTTTTTGTGGAAGCATTGCCACCTGGTGAATCTCGCATGGGTTGGTGTCATCCCATATACGGCAATTTTGTTTGTTAACGAAGCCATTCATCCAAAAATGTGCCTCGTCACTAAAGATGATTTTTCGGCCAAAATTAGGGTCAACTTCCAAACATTCTGAAGCCCAGTCAGCGAACAAACGGCGTTCTCTATGGTCATTAACTTTAAGCTCCTGGGTCATTTGGATCTTGTATGGGTGCAGGCCCAAGTCCCGACGCAAAATTCGCCAAGTTGAAGTCTGCGAAAGGCCAAGTTCTTGTGCACGGCGAGGCCTCGGGTTCTCCTGAACACTTTCACGGACAGCGGCGATGTTCTGAACTAATCTGGCGTTCCTTTGACGTATGGGAGTTGGTTGATTGTTTAGCGAACCAGTCATCTCAAATTTGGCCACCAAACGTTGAAGAGTTGACTTTGAAGGGCCACTGCGCCTACCGTATACTGGACGCAAGGCACGCAATGTTTGCACTAATGAACACTCGTTTTGATAATAAACTTTTATCATTTGGACGTGCTGCTCAATCGTGTAACTTGTCATGATGATTTGGCATCAGTAACTAAATAATAAACAACAGATTTGACACCAAACAACATGGCCGCCACAAACAGTCAACATCGGCCTTATTTGAAGCCTTATTTGAAAAACCCTTTAGTTGGTTGAGCATGTTCAGCACAAGTTTTTAAGATTTATGGCTTATGAATGTTGGTAAACCGTTTATGAACTATCGTAGGGCATATTATGCACAGGTTAAATTTATTTATTAATTTAGAGAGTCTGGAGAAAAGACGATTAGTTAGTGGTATATGTTATGTATATCTAATCATGTTCAACTATTGTCTCGAATTAATAGAGGGGTTTCTAAACAGATGTTTATATCACTCAGCTCTATTTTATAGGCATCATTATTCTACAGGTTATGAAATTCAGTCTCCCATAAATAGAAATTGTAGATTGTTAAGTATACTTAGTCAGGATTGTCACGTTTAAATTTTAACAGAACTTTTATATAAGTATTATTTCATACATGTATGTAAAGGACAAGGGAATAATAATAATAATATTTTTGAAAATTTAAATTAAAAGGTGCCGTTACGATTAAATCATTATTTAATTGATTTAATCATACATTAAGAAGATTTATTATTAGTGTAAAATATGCAAATATCCATTTTAACTGTATAAGCTCTTTTATGGACGTATCAACTCTAAATTACCTTCTTCTTAAAGTTATAGCAAATTAAACCCGATATCAATACATATTTAATTATAATTTAATTGCAGCTTGAAAACCAGACTTTCACCAACTACAATTTGGAGGCTCTAACAAACTCGCTAGAAAATATTATCAAGCAGCTACAACAAAAAAATGACCCAGGCTTATCAGATCTTATATCGGATCTTCTATTAAGTCGACTTCACTTAACCACTTACTCTAGTAAGCTAATTGTACCTATGAAGGCAGTATCACAAGATTTAATAGTAAGTATTTCTTTATTCTTTAATATGTACAGGGTGTCCCATTAAGAATGTTCCTCGGCTGTATCTCAGGCCCCAATAATCGTAGAGCGTTGAAAAAAAAAATTAGTATAAAAGTGGCCCAAGAAAAATAGCTGGAAAATATTTTGAAGTTCATTGGTCAACCGCTAGAGGGCGTTCTAGCTACTTAAAAACTTTAAAGTCTATTTTTTCCAAAAAACCTTTAATAACTTGCATCCTAAAATATTATCGAAATAATCTACAAAGTATTCCTGACAAAAATGTTTTGACAACCATTTCTGTCAAATGTCAAATAAAGTGGTGGGGAGGGTATCTATCTTAAATGAGAAAAATGGTAAGAAGTAGGCTTTGGCTGCACCGATTTTTTTAAAACAACTTTTATTTAAAAGCTCTTTTATTGCTTTATTTTTCTACCAAATTCAAATTCAAATATATTACATAAAGTTATATACAAAAGTGTTATTGTTACATAGGAAAAATAGGTACAAATAAAAATAGATAACAACCCTATTTCATGAGAGAAGAAAAATAACGTTAAATACCTATATACCTAATATAAAAATCCAAGAAGAGGAATCGGCCTAAGGCCATCTAATGACGTACCTTGTGTGCAGATTTCCTCTTCCAAAATGGCACAGATATTAAGAGGTTAAGAACGGCAACAGCCCGGCCGCTATGCAGGCGGAAAACAGGCGAGAGAACAAAAAGGTAGTAAAAATTACGACTAATATGCACTAAAATAACCCAATCACACTCAAAACAACGTTTCAAAAAATGTTTGATTTTTCAGTAAAAATTGTTTGGTTTTGGCTTTGAAAATTTTTGGATAATTATAATATTTTTTCAATTCAGCAGGCAGTGTGTTAAAAAGAACTGGTCCATAATAGGTTACAAATCTTTGGGTCACATTTCTACGTTTAAATGGAATAAACATATTTATATCTTTTGTTGCTCTTGTGAGATAGTTGATAGAATCACTATTAATTGGTGATAATGTAGTATGGACATAGTTTAAAGTGGAATGGATATAAATATTTCTGACACTTAGTAAATTTAGATTATTATATAGTTCACCAGTTGAAAATCTATATGGTTTTTTAAATATTATTTTTAGTGCAGAATTCTGAGTGATTAACAACTTCTTTATAGTATTGTTATACGAGCAACCCCATATAATAATACAGTACCTTAAATTGGATTCTATTAGTGCGTTATATAAAGTTTTTAACATTTTTACATTTAGGATTTCACGTACGTGATACAATTTATAGAAAATATTCCTAATTTTTTTATTAACGAATGCAATATGTTCCTCCCATTTAAGATACTGATCCAGTATAACCTCCAGATATTTGATTTTTTCAATTTGATACAATTATGCATCATTATGCGATAAGCAGTCATTATTATGAATAACAATCTCTGTGGGCGGTGGTTGATCTACTGACGTTGCGGAAAAACTCATATAATAGGTTTTATTAAAGTTTAAAAGACTATTGTTGAGCCACTCATACATTTTACTAAGGCCAATTTCGGCTTTTTTAAAGACTCTCTTCCAAGAATTATCAGAAAACAATAATGCAGTATCATCTGCGTACGAAATAACTTCGCAGTCGTCTAATAAGCTTCCTATACTATTAATATACACAAGGAAGAGTACTGGTCCCAGCACTGTCCCTTGTGGGACTCCGGTTTTAATGTATTTAGGAGAGCTCATTGTATTATTAATCTTAACAAATTGTTTTCGATCTGATAAAAATGAGGCCCATTTCGAATACCAATTTTTTCTAAACGGTTAAAGAGAATTTCATGTGAAACGGTATCGAAGGCTTTCGAAAGATCCATAAAAACTGCTAAACTTTTTTTTCTGTTTTGAAGATTAATGTTAATATTATTAACTAAATCAAATAGGGCTTTCTCCGTATTTTTTTTATCTCGAAAACCATATTGCTTTTGATATAAAAGATTATTCTTTTCCAGGAAATTCATTATTCTAGGCTTTAAACATTTTTCAAATATCTTAGCAAAGTTATTTATGAGAGAAATGGGTCTATAATTAGTAGTTTCATCACGATTTTCTGATTTATATATAGGAGATACCAGAGAGACTTTCCAATCAAAGGGTAAGTTAAACGTTGAAAATGACAAATTTATTAAGTAAACTAAAGGTTTTAAAATATGAACATGTATTTTTTTTATTAAATTTGTTGAAATTTTATCTTCCCCTGGTGCTGAGTTATTTTTTAATGTTTTAATGTGCATTATAAGTTCATTTGTATTAACTGGAAAAAGAAACATGGAGTTAGGATTAATTTTAATTTTTTCTTTAAAACTCGATGAATTCTTATTGATATTTTTTTGAATTTTTGAACCTACATTTGTAAAAAACTCATTAAAGGTATTACTAATTGTTAATTTATCTGTTATTATGCTATTATTTACTTTTATTTTAAAATCATTTTGAGGCGCTTTTTTTTGATGGTTGGTAATCTCATTAATAAATTTCCATGTTTTTTTGTAGTCATTTTTGGATTCATCTATTTTTAGCTTATAATAATTATTTTTTGCCAATTTCATTACCTTAGTTAAATTATTCCTAAATTTTTTATATTTTATTTCATCGGCAAAATTATGGTTTATGTTTAAAGATTTCTTCATGCTATCTCTCTGTTTTATAGAATTAATAATACCCTGGGTTACCCAAGGCTTACGTTTTCTTGTTTTGCTATTTAGTGTTATAATATACGTGTATTTCCTTAGAAAATATAAAATTTTATTTTTAAAACAGGTATATGACTCTTCTATATTGTTGTTTGTAAACACTTCTTCCCATATTTCTTTAGCCAGATCATTTTCTAAATTTGTGTAATTTATATTTGCTTTCCGTTGCATGCTATTAAACTGGGCAATATTTTTTGTTGCATTTTTAATAGATAGCCCAATAGGATAATGGTCAGTTAGATTAGTTTTAAAAATTAATGGTAAGATAGAGTTTTTTCTTAAATCAAACTGATCTATTTTTAAAAATATATGATCGAGTGCTGTTTTAGAATTGTGGGTTTCTCTTGTTGCTTGATTTATGCATGACATATATCCATTTTGCGACAGAACACTTAAATACTTAGTTACATTCATATCAGTTTCCTCCAAAATATTAATGTTAATATCCCCAAAAAATATATTGCACATATTTTGCTTTCCTATAAATCCTTGTGTTTATATACACCTATGTGTTTATATAGTATTATATTATAATACCAAAAAGATATTATTGGAAAATTTTCCCAAAACCCGCTAGGGGGCGTCTACTTCTAACTTACGCTATTCGACTGATTATTTTAAGAAACTCAAATGCAGCCATGTGTGTTTCTTTACGGTATTAAGAGCGAAGAACAAAGCTTAATAATTTAGTAAAAACCGCATTTTCATATCACGTCTCTAACTAAAGTTACAAAAAAAATTGTGTTCATTCGAAAGTGAAAACATCAAATATGGTCGTTAAGTTCTATTTACCAGCCGGGTTAAAAAAAACTGGTGTCTAAATGAATCTTTGTGTAGAGAAACAATCTTGGTATACCAGTTTTTTAGAACATATTAGTTGTGTTCATAAAGGAATTAAAAATTAAAGTTTATATAAGACTATCGGTTAGCAGTTTATTCAAGTATAAATAAATAGGTAATTAAATTATGCCAATTTTAATAATAAGTTGGCTTTGCATTTGTTTAAAAAACAAAAAGACCGGTGACAACTCTGTGACAGCTGCTTAAAAGTTTTCGGTGGTCCTATAAATTCGATCAGAGTTTATTCTTTGACTTTAATTTAAAATGCGTCTGTCTTTGCAAGAGTCGGTAAATGTTATCAAAATTTTTTATCAGTGTTTTGAAAATGCTACTATAACTGCAAGGCTGTATGCTCAACGTTTTCCTCAAAACCGGCGTCTGAGTAGAGGCCTATTTCTTTGTTTGGCCCATCGTTTTCGGACAACAGGTAGTGTAGTCCATTCAACCTACCGTAGACAAGGTCGCAGAAGAACGGAGGAAAACATAATAAATTGTTTGGCCTTTCAGGCGATTTAGGCATACCTCGTTTTGTAGTTCACAGAATTTTGCAGGAACACAGGTATAACACAATTTTTCAAAAATAAGTGCCTAGATACTTACTTAATTTAATTTTTTTTGCATATAGATTTCATCCATTCCATATAGTACTCCACCAGGCATTAAATAATGACAGAAGACTAGATTATTGTCATTGGATGGAGAATATGTTGCTCGAAAATCCAAATTTTCTCCACGAAATTTCATGGACAGATGAAGCAACGTTCAATAGTGACGGAAGAGTTAAAGTCCGGTGCAACGATATATTAGAATGGTCACTTGTCAAAACACCAGCATTCCACCTGCTAAACAATGTCATCCACATTCTATTTACATTGTTTGAGAAGTAACATGCTGGTGTTTTGACGGGTGACCATTCTAATATATCGTTGCACTCGACTCGATCTAGCATCAGGGAAGGTGGGTGTTAATGTCTGGTGCGGTGTAATAGGATCTCAGGTTATAGATCCATTTTTATTTGATGAGAGCCTAACTGGAGAACGATATCTTGGATTTTTAAGAAATGAGGTCCCAGCATTATTAGAAGAGGTGCCTCCGGTTATAAGAGCCAACATGTTTTTACAACATACCCTGATCGGTGGATTGGCAGAGGTAGCTTTTTCCCTTGGCCGGCAAGGTAATTTTATCGTTATAGAAACATTATTAGATTACATTGCATATACTTGCAGATCGCCAGATTTAACTTGCCTTGACTTTTATTTATGGGGTAGAATAAAAGCCATTGTATTTTTCTTCGATTCCTACCAATAGAGAAAATATGAAACAGCGAATAAGGGGCGCTATTCGGAGTTTACCAGCCGCAGAAATAGAGGCAGCCGTGGAATCAACCCGACGAAGAGTTCAAAATTGTATAGAACAAGACGGACGACAATTCGAACACCTCGGCAGGCATTAGATTAGCGTAGGAATTAAAATAATATTATTTTTCATTCCATTTAAAATAAGCAAGATTTTTATCTTTTTTCAGTTTAATCTGTACCAAGTGCCAAAACTATCAAAATATTTTTGTCGTGTTACAATGACGCGTCGACGTTGATAAATATTTAAAACGGTCCTATGCATAGTTTTCCTAGTTTTCCCATAAACATTGATTTATTACCAATGAAACTTCCTGTATAAAGAAGTGTACAACTAAACGCCACCTTCCAGAATTTCTAAAAAGCTGGTATACCAAGATTGTTTCTCTACACAAAGATTCATTTAGACACCAGTTTTTTTAACCCGGCTGGTAAATAGAACTTAACGACCATATTTGATGTTTTCACTTTCGAATTAACACATTTTTTTTGTAACTTTAGTTAGAGACGTGATATTGAAATGCGGTTTTTACTAAATTATTAAGCTTTGTTCTCCGCTCTTAATACCGTAGAAAAACACACATGGTTGCGTTTGAGTTTCTTAAAATAATCAGTCGAATAGCGTAAGTTAGAAGTAGACGCCCCCTAGAGGGTTTTGGGAAAATTTTCCAATAATATATTTGTGGTAGAAAAATAAAGCATTAAAAGAGCCTTTAAATAAAAGTTGTTTTAAAAAAATCGGTGCAGCCAAAGCCTACTTCTTACCATTTTTCTCATTTAAGATAGAAACTCTCCCCACCACTTTATTTGACATTTGACAGAAATGGTTGTCAAAACATTTTTGTCAGGAATACTTTGTAGATTATTTCGATAATATTTTAGGATGCAAGTTATTAAAGGTTTTTTGAAAAAAATAGACTTTAAAGTTTTTAAGTAGCTAGAACGCCCTCTAGCGGTTGACCAATGAACTTCAAAATATTTTGCAGCTATTTTTCTGGGCCACTTTTATACTAATTTTTTTTTTTAATGCTCTACGATTATTGGGGCCTGAGGTACAGCCGAGGAACATTCTTAATGGGACACCCTGTAAATACTAACGTTTATTAGATGTATGGATCAAAGGGTACTGAAAAATACTGAACAAAAAATAATTAATATTATAGATAAGAAATTGACGTATTAAATTATGACATTGATTAAATATTTATAACGCTAAATTGAAATAAAAGGTATATTAGTAAAAATTTAAATAAGTGAGACAAACCTATGGTTAGTAATATTTAAATAAATGGAATACACTGGCCTGTATATTCCTCCAAGAAATGAACGGTTAGCCTTCAAAACCGAGGCTGTGAATGTATGCCATTTGTAGCTCAGCTATGCGGACTGGAAATCTCTAATACTAGCTCTAACTCTGGCTCCAGCTCCACCGCTTTCAGCAATTTCCCGGGGAAATCACAAACCTGCAGCCATCAACAATTGAAGAAGAATAAAGAGGAAAACGGAAAAGTAAAACCCTAAAACAACGGTTGCCACTGTCGATAAAAAATGAATGGCGTTAAAAATGTGACACACTCACCTTGCTAAGTTTCATTATCTATCCATCAAAATCTTGGGCATCCTGCACCAGAATTATGAAATAAACGGTTCCCTAAAGGAACAAGATATTAGCCACTTCCTGCTTCACAAACTTCGGAAATACAAAAAACTGGCCTTTTACGTGCGCTCCTACCTGCAACATGGGAACAAGTCGTCGAAAAATGGACGCGGTACCGACCAAATCAATAACGACGCCACCTGTCGCCTGAGCTGTCAATATCAGCCAATCAGAGAAGTGACGGACCGTCAACAGAAAGCATGGATAATTAAACCAGGAGAGTGATGCGTTACAGTAGTAATGTGTCGTTGACAGTGTGAATTTAAAGAAATATGAATAAAGGAAGTTGACTGAAATTATTAATGTAATTATTGAAATGTCAATGGAGCGTTAGTGACCATAAGGAATAGAAAAATAAAACGCTACAATCTGTGACCCAAGTGAAAAAATGCAAGTTATTTTCTTTTTGAATTTATACGAAAATTAGATAGGCTTACTGTCTGGTAGGCGTACTTTCTGCCTCGTATTATTTTAAAAATAAACAAGATTCGAAGTTGCTTATTAACTACAGAAACATTTACTCCTTTTAATTATTGTGTTAATGTTAGAGTGAGCAACTTTTCTTCCACCAAAACGCTCTTCTATCTCCACTGGAATTTATTTGTAAATTCACAAGGTATTTATTAATATTTAAGTTATGGCCGCCACTCTGAGATTTCCGGTTCCTTTTCCGTCAAAGACATATTAATGCTGATACAGAATATGCTACGTAATAATAAACAATTATTGGTTAACTAGTGAATTTAATTAATATGTCCTTTATAGGGCAAAATCGAATTAAAATAAAATTTTATTTTTTTTTACAGAAAACTGCTACAAACTTAAGCGAACAACTGAAAATGGGCTTCAGCAACTTCTCTGAGGCGATCGATTCTTTGCAAGAGGAAATAGTGAAAGCACAGGATTATCTTAATACAACCGGACCTGATAGCCTTAAAAACGTAAGCAAATAATTTTACAAGGAATCGAACTTAATAAAATAATAATAGAGAGAGTTAATTAATTATGGTAGAGCTAGCTAGAAATTATTAATTACTTATAGGCTGGTTATTCTCACTACTTGAAAATATTCCTTGAAAATCGTAAAATAGAAGTTATGTTCTAGTTATATTCCACGTATTTTTTGTAATATTTTTCTTGGTAGTCAATTCATAATTTTATTATACAGTGCTTTCATTTCAAAACAACTCACCCTTAATAACTTCTGAAAAAAAAACACATATGCAAGGGGACGTTTAATTTTATATTTGACAAAGTTCTGTCTGTTGGATTACGTTTCTTCTGGTGGTAGTCGACTGTATATTTTAATTTTTATTAAATGATACTATGACTCGCTGTAATTACTTATTTTACTTTTATTAAACAAATATGAGACCGGAAGGCCCAGACAAGGGGGATGATGTCGATTGGCGGCACATGCACACCTCGTCAATTAATTGTAATTATTTTGTCGAAATTAACGATTAACGCGCGGACGAAACCATTGCAGTATTGCCTAGCCCAAATATATTTCAGTGAACTTAACGCAACACTGTCAATCACCTCCTGACCTCCAGCGAACCTCACTTTGATGTGGACAAATTTATGTAGACCTCCTCGAAAATACAAGACAATATCGTCCAAACTTTGGAAAACCATGTAGATGAAAAAGGTGTTATAATTTGTATTTTCAACAAGATAAAGCTCCCCGCACTACGCTTTGACAGTTCGAGAGTAGCTTAATGAACGGTTTTCAGGAATGTGGATTGGTATGCGTGGTGCAATTGAATGGCCCGCACGCTCGCCTGACTTAACACCACTAGATT
This sequence comes from Anthonomus grandis grandis, assembly GCF_022605725.1. Taxonomy (NCBI): domain Eukaryota; kingdom Metazoa; phylum Arthropoda; class Insecta; order Coleoptera; family Curculionidae; genus Anthonomus; species Anthonomus grandis. The sequence continues at coordinate 1,974,800 of NC_065546.1, forward strand.
TTTTCCCTTTGGGGGGTGTTTAAAAAGCAAACTTTCTAAAACCCCACCTGAAAATATTAATGATTTGAAGGATCGAATCACTCGCAAATGTAAAGATATTAGCGGACAAACAAACACTTGCCAATGTTCGTAAGGACTTTTAAAACAGACTTTATTATTGTCTCGCAAGAGATCTCGAGAACAGATAACATAAATTATGTGAACTGTTTAAATTGTTTATTTTTTAACCACCTTTTTACACCCTTTTTCATATCCTATTGCGTGGTAGATTGTATGCTCTTTAAAATGATGTATCACACTATAGGATAGCCATTTGACATACCAAAGTATGAAGTCGATAAAATATTCACTATTACCAGACATTTTAGCTCACTATTTGCTAGTACGTCAACCGATTTAATTTTTTTTGGCACTGCTGAATGGAGATTTTAATGCCGCTTACAATGATGTGTCACACGATGGGGGGATTCCTTTTTGACATATCAAAGTGAGGTTAGCTGCAGGTGAGGAAGTGATTGACAGAACTTTGTCAAATAAAAATGAAACGTCCCTGTGTTTATCTAGATTAACATGTTTTTTTTTTTGTTTGATTATAAACTTTTCTTCGTAGAGATATTGTTTCAGAGTATTTTTAGCACTTATTTATTCCTGACGTATAAAGTTTTTTGGTAAAAAATTATTGAATTGTTAGATGTATTAAAAAGCTTACTGGCTATAACTTCCAAAACTCCCAAAGGATTCGAATGAAACTTTTTTATGCAAATCCTTTGGGAGTTTTAAACGTTATAGTCATTAATACTTTTGTACATTTAACAATACAATAATTTTTTACCAAAAAACTTTCGTTTGTAGAGGTTTGCAACCATCTAAAATCAATTTAGATATTTATTATCTTTTATAGAAAAAAGTTTTATCTAAATCGTTTGGGAATTTTGGGAGTTAGAGCCTTTTTCATTTCTTTAACATTTGACTTTTTAATTAATTTTCATAACAAAACCTTAGTTTGTAGAGGTTTGAGACCATCATCAGTCGATTAAGGTATTTATTGTTAATATCTGGTCAAAAAATTATTAAAATTCCTTGGGAATTTCAGGAGATACGGGCATTATATTGATTAAATAACAGGGAGCGCGGACTATAAATTGGTCGCTGGCAACCGACATATGCTGCGTTCTCGATTTTGGTTGCTGGATATAAATAAATAAATAAATAAATAACGCCTTTATTCAAGTATTTCTTTGCACATACAATGCAAAAATATATGAAAATGTACACTCACACCATATGCACAAGAATAGCGCAACTGGCGAAGTTTAGCCTCCTGGCCATTCTTCCACTCAACCAATTCTCCAGATATTAAGTTCACCATCTTTAAATGTTAACAGAGAAAGTCCAATAGAATTGTCATCCAATTAATTGTCAGATTATGTTCCGTTGAGTATCGCAAAATATTAGATAAATCTGAATTTAAAATCTCAGCAGCATTATCAGGACAGTCTGGATTAAACTGAAATAATAATTGTGTATCATCCACATATGCTTGCATGTGCGTTGATACAATATAAAATATATCGGCAGTATAAATAACATACAACAAAGGGCCAAGTATGGAGCCTTGTGGCACTCCCGAAATAATGTTTCTACTCTGCGATGTCTCACCACCTATCCTAACTACCTGCCTTCGACCTGTTAAAAATGACCTAAAGAACAGTATTTCAACCTTCCCAAAACCATAATATGATAGCTTGGCATACATCAACTCATGATCAATAAAATCAAAGGCTTTAGAGTAGTCTATCAAAATTAATATAGCAGGCATTTGCCTATCTTGAATTTTTACAATGTCGTCAGTAATATTTAGAAGTGCAGCTGTTGTACTATGACTAGCTCTAAAGCCCGATTAATGCACAGGAAAAAAGCCAGTTGTATTAAAGTAATCAGTGATCTGAACATGAACCAGTCTTTCCAGAACTTTTGATATTACAGGAAGCAGACTAACAGGCCTCAAATCTGTAAAACTGACAGGATCATGTTTTTTAGGTAGTGGGGTAACAAGAAATTATTTCCAGCAATTTGGGAAATGACCATGTTCAAGACAACTATTGACAATATGAGTTATATGTAATATTATCACATGCAAACACAGTTTCACCATCTGAAGTGTTATGCCATCAATACCTGCTGCATTTGACCTAATACTCTGCACATACTTAAACACATCAGAGGGATCGACCAATTTGAAAGTAAATTGTATGCCTTCCCTTATTTTATTATTATTATCATATGCTACTTTATTATCACAGTTGTTTGATTTTTTAAAAACGCTGCAGAAATATGTATTTATCGCTTCCACATTTACCAATTCAGGAGGAATCTGAATAACTGTATTTGTAGGAACATAAACATTGAGGTCTCTTAAAGTTTGCCAAACTTTTCGTTGAGCCTTTTGGGTCTCCAGATATTGCAAAAAAGCCAATTTTTCCTTACGTATAGAATTCTTAGTAAGATTTCGAAGCATTTTATAATGTCCAAAATTTTCTGTAGAGTTGTTTAATTTACATTTGAGCCTTGCCTTGTCCCTTTCCCTCATTAAACCTCTTATTGCATAAGTCAACCATGGTGCATAAGGCTTAGTCACTCTAATGGACCTTACGGGAGCATGCTTATTAAATAAATACTTTATATTATGAGTCAGATACTCAACTTTACTATCTATATCATGAAGGTAGAACAATTCATCCCACCATACTTCAGACTGAAGGTCAAGTAAAAATTCAGGTTCATCGAAATGCTTAAAATCCCTTATAGTCAAAAATTTTTCAGTTTTTATAATACATGTTATGTTTATATAGCAAAATGTCAATAGGTGATCACTTATCCCATTTGAATCTAATGTCCCACTCTGAGTTACAATATTTTTATCATTAATAAAAATTGGGTCTAGTAAAGTGGCTCTTGTATCAGTCAGACAAGTTGGTTCTTCAATTTCCTGAGAAAAGTCATAGCTATCAAATAATTTGCTGACTGGGTTTTGAATATTCATCATATTGATGTTTAAATCACCAAAAACTAAAACATACTCATCTACAGGAAAGATTTCAGGTAATATTCTATCCAAGATATTTACACATTCTAATACATTATTACCTACTCTATAGATAACACCTACTGCTATGGATAACTTCTGCTTTACTCTAATACGTACTCAATAATGTTCAAAACCTTCTATTGATATTAAATTCATAAAGCTTAAACTCTCACATTTTATTGAGCTTTTTATGTAGAAGCCTACGCCTCCACCTCTACCTCTATTACGATCTTTTCTATAAAAATTGTATCCTGGAATACCAACAGCATCTGATGATGTATCACTTGTTAAGCATGTTTCCGTTACACCAATTATGTCAAAGCTATTAGTTTCCCTCTACTTAAATTGAATGGTCTACTCTCTGGTTAATGACCTCTAATAAATTAAGCCTACATGGACATTATTGCCTATCGAAGGCCAGATGAGATGTGCTCAGCTTTAGACCTGAACTTTTTTATTAGACTTGCAACAATTTATACATTTTAGCTCATTTGACCCACAGTCTTTATAAGAATGATTCTCTGCGCATCTAGAACCAACTTTTGACACTAAGCAGTTTTTGGCTAGATGGCCAAAACCCATACAGTTAAAACATTGAATGATATGAATATGATTAAATACCCATGCCCTTGACCAAGCTATATTAACTTTTTCTTTCCTTAGTAACAAGTTATGAGTTTTTGGATCTACCTCTAGAATTAAATCTAAATTTTTATATTTATTTTCACTTTTCTTTACAATTTTCATGAAAAAAACCAGCATGCTCTTGTATGGCATTACAACGAACAATCTGATCCACTATGTCGGTGTCACTATCATCCATGAATATGTCTGTGGGTTTTATGTTGTTTTCTTTTATGTTGTTATTCTTTAAACAATTAATTTCGTCTTCACTCTCACAAGCAATTACTATGGCTCCATCCCTAGCAAGTTGAAACCTTGACACACTAACCCTGACAGGACTAATTTTCTGTTGAATAAACTTTTTGGTTAATGAACTTTCTTGAGTTTGCTTAGGTTTTATTACTATTACAGATTCTGATTTCTGGCTTTTAAGTTTTTCTGCAAAAGTCACCTGAGTGGCACATGGTATGTTATTTACCTTTTGATTTTTTAGTTCATTATATTTCTTACGAAATATATCCAATTCACTTTTTAACTTTACAGTCTCACTGCTAAGTGCCTCTCCTTTCTCCTGTAGTTGCTGTACTAGCATTTTTAACAAAAAAATTTCCATATCAGCTCCTTTTAGTTTGTTTACATCAGAATTGTAGGTTATGTTTTTGGCACAGCAAACAACTCTAATATTATCGATTATTCCACGCTTTTTTCTTTGGAAACAACTTTGATGATAAGTAGCACCACAAACTACACAAATTACATTTACATTTATTGCAGCAGCTTTTTTTTTTACACAGCATTTAAAGAAAACGTCGGGAGGTTCGGCATCAACAACTACTTTGCCCGCCATTTTCTTTCTTTCTCCAATTTCTTTGGGAATATAATATCGAATCGGATCGAATCGAATATCGATCGGACGCTAGCTTCACACACATGTGCAGTTTCACTTTTTACTAGAAGTCTTAATTTAGGATTGAGTTCATTCCATTTTCTCCACTTTCCTAGTTAATAATGGAGATTGTTATTCGAAAATATCTCAATTGCTTTTACTTACTGTATAAGAATAATAAATTAATAATTTTTGTATTTGTATTCACAGATCTCCGCTGAATTCATAGGTGCAACTAAACAAATGATAGAAGGATACATCGACCGGATCTCTGACCATATTGAGAACAAAATCGGGCAATGCGGTCCTATTAGCTTGGTGTTTAACTCCACCGTTAATTCAACTTGTGATAAAGTTTTGCTGCCACTTGTAAGTATTTTTTTTAAAATTATACAGGGTGTTTCAAATTTGACCCTCAACATGGGGTATTCGGAATCTATAAGAGATACGAAGGTGGTTAAATTAGGGCAAAGTTGAGAATTTTTGAGATTAGCAATACCGTTTAAAAAATTTTATATTCCGATACGAAATTTTGAAAAATCAATTTTATTTTCTTATGAATTTATTTTTTCTTCGATTTGAAAATAATTTTCACTTTTGCATTGCCACCTTTTTCGTGCTACATGACGGAGTTTTTAGATTTTTAATACGACGTTTTGACTGTTGCCAATTATCATCAACTTTGTTTTTTCTTATACGCGCCATATTTGATTTTTGCATTTTTAAAATTTCTGCAAAATTACCTTTTTAACTATGTATCACAAGTAATATTTGTTTTTGGAAAAAAGCTTACTTTGCCGCAGTAGGTTGTGCTTAAACTGATAAGACAATAAAAACTAGTTAAAAAACTCTATATATAGGTTTCAATTAACATTTAAATGACCCGGATAAGGTAGATTTAAAGAGGCAAAAAAAATCTCAACATTACCAATTTACATCAAAGATATGTACACACCTCATGTTCTAATCTGATAAATGTTAATAATTTGCTATGAATTATGTTGATTGACAATAAACGTGAGACAAATCTATGGTTAGTAATATTTAAATAAATGGAATAAACTGGCCTGTATATACCTTCAAAACCGAGGTTGTGGATGTATGCCATTTGCAGCTCAGCTATCCGGACCCGGAATCTCTAATACTAGCTCCAACTCCACCGCTTTCAGCAATTTCCCGGGGAAATCAAAAGCCTGCAACCATCAACAATTGAAAAAGAATAAAGAGAAAAACGGAAAAGTAAAACCTTAAAACAACGGTTGCCATTGTATTCACTGTCGATAAAAAAATGAATGGCATTAAAAATGTGACACACTCACCTTGCTAAGTTTCATTATCTATCCATCAAAATCTTGGGCATCCTGCATCAGAATTATAAAATAAACGGTTCCTTAAAGGAGCAAGATTAAGGATCATAAATTATAAATCATATTTTGGCCTTTTACGTGCGCTCCTGCCTGCAACACGGGAACAAGTCGTCGAAAAATGGACGCAGTACCGACTCAATCAATTAGAGATGGGCGATATATCAATAACCGTTATTAATAACCGGTTATTTGCTGATAACTGTTATAACCGATATTGAATAGAGAATTAAGCAGTTACCCTTATTGGCGCACATCACGTTAAACGCATATTTATTAATAACCGCAAATAACGCATAAAAGGGCGAAGATATCGAACTACATCATGTGTGTAGGAGCAGTTCTTTCGACAATTATATTTCAGGTCCAGTCCTCAATATTACAATAATTGTTTACTATGTAGTACATGCTTCTTCTACTCTAGAGCACAATGTTTAAAGAAAATAAGTCCGGCCCTGCTCCATTACCTATCCCCATCTCCTTGATGCCCCGTGTCCGATGTGTCATTGTGTTTCTTGTGCTCAGAGCGTCCACACGTTGCTGCTCTTCGCGACGTTTATTTTAGGGCCAGTCGCCCATTCAGAGTGAAATTTATATCTGTTTTTTTTTTGTATACGCAAAGCCCTGGGGTAAGTAGGTAACCTTATTAATTTTACCCTAGCTGGACGTCTTGACTGATATTGGATTTCAAACGTAAAAACCTATATTAATTTAATTCCCTTATTCCAATTATAGCTATTTTTTACAGTTGGAATGGGCAAATCAAAGAGGGAAAGGGGTCGTAGTTGCTCCTCGAGCAGCGAAGATGATTCTGTATCCACTCGGCAACTTTTAAAGAAGTTGAGAAGGGAAATTAAGAGTGTTAAACAACAACAAACTCGACAATCCCGGTCTCGAAGTCGTCACGAGGCTAGGCGACGGGAGCCAAGAAGCCCACGCGCACGCTCGCAGAAACGAAGCAGATCAAGGAATTTTCGTCATCACGTCCACCGTGACCGTGAAACGAAAAACATTACGCCATCGGCTGCGGCTCCAACGCGGGCTTCGCTCGTAATTCCGACGTTGCCACGTCCAGCTGAAGATCCTTCTGATCGTGATATTCAAAATGACGCCTGTAGCGTTGTTTCAGAGGATAGTTTATTGGATTTGGGTACCTGTAGTGCTCAATCACATTTAGGCGGTTCGAGGGATGTATGTAACGCCCCTCAGGGAAACAACATTGACGACGCCTGTAGCGTTTTGTCAAACGACTCTCGAGGAAATGAACTTGTAATTCATAATGACGTATTCTTACCAGAGGATGTCATTGAAATGCTCGAGGTTGATCCAGAAAGTACGGCAGTAAACGGTTAATTGTTGCACAATGAACTTGCAAAGAGGTGGAAGACTATTCTGCAAAATGGTTTTAAAAAGGATGAATTATTAGCGATCCTAAATAAATATGACACACCCTCAAATTTGCCTCTTTTAACCCCTTTTTGCCCTTAAGTTATTTATTGAAATAAAACTCGGAAGCGTACATTGCAAAAGGATTTAATGGTCAAACTTTTACTAAACGCGAGAAAAATGAGAAAACTTACTAAACGTTTACAAAAATAATGACGTCGGCGTCGTCGGCCATTACTTAAGAGAGAAAAAAAACTTAAAACACTGTGTTGCCAACTCGTTAATACAGAAAATAGTTCATTTTAGTACACTGCCTGCTATCTATGATTTAACCTAAATATCACGCTGCTTACATTACAGAACTAGCGGAACAAACTGTAAAGATTCCTACATTTTTATAAAATCAATATCCAACACGCCCCCTCAATTTAAATGTAATAACAAATCAGTCACCTAATACTAAAACTACATTTAAATTGCCCTGCTTAAGAATTCAAAACATAGATAATAACATTTGTTTAACACACAAGACCTAAACTTTACAAATTGTTCTTTTCCTAATGATTTCGTAAACATATTAGCATAATTATCATTAGAGCTTACATATTTTATTAATAAAACACCTTTTACATAAGGATCCTTAATATAGTTATACTTTATATCTATATGCTTACTACGCTTTGAATTCTCACAATTCTTAATCATAGATATGGCACTAAGATTATCTAAATTTAATAGCACTGGTTTATTTACATGTGTTAAATCACTGAGCACACCTTTGAGATTTACAAGTTCTTGTGCTGGCAGTCCTGCAGAAATATACTCTGCTTCCATCGAGGATAATGCAACGCAATTTTGTTTTCGTGAATGCCATGCTATCAGATTTTTCCCATGAAAGCACACAAATCCACTAACACTCTTTCGAGTCAGATGGTCACCTCCCCAATCGGCATCACAAACACCTATCAGTTCATTGTCCGATTTGGCAAACACAAGTCCATAGTCAATATTGGAGCTTAAATATCTGATAATCCGCTTAGCTGCTCTCCATGCACTCACAGTTGGCTTGTCCAAATATCTTGATAAATAAGATACGCTGTAGGATATGTCTGGTCTGGTTACTAAGGACAAATACATTAAACTGCACACCAAACGCCTGTATGGAACATTCTCTAACACTGCCTCTCCACTACAGCTATTTGAAAATTTACTTCCATTGGAGTTGCTACGGCTCGTGTCTCTTCCATTCTAAACTCTTCTAGCAACCTTTTAATCATTCTTCTTTGGGTTATTTGAACACTGCTTGACTCCCTTTTTAGATCCATTCCAAGAAAACTCTTAACTTCTGTCATAAGTTTAACCTTAAATTCCTGGAACAAGTGATCAATAAGTTGTTTAACTTCTTTATCTGGTCCAATAATTAATGCATCATCAACAAATAATGCTAAAGATATTGATCCATTCACATAGAGACAATAATCGTGTTGTGACCTTGTAAAATTTAAATCTGTCATGACCTGGTTGAACTTCATGTTCCAGCACTTGGGAGCATTCCTCAATCCATACAAAGCTCTCCTTAGCTTTAGGCACTTGAACTCTGTTAAGAATCCTTCGGGTGGTTTGATGTATATGTCATTTTCTAAAAATCCATTTAGAAAAGCTGTGGGTATATCAATCTGGTATAACTTCCAGTTATACTCTAATGACACTGAAATTAGTAATCTTATCGTAGCTAGTCTACACACTGGTGCGTAACTAAAATCATCGCTCTCATTATAAGGTACCTGGAAACCTCTCGCTACTAACCTCGCTTTCTTCACACCATTTTCCTTAATTTTAAAAATCCACTTTGTATCGATGGCTTTTTGCCCTTCAGGAAGTTCTTCGACTGGGATCCATGTCTCAGAATTTAAATGAGATTGGATTTCCTTTTGAATAGCCTCTTTCCAGTCTGCTGTTTTACAGGCCTCTTCAAAACTTTTTGGTTCCTCTGGAAGTGCTGTTAGCAGACAATAAGCACTGTATAGCTCATAATCGGCTAAAGTCTTGGGTCTATTAACAGTCCTACCTCTCGTTGTTGTAGTCTCTTCACTCCAGGGTAAACGCTCTTCATATTCATCATTACTACCACCGGCATTCTCATCAGCTGCTGCTTCATCAGGGTCAGGAGGTTCTGTCTCTTGAATTTGTTTTGGCACTTCAACTTGTCTCTCATCTTCCTCTTCTTCCTCAGGTAAGTATACTTGTTTCTTTGAATTCCTTTCAGGTCCTTCTTTTCCATGGTCGCTTTGTCTCGGTCTTTGTACTCCATTATGCTCTCGTCAAACCTTACATCCCTGGACTTCACAATCTTCTGCTCTTCTGGCAACCAAAGTCTGTAACCACCACCACAATATCCAACCATGATGGCCTTTCTGGCTTTTGCATCCAGTTTATTACCTTTAGGTAGTATGGTATACCAAGCTCGACAACCAAAAATTCTAAGTTTGCTTAGGTCATTTCTACCATGCCAAATTGTTGAGGGTGTAACTCCTTTGGGTAGAGCTCTGGTTGGGGTACGGTTTAATTCGTACACTGAACATCTGAGAGCCTCATCCCACAGGGTTTTTGAAATACCTGCATCAATGATTTTAGTCCTAATCTTGTCCAGTAATGTTCTATTCATCCTCTCGGCTTTCCCATTTTCTTGAGGTGTGTAAGGCATTGTGTACTCTAAAGACATACCATTTTTCTTACAAAAATTCTGGAAATCTCTTGATATAAATTCACCCCCATTATCTAATCTAAAGGCTTTGACCTTGACTTTATATTGCCTCTCAAGATCTTTAACATACTGTATAAGATTTGAGCTAGCCTCATCTTTGGTTTTTAATACTTTGATAATCAAAAAATGTGAGTAATCATCCAATATAGTTTGGAAGTACTTACCACCATGTACAGTGGCTGGTGTGATTGGTCCGCATACATCACTATGCACTAAATCTCCAATCGCTTTGGTGACCCTTTTATTCTCCCCAATTCTATGCCATAAGTCCTCCACTGATATATGGCTCTGGTACATATGTGGTTCAACTATTTTATCTATAGATAAATCATACAACCCATTCTGGGTCTCACATTGCAATGTGAAGTCTTTACCGCTTATGGTAGTTCCATTCTTCTCCACAATTATCCGATGTCCTCTTGAGGTTAGTTTTGATGCAGACAATAAGTTGTGCTTCATTTTTGGCACGATGAGAGCTTCAATAGATAGTGTGATACCTTGACATTCTGTTTTTAAAGTACCAATCTTATTTGACTTCAAAATTTCACCATTGGCTATATGTATGCATACATCCTGTGGTAGCACCTGCACATTATGCATTTTATTTTCCAACCCTGCCTGCACAAAATGATTACTTGCCCCTGAATCAAGAACAAAGTTGACTCTACCCTCTAATTGACTGCAATAGTTAGCTGCATATAGTACTACTACAGTAGCTGCGTTTACTTGATGCCTCCTAGTATCATTAGCCCCTTTTGTTTTCTCTTGAGTATGAGCTTGACCTCCACTCCTAAAACCTCTATGGTTACCTCCAAAACCTCTGTAGCTTCTTCCTCTAAAGTTACGCTTCTTATTCTTCGGACACTGGGCTTGAAAATGTTGTGGGCTGCCACATACGAAACAAGTTTTACCAGCTACATGCAAACCAATTTCACTCTCTTCGACACTCTTGGATTTTAACTTCATTTCTTCGTCGAGTAGCCTCGCCTTAACAAAATCAAAAGTAACATCTGACACAGTCTCCAAAGCTGTGACTACAGTGTCATACTGCTGTGGCAAAGATAATAAAAGATGACATACCTTGTCACTATCACTCAAGTCAGATCCATGTTCTCTCAACTCTCGAATAATGGTGTCAAATTTCAAAAAATGATCTTCCAGCCTCTCACCTGTATGAGTCTTTAAATTGAGAAGTTTTCTCCAACATGACAGCTTTGTAAAGGAACTAGACCTAACAAAAACATTCTTCAGGGCCTCTAATTGGTCTTTTGCATTTGTGCAGTCCTTTATTATGTCCAGATGCTTATCTGATACTCCTTGGACAATAATCGACTGAGCCTTATAGTCTTTCTTTTGCCACTTATTTCTTTCTGTTGTAGGAGCCTCCTCACCAGGCTGACTTACTTGTATGGCCTCTAAACAGTTTTCCCTTCTCAACAAAGTATTGATTCTAAAATGCCAATTATTGAAATTGTTCGCCTTTAGGATTGGCACTGTATTATGGTTTTGTCCAGCCATAGTCTGCTATTTCTCCAGACAAACACAAAATAACGACTCAGAATACTTTGCACCCAAACAGGAATGTACTATTAAACTGTCTACAGCTTACTTTTTACCATAATCCTTTTGCCGCGATAAACCGACTTCTGGCCACTGGGCCCATAACCTCTTAAAGTTATTTATTGAAATAAAACTCGGAAGCGTACATTGCAAAAGGATTTAATGGTCAAACTTTTACTAAACGCGAAAAAATGAGAAAACTTACTAAACGTTTACAAAAATAATGACGTCGGCGTCGTCGGCCATTACTTAAGAGAGAAAAAAAAAACTTAAAACACTGTGTTGCCAACTCGTTAATACAAAAAATAGTTCATTTTAGTACACTGCCTGCTATCTATGATTTAACCTAAATATCACGCTGCTTACATTACAGAACTAGCGGAACAAACTGTAAAGATTCCTACATTTTTATAAAATCAATATCCAACACCCATTACTCAATCCGGAGGTTAAGGCCGCCTTACAAAAGTCTAATCTTTCGATAGACTATTCACACTCTGAGGTACAGAGTCAATTAGGAAAAGGGCTCGTTGCTTTAGGCAAAGTAATCACGAATGTCCTTGGAAATATTGAAAATATCCCTGGAGGCATGAAAAGCGATTTACTTACAGATCTTTTTAACTCTGGTCGTATACTAACTAACCTCTTCCATCGGGAATCTGTTACAAGGAAAAATCTTATTACACCTCATTTAAAAAACCTGCAGGTAGTTGCTGAAAAATGCGTGCCTGCTGAATATCTGTTTGGAACAGATCTATCAGAAAAACTAAAGTCTCTCAAGGCTATTGAAAATGCAAGTAAAGAACTTAAAACGGTGCAAAGACCTTTACTTATTAAAAATAGGGGGGGGATGTTAGTTCGGTTACTGTAAGTAACCGAAATAACCCTGGATCGAGTCAACAAAATCGGCCTTTAAACACGTACAGGCCGGTCCGTCATTACACAGAGACGCAGCCGGCCAGGCAACAAAAATCTGCCTACCGGGCCAAAACTTATCGCAACAAAAACCAAAGCACCTGGAGGAAGAGAACTTAATTTGGGTAACAGCTGTATAGAATCTGAATTCTGAACCTGTATTATCTTATTAGGTTATTAGTATACCTATATTATGCCAGTACCAGGATAACTGGTAAGAATAACTGTTATTTATGACCAACAGTCGCGGTTATAACTGATAGTCCAAAATAACCGTTTAGCCCATCACTACATTCAATAACGACCCCACCTGTCGCCTGAGCTGTCAATATCAGCCAATTAGAGGAAATATTATTTATGATCAATCAGAGAAGTAACAGAAAGCATGGATAATTAAACCAGGAGAGTGATGCGTTACAGTAGTAAGGAGTCATTGACAGTGTGGATTTAAAGAAACATGAATAAAAGAAATTGAAATCATTAATGTAATTATTGAAATTAATGTCAATGGAGCGTTAGTGAACATAAAGAATAGAAAAATAAAACGCTACAATATTATTATTATAATACTAGATATGGTCAGCATAAAATATAATTAAAATTGGCCATTACTTTTAAACTACCTAAAGAAAATCATAGTTTTCACTGAAAAAAAATTGATTTGTCATTTAATACACCATTTTAAGAATTTTTTTTTTAATAATACATAGTAAAATTAAAAAGACATGTGTAGTAAATAAATAATTTTTTTATTTTCAGAACGGATTTTGGTTCAGCTTATTCTGGACGATCATCTTATATATAATCACGATTATCGTATCAATTATATTGGCCAATCTTTACCAGAGGCATAAGCCATATGACCAGTTTGTCGAAACGTAAGTCTAGCATTAGAAATTAAAAAATCAATTATAATATAAATACATAGATATAATATTTGACAAAATCAGATCAACTTAAAGAAATAAGAGAATGTCTGCATCTTCTCTCTAAATATTGCATCCATTATACCGTATATGATATCGTAACCGTTAAACAGCTTTAGGGCTTCTTCCTTTGTTATTTACTTAAATTATCTTTGATTTTGGTCCTAAAAATGCATTGTTTTACGTTATTTTCCAGCGAGTATTTGTATGACGCGTATGCCGATAGAGGGGACAATATTCCCTTGCACAGGTGAGTCCTTGCATGCCGTAACCAGTGCTAAAAGAATGTTTTTCACTTCGATTGTAGAGTAGTTTGGTTATTAGGAATTTAGCGCTTTTATAATAGTATTTGCCTAATGTAAGGATTTGTATATATTTAATTTATTGCAGTTGTAGAGAGTGGATTTTTTTCTATTAATTGGGGTCATAATTTTAATTAGGAGTTGATTTGATTATTTCCGGTACCTGGAAGAGATAAGGCGATGACATCAAATGTCTAGAATTAAAAAAAAAGTTTTCCGATGTCTAACAAATAATTTTCAATAATTGAAATTAATAAAACTGGCTTTAGAATCGTGGAAAACATAAAAAAATGCGCGAATACCCGAAACATATAAAAATATGGTTTATAAGCATTAAAAATATGAAAATATACTTTGGCATATTAAGATGCATGAGAAGGGACTAAGCAGGGTCTATACAAACATTAAAATCACATAATTACAAAACTAGGATAATTGTTATGTCAACAAGAACTAAGCTTCAATTATCCTAGTTTTGTAATTATGTGATTTTAATGTTTGTATAGACCCTGCTTAGTCCCTTCTCATGCATCTTAATATGCCCTTTTATTTATTGTTGACATTTTAACTTTTGACCTTGCCAGTAGCACGATAGCTGTTATATGTTGTGACGAAAACCCTCATTGTATATCCCTGAAGATGGACATCTTATATGTCCGAAACATGTAGGATAGATGATGAACAATTTTAGTTACCCTTTGACTTATTAACTCCACTGCAAGTATGGACTACTTCTTCAAACTAATTTTGATGTGTGTTTTGGGTCGTTGTCACATGGAAAAACCCATCTTAAGCACATGTTGTCTTCTGCCCATGGTAGCATATGACTTTCCAATATGTTTTGGTATACAAAGCGATCCATAACACCTTCAATTTTCACCAATGGACCCTAACCAAAGCAACCCCAAACCATAATGCCACCACCATCGTGTTTTACGGTGGGTCGCGTATACTTAGGGTTAAATCTTTCATTCACCGGTCTCCTAACCTAGCAAATACCATCGGATCTAAATAGTTTAAATCGACTTTCGTCTGAAAATACTACTGTTTTCCATTTTTGGTAAGTCCAGTTAAGATGCTCTCTTGCGAATCGAAGTCTAGACTCTCTGTTTTTCTTTGCCATGTAAACTAGCTTGCTTACGTCTTCGTTTTATAGTACTTACCAATATTGAAACAAGTCTTAACTGCTGCTTAACTCGAGAAGCACTAATAAAGGGATCTTGCACAACCAATCACTTTATATTTCTATCCACCACACCATCACTTTTTCTTTTTTTGCCACTTTTTGGAACTCCTTCCTAAGTATCCCTTCTACTAAAATAAGAAACAGTTCTGGGTATTATGGATTTATATAAATTTAAGTCTTTTACTATTTTAGACTGCTTTTCTCCAATTTTTCTATAATCTTTTCCTTTATTTGCAGTGACAAATGTACACCCCTTGGCATTTTAAAGTCTTTATATTATTACATTCACCACAGATTATCTGAAGGGTACAAACGGGATTGAACAGAATTTCAAATAAAATTTAGATTTTTAAAAATTTGCTCTATATATGGACTGTTTAAAAACCAACAAAATTATCATCAAAGCCTGTGGTCTCATAAGTTAAACAAAAACATTCCGATCATGATATTTGTTAAATCTTATTTATGTCTGAATTCCTAAATATTTTGGCAGTAAATACGTTTATTTATTGTTTTTAAAAAGTTGCTCTAGATATGAGCGATATTGTATTTATCTCAGTATAAGGGCCTCTGAAGACTACTCTTTTATGGCCACTTTTTAAGTTTTCAAGAGAAATGTAAAAAGGAAGTTTACTATTAAAACGTGCTTTACTGCCTTGTGTGATCCAAATTACAGAATATATTTAAAGTTGCATTTATTTCTATCTATACTTGAGCGACCATAACATTTGGCACTATCCTTAACCCTAGCCGTCCCAAAATAATAGTATTTTTTGGATCCCAGAACCGAGTCAAAATTGACCCTTTTTTTGCAAAATGTTTATGTGCAAAAAATATGGGAACCATAATAAAAGATGAGATTTTGCTTTACGTTTATTACAAAAATAAACAACTAAAACTTTTTATTCTAAATACATATACCCAAAAAACTTACGAAAAAGAATAACAAACTAAATTTACTTTTATTTGTCTAAAAAATCACATTATAGTCCTTATTCTCCATCCTCGTCTTTTAAACAATACGAGCATACTACTGTTTTAGAAATTTTAATTTCTGAGTGTGTGGGGCAAACAAATTTTTGACACTTGTCACATTTTGTGGAATATTTGTTATCATTTCCCCGGCACTGAAAACATCTATTTCTTTTTGCGCCCGCGTGGGTATTGGACTGCTTTTTCTTTACTGGAACTCCCGTAGTTTCAATAGCTTGACATGTAGCTGCGGAAAACCCTCTACCATCCTCATGAATTTTTTATGCTCGCCGAACAGTATTTTCATGTTACCTAGTTCTTCTAAAAAATTTTTCCTTCTTATTTTCAATTTACCATTAGAACTTTTCCAGTCTGGGTTTTTTGTAATCCAGATGACAAAGGCATTATATGAAGCTACATCAAGCCAATTGAAAAATAAACGTAGAGCCCAGTCTTCTTGTGCATCTTTTGGAAGAGTACTCACGTACCCTTTTATCCAAGCAATCGACGCCACTTTTTGCCTCATTATAGGAGGTTATTATATCAGGTTTAAATTTCGTTGATGCATTGGAGATAGCAGTACTACAAATTTTTTAGGTTTCGTAACGTAGGACACGTGTGAAAAGGAACTGTGAAGAATACGTTGCTCTTTCGCTAATGTCCAGTAAGCACTTTGTCAGGTCTTTACGAGTTTTGCGGACCGTCCCCACAATTGTTAGATTCTGGGACAAAAGATCTTCTGCTAAAGTGATGTCGGTGAAAAAATTATCAGTGATTATATTTCGTCCACTACGATACCAGTGGCTTGCTAAAGTTTTAACAACTCGAGGTCCTTGTTTCTTTTCTACTATTCCATTCATTTTTCCTAAATACACTTCAAAATTGCAGCAATAAAAATTTTCAGCCCATACTTTTATACCATGTTTGCCCGGTTTACTTGGTATGTAAACTTTGAATGAGCAACGACCCCGGAAAGTTACCAATTGCTCATCAATAGTTTCAAAAGCTGAAGGATTGTAAGATTTCCTGCAATTCTCAGCAAATATCTCAGTGATCTCACGAATCGGAGCAAGTTTATCCTCCTTTTTTCTCTCAGCACTTGTAGATAGATCATCGAAACGAAGGTGACGTAAAATTTCAGGGAACCTATTTCTGGACATAGTAGCCTGATAAACAGGCCTGGTGAATGCTTTGTTTGTAGTCGACCATAAACTACGTACACTTTCTCTTGATTTTCAAAATCTACTAGTAAGAATCAGGTTTCCGAGGAAAGCGAGAAATTCTGTCGTGTCTACCTCAATCCATGATTCCATCTTGACTTCATTATAGGTGCTTATAAAGTCTTTAGCTTTTTTGTTTGTGTATTTTATAATAATATCTAATAAATCATTAGAAAAGAACAGCTTAAAACAGTCAATGATAGAATTTATATCTTTGCTTTTATCTGTAAGACCTTTATTTTCTTGCAAGATATTGCATGTTCTGGATTTTCCTGTTTTATGTGCAACAGTATATCAAGTGCGATTATCAACATCGTACGACTGTTTATTGCTCTGTTTCGTCTTCTAATGGATCAGGTAAATGTATTTGTTTTTCTTCTAACTCTTGAAATGAACGATTGCCGTCATGTATCTCAGGCTCCTCATCCGAGGTGTCCTCCTAAATGCCTGTTCCAAAGGTATTTCGGTTTTGCACTCGTCATCTGAAGAATGCATCAATATTTCCTTGTCAGATAAACCCTTATTTTTAGACCACATGGCACTTTACTATTTATTATTGAAAAATAAAATAACCCTCTCACAGTAACATTCAACAGTAAACTGAACAACAAAGCAATAAATTGGAAATATACGCAACTTATCTTATTTACATCTGTAAAAAAGGGAGTTTTAGCATATACCTATAGTTTCTTTTTTAATTTTTACCAAATAAAGCATTGTTATGATAAAATTTGAGAATTCATGGACGCTCACTGAAAAAAAAATCAAGGAAGCAAAAGATATTTCAGGATTTTTAAGTTTCGGGTCATCGAAGACCCATATATTCGGTACGGCGATGGTTAAGTATGAAATACTTCACTAATAACACGAATACTAACCAAATTCATGTACAAAGCAGGGTAATGATGGTCACAAGGAAAATTGTACCTTAACAAAAAAAAATTGTTGCAATTTTTAGGATTTAATTTTGTTCAGTTGTTTCCCTTGACAGTAGGGTTAATTATGTTTCTTACTCAAATATATATTTATTTTTTAGCAGAGACAAAAGGGGTAAAAAGAAGGGAAAAAAGTCGAAAAGGTACGAAGAAAGGCCCGGCCGTGACGTAGCTAGAGATTATGCCGGAAGATCTCATCCGCCCGACGGACGTTATGCTGATATGGCTCCAAAGTAAGTGACTAAAAATATCCATTATTCGGCAAACCATTTGCCACATATTCTTGTATAGTTCTTCTAATAATTTTGATTAAAATTTAAATCATGTTTTAATGTCCATAATCATTAATTAAGAATGAAATGTTCTATTTCAGGGCTTATAACGCACCTGGTCAAATGGACCAAAATAGTAACAACGGCAATCGCACTAGATTCTAAATTAAGCATAGTTTTGTATATTATATGTATGAATTTTTGAACAATTTACTAAATATTTAATATAAAACTTATCACCAACTTAAAATAACAGACTGTTTCAAACCACCTTGGTAATACCATTAAAAGCTTTTTTCATAATATTTGCATTATTAAAGTTTTTGCAAATGAATTAGGAAGTCAAAAAGGAATATTAAAAAAATATAGGTTTTTGACTATTTATATACAGGGTGGTCCAGTTTTGAAAGCGAAAACTTAAATGGCAGAAGAAAATCTCAAAATAATATCAGTTTGTAAATGTAAAGTATATTCGAGAAATGCTTCGATACATTGAAAAAAATTAAAAATATTCTTCCAGGCAGTTGAATTACTGCCTATTAATCTCCTTTCCTCTCCTATCTCTCTCTGTCTAATTATTAAGTACACTCAACTGCCTGTAAGAAATAAAAATATTCTTCCTGGCAATTGAATTGATTTAGAGCCTCTTACTCTTTTTTTCTTTCCTGTCTCTTTCTGTCTTTGTCAGATAATAAAAGGCATTCTCATCTTTGTTCAATGGTTGAGTGCACTCAACTGCCTGGAAGAATATTTTTATTTCTTTTCTTTTAAGCTGTTCATTTAGAGCCTTTTAATCTCCTTTTCCATTCTATCTATCTCTCTCTCTCTCTGTCCCATATCAGGTGTCAAAGTTTTAATTAAAATATTTAAATTTTATTAGATATTTAATTGAAATTTGGTACGTTCAATTAGGCAGATCGTTCTAGGAAAAAAAATAGTATTTTACTTCAAACCAGTAGCCAGTAGTACCAGTAGCGTCCGTACGGACACATCTTCGCCCAATTCTAATGGAACACTGGTTTTTCTAGTATCAAAAATTTGCCATAAAAAAAAACAAAAACTGAAAAAATGCTGAAAACTAGTCACTTTCGACAACAATAATAAAATGACAGAACGTTAAATGTAAAATTAAAAAAATGGCTCAAAATATATTCCTTTCAATTCAATATATACTTGACATTTTTTAATTAACATGTATTGCAGCTGACACCTTAAAATCAAATCTTCCCTTATAAATGCATGATTTTCGTGAGCTTTATCTTTAATACTACTCATACCTAATGGTGTAACAGATTAAAGTCAATCAATCTTTATGGATAATTTGCGTTTAGTCATTCTCTCACACCTAATTCAAAATGTGGAGAAGCTCCATCCAATAGAATCCAACCTTTATGCCATAATTTAATGCGTAAATCGTATATGTAATCCTGCAGAGCGTTGTTAATAAACTCCACAAACAGTTCCGAGTTTAATCTTGGAGACAGGAAATATGAATCAGAGGACTTACCCGTCCAAAGCCACTGAATGATTACTCTTTTTTCCGCATCACATCATTTCCAGAATGCAAATCCTGAACCGGCGTAAGTGATGTGCATGTCGATGGTCATCATCAGCATTTCGACGTTTTCTAATTTGTTTATTATTACCACACAGGCCAAAGTTTCGAAAATTCTAACGAGCTCTGATAAAAAAGCGAGTATCTGACATTCTTCTATTAGGGTAGCGTTCACGATACATTTTCATCATAAAATAAATACAGTGAAAGTCGGATATAACGACGGAGAAAAGATTACTGAACATAGGTCGTTATAAACGGCCGTCGTTATTAAAGGACCTACATACACTACATCTTTTTTTTTTAAATAAGCCTATGTACATACATAATTATGTATGTTATAAATATTTTTTAATTTTACAAAACTCTGAAAATACATGGATACATATAAAGCAAAAAAACCAAAAATGAAAATCCAATATAAAAAAAACTAAATTTACACTGATACAGGTAACGTAAGGTACATATAAGACATCCCTCGTACTACATAGTACGAGGGATGTCTTTTAAGTTTTGCATATAGAAACATAGAGGGCGTCACTAATCAAATGTCATTAGTCAAACTTAACCTCAAACTTTACTTTTCTTAAATTCAAAACGTCAGTGCGATACATATAGTTTTACAGCTACAGTGAATTTTTAAAGGTAGCAAATTGCGCATACCATGGAATTAAACAGAGAACATTTTCGGGCCATCATTTTTTACAATTTTCGAAGGCAATTATCTCAACAAGAATGCTGTGCTGAGTTGATTTCTGTTTTCGGTAATGAAGCACCACATCAGTCGACAGTTTCTCGTTGGTATGCAGAATTCAAGCATGGACGGGTTAGTCTTAGCGACGATCCAAGGTCAGGTGCACCAAAAACGGCTGTCACCCAAGAAAACATCGATGCTGTGCGTATGCTTATCACGGAAGATCGACATGTGACATATCGTGAGATTGAGGCTTCATTGGCGATTTCAAAGACCTCAATTCAAAAAATTTTGCATGAAAAATTACGGGTAAGAAAATTAGTTTCCCGCTGGATACCGCATCTGTTAACTGAAGACCAGAAAGAAGCTAGGGTGATGTGGTGTCAAACAACTCTAGACCGCTTTGAGGCAGGAAACTCTAAAAATGTGTACAGCATTGTCAGTGGTGATGAATCATGGATTTACTCATATGAACCTGAAAATAAACGTCAGTCGTCTGTATGGGTATTTCAAGATGAAGAAAAGCCAACAAAAGTCATTCGTTCTCGAAGTGTATCCAAAAAGATGGTTGCAACATTTGTCTCAAAAGCAGGTCATGTTGCAACAATTCCTCTGGAGAATCAACGAACTGTTACTGCCGATTGGTACATTACCATTTGTTTGCCCAAAGTCATCGCTGAGCTTCGAAAAGCGAACCCACAACGACGAATCATCCTCCACCAAGACAATGCAAGTTCGCACACAGCCCGGAAAACTATTGAATTTTTAACTTATCAAAACGTCGAATTATTGGATCATCCTCCGTACAGTCCCGACCTAAGTCCTAACGATTTCTATACTTTTCCAAAAATCAAGAATGAACTGCGTGGTCAGAGGTTTCAGACGCCAGAGGAAGCAGTTAACGCAAAAAATGCAATTTTGACAGTACCCACAAACGAGTGGAATAACAGCTTTGACAACTGGTTTGAGCGCATGCAAAAGTGCATTAAATTTCGTGGAGAATACTTTGAAAAACAATAAAGTCGTTAAAAGTTATTTTTTGTTTTATTCCAGCTGCATATGCAAAACTTAAAAGACAACCCTCGTACATAAAATACATTTGTATGGATGTACATATAAAAAAAAATTATGTAGTTCATTTAGTAAAAAATCTGATTGTTTTTTGCAACGCGAGTTAAAGTAAATTGATTCAATTTTTTTCTCAATAAAACTAGTTGTATCTAAAAGTTTTTCGTCACTCGCATTATTGTATAGTAAAAAACTGTTTAGGGTCTTCACTGCTCGTAAAGCTTCTTCAACAGATGGTGGATTAAATTCTTCTTCGTCCATCTTAATAAACAAGTCTGAAGTCATCCTAGCTTTTTTGTTAGACATGTAGGAAACAGGTAATGTCTTTGAGTTTTTTTATTTTCCAATAACAATCAACTTACGTTTTTCTGACCAAAACATATTGGCAGCAACAAAAAGAGTAATTCTTTCTTTGAACATTTTCCCTCCCTTGCACTTTTCGCCTTTAAATTTCAGTGTCATGCCTGGAAGCATTTTGTAGAACAGACCTGTCTCATCTGCGTTAAAAATCTGGTCACTTGTATACCCTTTTCCTATTTCAGGCCATACAGTTTTAAGCCAGTTTTCTGTCACTCCAGGAGGTACACTAGCAGATTCACCACTTATTTTTCCATAAACAATATTATGCATTTTTCGAATACTTATTTTTATCCAAAACGTTTTATCCAACTTTCTGTGCAGGTGTATTCCGGTCCTTAATTCAGTAGCCTGCCGAAATGTTCCACTTTTGCCTGTAGTATAGGACCACTAATTGGCGATTCTCTACTTCTTTCAACTTTAAACTAGTTAAATATTTAATCTTTTTATTAATGATGTTGTTCATTGTTTTAATTATTGTAATGTGTTGCTTTTTGCTGATGATGTTAAGACTTTTAAAATTATAGACAGTAACTTGGCACATCATGAACTTTGTTCTGATCTTCACAAATTTGAATTATGGTGCAAGAACAATAGAATGGTCCTAAATGCTAAAAAATGCAAAAATATTCAATTTACCAGGAGTTTTAGTCCACCATTTCATCAGTACCATCTAATGAGTTCACTTATTGAGAAGGTATCAGAGATACGTGATCTTGGGGTGCTTTTTGATTGCAGACTAACTTATTCAAAAAATACTGAATACCTGTGTAATAAGACTTACAAAATGTTGGGTTTTATTAAGATGTACACTCATGATTTCAGCAGTATTGATTCCATCAAATTACTGTATTTTTCATTGGTTCGCAGTCAACTTGAGTCGAATTCATGTATATGGTCACCTTATTATGCTAAATATATAATGTGTCTAGAAAAAGTTCAACGTAAATTCATAAGATACATTGCTTACAAGCTTAATATTCCTTGTATTGATATTAATTACAGTGAAATGTATAGTTTGCTGAACATTGAAAAGTTGGAGACTCGACGTAAAAACTGCGATATTGTCATAACATACAAGATTCTTAACAATGTAATACAGTCTCCTGAGTTGTTGTGTCAGCTTAATTTAAATGTTCCTCCTACTACAGTGCTCAGACAGACTAGATTATTCTACCTTGAACAACATCGAACACTGTATGGTGAAAACAATTGTGCAATAGGTAGAATAATGATTAACTCAAATAGTGTCAGTATAGATTTGTTTCATTGTTCTCTGAGTTCACTTCAACGAGTTTTAAAATCTGCTTAAGTGCAATATAATTTTATATCTTCACTTTGCTTAAAGTGTGTCTTCTTTTCTATTGCAGTTACTCTGTTTTAAACCATTATATATTATATTTATTTTGTAAATTGGTTAATTACCGTAATATATATACTGAATACTGAAATAAAGCCTTATCTATATCTGCATGACTGGATAACCTAAGTTTCTTCTTTGGTAGCAAATTCTCATTAAATGCATTTTTTATTGCATCCCGGTTCTTCCAAATTGTAGAAACACTACCTAATACGCTACGTCTATACATATGCACAAAATTCCGGCACTAAATAAAAAGTACATAAACAAAGAAAAGCATTTATGAGATCGACAAACCGGCCTCCGGTTCCGGTAATTCCACCAAGAATAACTTGTCATTGGTTACAAATGATTGCTGTGTGAATCACACAAGTTCGGTCGTTATATTATATGTCCCCACTTGAGCATAGATAGTAAAATATCAATGCTCAAGTGGGGCAGTACTTCTCGATTTGTCTTGGTCTTGCCCCTGCTGCCGGATTGTGCAGATATTCCTGACGCAATCTTTGCTTCGTAATTGGAGTCTGTTGGTATTTGAGCATGGTAATTTGGGGATGAGAATATGCCTTCTGATATCCCAGTAGATACATGTGGTAAATGCAAGGACAATTTCATTGTTGTAAATAAGTCTGTTAAGTGCAGTGGCTGTTTGCTGACATTTCATGCTTCTTGTGTGGCTATTAGAGATTCATGGCTTAAAATAATCGTTGATTGTCCTAACTTGCACTGGTTATGTGACGATTGTAACAAAAAGCACATTCTTAATTCAACCGCCACCAGCTGTGATAATGTCTTGCTAGAAAAGGAGGTGGATTGTGTGAAGAGAGAACTTGAATTAACCAAAAAGTTGCTTATAAGCTCTGAATATACTATAGAGTTGCAAAAAACAGTGCTTAATTCTCATAATTTACATGATTCCAAATCAAGGGACATCTCACCTCCAAATAGTAGTAACTATATCTCTACAGCAGCTACTAACTCATATAGTAATGTATTAAAATCGAGTTCTGTTCTTCTTATCAAAAACAATCGCGGAAACGGTCAGGACAATATCTTGGCTAAAATAGCACATTCAATCAATCCAGGGGATATAAAGGCTTGTATTAATAACACCAGGAAAATACGTGGGGGTGTTGCTGTCCATTGTCAGGATGATAAATCGTTACAGGCTTTAAAAACCTCTCTAAGTGCTACAGTAGGCGACAAATACAAAATTGATGAAGCTCTAAAATACAATCCAAGGTTACTTGTAAGGGATGTGCGATTGGAGGGATTGGAAACACCTGAGCAGATAATCAATAACATCACTGCTTTAAATAATAACTTGGGGGCTGTTTCCTCTGAAATCAGGTTTATTACCAAGCTAAAGCACTCGAATAACATATATGACTTGATAATTGAAGCCTCCCCTACGGTTCGGGAAATGCTTCTCAAAAAGGAATTTATTTTTATTGGATGGAGGAAATCTAAAATTGAGGACTATTTACGTGTTATTAAGTGCTACCGTTGCTGTGGATACGGCCACACAAGAAGGGACTGTAGGGAGCGCAAGGATATCTGTCCCAAATGTAGTAAGGACCATAATCTGAAAGAGTGTAAGTCCAGTGAGAAGAGTTGTATAAATTGTGTTAGACTAAACAAGCAAAATAGGCATAAATCACCAATCGATCATTACGCTTATAACAAGGATTGTCCGGTATATGTAGGTTATCTTTCGAAACTAAGATTTAAAATTAATTATAACTGTTGATTTCTGTTTCTTTTTTCTTAAATGGTTCAAAATGCGCCTTCTTTGTTAAATATTGCCAATACAAATGTTAGATCTATTTTGCCTAGCATTGCAGAGCCTAATAATTTAGTAACTGATGTATATGATATTATAGGAGTATCAGAGACTTGGTTAAATCCAGCTATCTCATCCAATAATGTATCTTTACCCGGCTATTCATTTTATAGGAAAGATAGAGTTAACAGGAGAGGTGGTGGTGTGGGGGTTTATGTGAGGTCCGTCATTCCCTGTGAGATTGTCAAGTTTTGAGTTTATTTTTCTAAAACTAAAACTAAATGTCTCTAGTGTAGCATTGATTATGATTTATCGTCCTCCCCACACCAGGGTTACTAACATTCTTGAATTTTTTGTAGAATACATTCCTAATTTTCTTACTTTTTATGACTTTTCAATTATAATGGGTGACTTTAATATTGAGATGCTTAAGCCAAATTCAAATTCAATGTTCTAGATGCTCACGGATTGAATCAACTTATAAATGAGCCTACACGCATAACTAACTCATCAGCCACATGTCTTGATCCAATTTTTATAAGTTGCAGAAATATTTGTCACAATAGTGGCACTATAATTTCAAATATAAGTGACCATAACTATCTGTCATTCTGTACTTTAGATATAAAAAATTAAAAACCGAAGCAAAAAATTATTAGTCTCCGTTGTTTTAAGAATTTTAATTTAATTAATTTCGAAACTGATTTGCAAAATATTGCTTGGGACCACTTATTTTACATTAAAGATATAAACGAAACGGTTTTATTCTTGCAAAATAACATAACTTTCTTATTTAACATACATGCATCACTTAAACAAATTAGAGTTAGTAAGAAGCCCGCCCCATGGCCAACAGATAACTTAAAATTAATTCTTAATGAAAGGGATAGAGCACTTACGATATATAAACAATGTAAGACACCTGAAAATTGGAGTCTTTACAAGGATAGACGTAATTTTGCCCTTGCATCCATCAGGCAAGAAAAAGCGGCATATCTACACCAGTTGGAAGCTGTCAAATCTGGTAAGGGACTTTGGAAAGGTTTAGGTAACTTAAATATTAAAACAAAAACAGAATCGGAACTACCAATTGAACTAGGTCAGCCCAATACAATTAATGACTATTTCATAAGCATTTTCAATAAGTCAAATGCTTGTCTTAACAAAATTAACTATTACCAAAACCATAAGTTTTGCGCAGATCACACCTTTCATTTTGCCCTGGTGGACCAGATCACTGTTTCTAAAGTCATTGATGATATTAAATCCAATGCAGCTGGAAATGATGGAATTTCTCTTCATATGTTGCGTTTATGCTTGCCACATCATATTATTCACATTGTAAACACTTGCCTGGAAACTGGTTATTTTCCTAGACCATGGCGCGAATCTATAGTCTGCCCAGTTTCCAAAGTTCCTAATCCCAAAAATGTTCAAGACCTACGGCCCATAAGTCTCTTGCCTCTTGTCTCTAAAATCTTGGAAAGAATAGTGCATAGTCAACTAATGGATCACTTTTGTAAGACTAATATTCTGCCAGCTCAACAATCCGGATTTAGAAAAGGTCATAGCACTACTAGTGCTCTTCTAAATATTATAGGTAATATCATTACAGCCTTAGACAAAAAGTTGGCTGTGATTTTGGTGGCACTGGATTATTCAAAGGCATTTGGCTTGATTGATCATGACTTGCTCGTTGCCAAGTTGTCTTATTTTGGTTGTGATGACTCCGTCTTATCGTTTTTTAAATCGTACTTATGGAGACGGTCGCAGCGAGTACGGGTACAAAATGAATATTCTGAATCAAATAGTTTCCAGGATACCGCAGGGATCTATATTGGGGCCACTTTTGTTCCTAATCTATACCTCTGATCTACCTAACGTAGCCTTAAACTCGGACGTCTACCTGTATGCGGACGATACTCAGGTTCTTCACCTATTTAATCCACATAATGTTCATTTTGATTTGAAGCATGCAGATAATGAATTTACAGATGAACATATTTTACAGATTAACCCTATTAAAACTAAAGTTCTATTATTTGCGGGTCACAATCAATGGCATAACATAGAAAATACACTTAATATTACGCTTAATAATACTACTCTCACTTTTTCAAATCACGTAAAAATTTTGGGTCTCATTGTTGACACATCTCTCAGATTTAGGGATTACTGCAATATGTTATTACAAAAATGTTATTTACGCTTGCGAATGCTTTATGCAAATAAAAGTATTTTAAATTACAAAACAAGAAAAAAGCTTTCTGAATCCTTGGTTATGTCTATCATTAATTATTGTATAATTTTGTATTACCCATGTCTAGATAGAATAACGCAAAATCGCTTGCAGCGTATTCAAAACCCATGTTGTCGTTTTATTAATAATCTTAGGAAATACGACCATGTATCACAAGCTATACTACAACTTAAATGGCTAAAAATTGTGAATATATTTAAGTTGTATTTATTAGTATTTTTATATCGCCTATTTAAAACACGCACACCTGTGTCTTTGTGTGAAAAGATGATTTACAGAACTGAGGTTCATAGTCGTAATATAAGGTATAATATACTTTCAATGCCATGTCATACTACATCAATGTTTGAACGTTCTTTCACCTATCAAGTTGTCATTCTATTTAATCGTTTCAGGCCAAATTTTCATTTTACCATTTATTTTTATCGAAGATTCTATAAAGATCTATTCTTGGAACATCAATGATTGGTTGTTCTTGGTTAATTTATTTAATTGTTACTTAACTGATGGAACATATGTTTTACTTTAAAGTAGTATTAATTTTAGTTTATTTATTTTTTTTTTAAACTGGATAGGTTAAGAGATAAAGAGTATTTGCCTGTTCAGGCAAATACTGTAATTTGCAGGGTTTGTTAAATAAAGACGATTTATTATTATTATTATTATATATCCGGCCTTCACATGAAAAATCTTTTAGATAAGGGCGTTAGAAGCGACTTGGTCGCTATAACCGGCGTCGTTATAGGCAGACTTTTTTAGACTTGCGTTACATATAAATCCAACCAAACTTTCCAGATTTCGTCGTAATAAATGACTTGTTTTTATAAGCGACGTCGCTATTCGCGATTTTTACTGTATTTGCGTATTTGCAGAAAACAACATTGTCTAGTTTAATACCTAAATAAAGACCACTTTAATAATTTGGAAAAATATGTGGGCTCAATTACCTTAGGACTTTATTTTTTTTTAGTAAATTACGTATTAAATGAAGAAAAAATATATGTAATAATTTTTTGTTGTAAAGTAAGCGAGGACTCTAGAAATCATTTTTATTTAAAATAAAATTAGTTACGTAGAACTTTTTTCAATAAAATTGTGCGAAGATGTTTCCGTACGCACGCCATTGGTAAAAGTAAAATAATAACTATTGGGTAAAAATATGTATCCCTATTATCTAACTAAACTG
The DNA here is from genome assembly GCF_022605725.1 of Anthonomus grandis grandis. Classification (NCBI taxonomy): domain Eukaryota; kingdom Metazoa; phylum Arthropoda; class Insecta; order Coleoptera; family Curculionidae; genus Anthonomus; species Anthonomus grandis. Next base: position 2,003,463 of record NC_065546.1, read on the forward strand.
TCAATATTCACTTAACCCTCCGTTGGTAATTGTCACAAGATTGGTGAGTTGGGGTATGGTATACCCCAATAAAAAAACAAACATGTTTCGAATATAAACTAAACATTTTTGAAATATTATCCATAAATAATGTTTTTGTATTGGTCTGAAAGTAAATAAAAATAAAACACATGACGAATAACCGACCAAAAAAAAATTAAACGTTTATTTTCAAAAGACCTACATTTTTACAGAAATTTCGAACAAGACGCAACCAGGTATTAAAAATATATTATTATTTTGAAAATATTTACTTAAAAATTAATTTTTGATTAAGTATAAACATAAAAATAACTAAAGAAAAATATAAACTAATACATTGCTTTATGTTTTATGTACTATCTATAGAGCTACAGTTGTCGCATGTTTGCGCTGCATGACTCAGGCAAACAAATTTATTACACAAGTGTAAAAAGATTTGCGATCTTTATTTCCTGGACTCATATAACACCTTCTGGAAAATCTTTGCCTTTTTGTGTCTTCTCCAACTGTTGTTGGGACAATTTCCCCCTGTATATCGGAAATCCTAGACTTATTCGCGGATTTTGCAGTCTACTCATTTGGAACGGTTTTACTAAACTCAAAGATAAACCTTTTAGAAAAAAGCGCTGATTTTCATTCGCATTGCAATTAAAAATTACAAAAGCGTTTATAGCAGCTGAGTTTAGTAAGGAAAAGAATAGAGTTAGTGGCCACCTGCGGCTTTTTCTTGATACACTATAAGTGGCAGACAATTGATCTACCGTATCTACTCCTCCTTTCGTCATGTTGTAAAACATTATTATTTCTGGTTTATTTTGGTCCCTAGAATCGGGATCAATTGTGTTGTCATGATGGAGAGTTGATAAAAGGAGAACATTTCTATTTTTTTTTTTTTTTTGAATTTAAGAGACCAATGTTACGTCTGATTGAAATGCACATTGTAAGTGTTTGCACGTGTAACTTCTTTCTTCTCGCTTTGTTGTGAGTAATTCGCCAGGAATTTCTCTTTTATTTTTTCTCAGCCTCCCTACTGAAGTAAGTTTATATTCTTTTAGTAACTTTATTACCAAGTCATAACTTGTAAACCAATTATCAAACGTTATGTTTCGCCTTGTTCCCCTAATTGGTTCTACCAATCGCAGAACTATGTCAGCCGGTTTGTTGCTAAGGGCGTACGGACCTTCGGGCCTACATATGCTTCTAAGTTTAGTACATAAAATGTTTTTGAGTCTACAAGTGCAAATACCTTGAGGTCATATTTAGCTGGCTTGTTTGGTATGTACTGCCGAAATCCGCACCTACCGCGGAAAGACTCAAGTTTTTCATCTATTGTTAAATATTCCGAAGGTACATAAGCTGCTTGAGAGTTTTCCACAAACCGATCAAATATTGCCCGAATTGGAGCTAATTTATTAATTTTAAGTCTTTCCTCCTGAGAATCTTTATTGTCGAACCTCAGGCAGCTTAGTAGTAACCTAAAACGCTTTTGGGGCATCGTTGCTCTAAACGTGTCTATACCGGATCCATCGCTAGCCCAAAACTCATCTAAATTTAACCTATTAGCCCTAAAAGGACCACACATATATAGTAGTCCAATAAGGGCTTTCATTTCTAAAGCTGTTGTTTGTTGTACGATCGATTTGTCATTATTAACCGATTAGTACATTCAACTATAGAGTCAATAATAAGTCCGTCTATAAAAATATTTCAACAATCAAAAGGGGTTTTGGCCCCTTTAGCAACACCTTTTGGTCCCGGAAGATGGATTATAATATTTTCCTGACGTGTACGCACAGCCTTATTTTCTGGATTAGCTACCCATTTAGTTTTTTTGTCAACTCCCCATAAATACCTTGACTTTACTTCAAAAGCAAGGCGAAAACTCCTCGACAATGTCATCTTCTAATATTTCTTGCTCAGAATCAGACTCCTCAGAACGCTGGCTAACGTGGTCGTCAAACTCGCCCTCAGAGCCGGATTCAATGGGCTCCTCATCAAGTATTTCGGGTACCTCTGATGAATTATCCGAAATTTCCCAAAGCTTCAACAACTTTTCTTGCTCTTTTTCATATGACCATCGAGCAGACATAATATCTACAAATGAAATTCAAGGTAAACAAAAAATATCAATAGAGTAATAATAATAATTATTAATTTAGGTTTATAACATATTAATATTATACTTAATTATTATTATATTATTAAATAATAATAATATTAATTTTTATATAATATGTCGTACTTACCTCTAAAAGAATCAAAGAATTAAAAAAAAAAAAATTACGAGAATGGTAACCTGGGGTATGATATAGATATACCCCAAATCACTTTACTTACGTCGATCAAAGCTCACACGCGACTGACGCGCTCCAAAACACGTGTTTTCTATCACTTGATATTATATTTAAAGGTACTTACGAGATGGCGCTACGTATTTTGCAACGGACAAAATTATAGAGATATTAAGTAGGTTGGGGTATGATATACCCCACCTTACTAACGGAGGGTTAAATATTATTAAATTTAAATATTTCACTTAATACTTTGACACCCTGTATCTTTATAGCGAAGAATTTTTCGAATATAGTTTACATTTAAAACTGATATTACCTTGAGGTTTTCTATCTGCGATTTAAGTTTCCTTTTTCGAAACTGAACCATCCTGTATATATGATTTTTGAAATTTTTTTAAAAATAAAAAAAATGATACTCCTTTAACAGGCGTCCATTTAATTCAGTGCAATTCTTAGCCAGTGCGGGGCAATTTTTATTGGGATTTGTGTACTGTGACAATTTCAGCTTGACGCACAAGAAATTAAATAATTAAAGAAATCAGTTTTGAAAATAGGGATTTTTTTTAATGAAATATTAAGTTAATATAATTGAGTATTAAATAATCTCGAAATTACACGATATTTCTGACATAGGAAACTTCCTAATTGCGGCTTAGCAGTTAGAATCCGTATGTTAGGAATTTGTCAAGTGATATATCATTATTTTTCCCAAATACTTGCATTAAAAAAATTTATAATGGACAATATAAAAACTGTATTAAAATAGCCTATCTGTCTGGAAAACAGAAACAAATATTTTAAATCCCGTAAATAAAATAAAAAAATTACTCCAAAGGCCTGAAAAATTATTTCTAATACCTGAAAAAACCAAGATACTTTCAGGGAAATAAATACATACAAATTGCATCTACAATATTTAATGTATAGTTTATTCATATTCTCAAACACAATTAATTACGTACTTACAACGTACAAATAAGAGATCTTTTCCTGGACGTTGTATGGCAGATCTGAAACCTTTAGGGGACGTTTCATTAAACGTCCCCTAAAGGTTCATTAGGTTCAAAGGTTATTATGTTTCAATCCTAATGAGGATTTTTTGTTCGTTTGCATTTTTGATCATTAAATGATGTCTTATTCATTGAATTGTTTATACGTTCATCGTATGTATCAAAAAGTGCGTATATAAGAATAGACTAAACCCGCTTTTTGGGCTTCTGGTAGATTTATGTTTAAACATATAAGCCGAGTACTAAATAGTTGAATGCTTTCTATGTTTGTTTGTTGTTAATTGTTGCTTTTGTGTTCGTCCATAGGCAATGGGAAGATTTTCCGAATGGCGGACCGCCGCACTACCAAAGGGCTCCAACGGAATACGAGAGGCCACCGCCTTATTATTATCCTGGAAGTGGAGGGTGAGTTTCTTTTTATCATATCAGTTAATTTAAAATAAAATAACACTATCAAAATCGCCAGGTTTTAAACAATCATAAAAAGCTTCTTGCAATTCCTAGACATACGTTTCAAAAAAATGTAATTTGTCTATTTGTTTCTGTTTACTGGCTTCGTCAGAACTAAAGAAACAATTTAAAAAATCAATATCTTAGTAATAAAAATACAAAATGTATAAAACCTGTGATGCTCATAAATTGAGTGAAACACGTGTAAGCAACATAATATACTGAATGTGAATTTAAGGCTTTTTCTTTTCTACTTAAATATGTCAAAGTCACTTAGGGATTGTGGACTGTTTTTCTTAATTGTTGGCTTCGGCAATACGACCCGAAAAATTAAATCAAAATTGGGAAATATTTATCAAATTGGTCATTTATAACATATCTTTCGTAGGAGTTTTAGTTTTAGTTTTTTTCTTTAAAAATACTTGGGTACATTAAGTATTTCATCCATTAATAGAAAAACATTCAAAAAAATATTTTTTTATATACCTACATTTTGATGCCCTGCTTATACAGGGCGAAACACGTGTAACTAATAAAATTTGCTTATGAGGCCGTGACATTGTTTTTTGTTTGTTTGTTTACACCCTGTATAATTATAAATTATACAGTTTTACCACTAACCAAAACTCTTTTGACTATTTTATTTTTATTTAAATTTGCACAATTTTTTGTCACACTATTAAAGGCAAATATCAATAAAGGGCATGTCTATTGAATAATCCTAAATTATCTTTAATGAATTAATTACTACATCAATTAATACCAAAACTTCTTTTTCAGGGAGCAGTAGAAGGCAAAAATGGAATAGTTGAAAAATGTATAGACTGAACTCTTATGGCGTTATTACTACTAAATAATTATTTAGCTTAATTGATTTTTTCTTTTAGTAATAATGGCGTATTCATAATTTCTTTAGTAAAATTACACCCATCCAACCCTTGTCTCTTAATTTGTGATATTACTTGTAATTATATCACACCTATTATAGGTGAAATTTTTCATTTTGAGGTGGCATGGTGCGTGCAGATTAAGATTAAAAAAAAAACAGTGTGTTCTGAGCTAGTTATTGAACCTTCTGGACACATTCCAGTTATATTCATGCTCAATACATAATATTTTTATATTGTAGTCACTCGTATATATCACTTATTTTTGAAGTTAAAACAATAGTGTCACGAATAATAATAGATGTACGTTTTTACCGAGACTTTGTTGTGCATTTACAGTCAATTTATTAGGCTGGCTATTTAATTGGTAGCTACTTTACGTGTATTAAGGTTTCATGGTAAACGATGCTAAATTTGCCTTAAACCTAGTTGTAGCTCCCTGATAGTAACTAAAGTCTTACCAAAAATAATAAATAAGTTTTTCAATAAAATTGCAGACAAATTTTTAAATACTGTGTTGCCTAATTATCGAATTTGGCGCAAAATTTCTAGCTAATTGATTGCTGCCATTGCTGTATCAAGCCAGCAGAAATATAATTCATTTAACTTACTATGTTTAAATTAATTTAAAGTAATGTTTTATTTTTACAAACAAATATATCTTTTAGGTTCCTTGTTTTTTTTTTAGTATTTCGTCGTTTTTGAGGAAAAAAATCGTATTTCATTGCATGTTAATGGGTAACAACAATAACGAAAAAAATTTATATTTTTTAAACAAATATTAAAGTTTGTTATGTCTTGTATTAATCTTAAGAGCAGCTCCTAGAGAAAAATGGGAAATTAATAAAAATTACTTAAGATGAAAGTCTAATGGCTCAATTAAAATGAAGAAAAAAAAATGAAAGAAAAAGGTCTAATGTATTTAATTTTGGGAATATGAGTGATCCAAATCCATAACCTTTAAGAAACCTTTAAAGGTTAGGATATTTAAGAAATATATTATAAATGTAGTGACATAAAAAAATATAAAATAATTATGATAAATTTTGTATAAAATTTATGTTTTTGTTCAACGTTCATCATTAATTGTTTATTTATTTTGCAAAAATTTTCCTTCTTTAATATTAAAAAATTAGGGTGAAGTGGGGTAAGTGTAATCAAAAAAATGTTAGTGGCACTTTAAAATTTCATAACAAAAAAACTAAAAAAAAATTTTCGGGTTCATTTTTAGTAGGCACAGAGCTTATTTCTTTGTTAAATCAATGTCATATTTATTTATTTTTTGTCTGCTTTTGTTTTTTTTATAAACCAAATTAAAAAAATATGTCGGCTGATTACCCAGAGAATGGGGCAAGTGTACTCACGGCTCCTAACTGCCATATGCTTACTCTGCCGATGGATCTGGGGCAAGTGTACTATAGTATGAAAAATTCTGGGTTAAAAAAATAGCTTGATACCTATCTTAATTTATAAGGAAGGTATGAACTTTTTTCGTGGAGCAATGATAATGAATAAAACTCAAAGATTTTCTGAAAAGTATATTATGTAGGTAAGTTGAGCAAAACAGGCTGTGACATGTTTTTTTATTTATTTAACGTTATATGAGGTAAAGGATACTGGAAAAGTTAGTTCTACTCTTCGCCCTAAAGTGGCTTCTGGTAAAACACGCTCTATATCTGATGCAGCCACTAAGTGATGGTCCTCTTGTTCAGGCCAGTGAAACACTGAACTATGCGTGTTTCGGTTTGATTTTTTTTTAAACTTAATGATAGGTTGCGATTCTTCATCAAGCGTTGTTATTTGACCAGCATAAAAAAGTATACTTTTCTTTCCTTTAAATGAGACCAAAACCCAGTTTCCAATGTTTTCTACCCCTTTAAGAAACAATTCGTCTTGTTTTAATGCTTGTTCATCTTCCTCTAACCTTTTTGCATAAGTCTCAAAGGTGACGTCGTTGGATTCACTGTCACTTAAAATTTGCGGCTCGTCTTCATCTGAAGAGCTCTCATTAATATGTTTTGCTGTTATTTTTTTTGATTCCTTCTTTGTTTTCTTTGCTAATTCTTTCGCTATTCTTTCATCTTCTTTTTCTTGCTCAGCCTTTTTCTTTTTTTCTTTGTTTTCTTTTGCTGTTATAATTTCAGCTCCCGGAGCTACCCTTTTTCTTCTTTCTTTTTCGTTAGGGCGGGGCGATTGTCTCACTGTTTCCAGCAACAATTCTTCAAATGATACAGTATCGCTACTTGGTGCTGCTATTGGTATTGGTCTACTTGGCCCTGCTATTGGTTCTGGTCGCGGTTCTGATGCTAGCTGCTGCGTGGTTGGTTTCTCTCTCGATGGCTCTTCATGGCTGCTTGTGCTGGGTTCATTAAGAGGTTGTTCTGTGGCAGGTTGGGGATTTCTCAAACGTTCTTCATATCGTCGTAGAGCTTCTGGATCATATTTAGAGCGGTCGATGACAGATCTATTAAATGGGCATATTCCTCCTCTACGAAAGCCCGATGTCAGTAAAGCTGGATCGGTCTCTTTCCAAATTGTGCTCACAAGTACCGAAAAATCTTTCTTTGGTATTTTAACACCCACTTGTTTTCTTTGGTACTCCGCTAATTTGGAATCCCACCGTGACTTAAGGCTCTTAAAGACCGCTAGGTCCATAGGTTGCAATAAGTGGCTAGAGTGTGGAGGTAATTTAAGTACAATTATATCATTTCACCGCCCAACAGCATGTATGTTGCATGGAATATTTTTATGATTCTAGGCTTATTTTTAATGCTGATATTAAATAATGTCATCAGTTTATATGTGTCAGCTCTAGTTTTTGAGTTAAAAGGAGGGAGTATTTTTTGGGAATTAAAAATACACTCAACGTACAAACATTTTTAATTACAAGAACTATACACTCAGGAATTTTCTTTTATATGATTTTCTACTAGTTTTGAATGAACTGCTACTCTGAATACTCCAGCAAAAATCGGCCAACATATGTGCATCCCAGCGATCCTGAAATCGTTCCTCCATGGTTCGAAGATCTTGGTGGAATCGTTCACCCTGTTCTTCACTCATGTCATCGAGATTTTCAGGAAAATGGTGTAAATGGCTGTGTAGGAAGTGCACTTTGATGCTCATGTTACATCCAAGTCGCTGGAAGTGTGACAACATCTCTTCGACGTGCGCAATGTAATCATCACCCTTCCTCTTACCTAAGAAATTTTGGATAACCCAAACAAAGGAACCCCATGCATTCTTCTCAATTTCTGACATTGAGCTGGTGAAATTAGGATCGTTTACCAACTTGCGAATTTGTGGACTATCAAATATACCTGCCTTGAGTTTTTCTGAACTTAGACTTGGAAATTTCCTTGAAATATATTTGAAACATTTACCATCTTTATTTAATGCCTTAACATATTGCTTCATTAAACCTAGTTTAATGTGCAGGGGTGGCAATATGATACGATCTCGTGGCACTAGAGGTTCATTTATAACATTAAGACTACCTGGAAGTAGTGCTTCCCTAGAGGGCCATTCTTTTCTTGACCAATGTTCTGATTTTGCTCTACTATCCCATAAACACATAAAACAAGGATATTTAGTGTAGCCTCCTTGTTGTCCTAAAAGGAAGTTCACCATCTTAAGATCAACGCAAATCACCCATTTATGATCGTTATATTTGATTTTGTTCATGACCAGTGCTATTGTGGGGTATTCTTCCTTAACTTTAGTTGAATGTGCTATTGGTATGGAGCCTAGTTTATTTCCGTTGTGCAATAGTACACACTTCAAACTCCGTTTTGACGAGTCAATAAATAAACGCCAATCGATTGGTTCATATTTCTGCAAGCCCATGGCAGTCATTAAACCAGAAATATTAGTACAAAATACAAAATTATCCTCCTCAGCGAAAAAGGGAAGTAAGTCTTTTTCTCGAGTGCGGTAATAAGAAACTTTAGTTTTTTCAGTTAAACGATTTCTCTCTTTTAATCTGGAGGCCAATAATTCAGACGAAGTTTTGGATAGTCCAAGGTCTCTAATTAAATCATCAAGTGCACTTTGATCGAATGGTTTTGGTTCAAAGAGATTTTCTGGAACAAACTCGTCATCGCTCATGCTACTCAGTTCATTCAATTCATCAGAACTTTCTGTAGATGTAGATGGTAATGGTAAAGATGTATCTTTTGAGGTCCTTACAGGCCTCACAGCTGATGTTGATGTGGGGTAAATCCATTTGGAGCGGTTCGTCTTGTTGATTCCTTTTATATTAACAAAGCAAAAATAGCAGTCATCGTGATGATTTAAAGGTTCACGCCAAATCATTGGGGATTGGAATTTAAAAGAGAGTCTCTTCTTAGTGGCCCATAAACGTAATTCTTCAACACAAATTTTGCACACAATATTGGGCACCCAGCACTTGTTATCTGTTTCCAAAGGAAAACCAAAACACTCTAAATACGCTCGTTTCACAAAGTCTGACATATTCAATCGAAATTTTTGAAAAACATATTCACCACAAATATAACAATAACAATTCGGATCGTTAATGCAGACCCTTCTTAGCGAAGTCATGATAAAAATTACAATAATTTATCTAAAACGCGACTATAATAGATAAAAAACCAAAAATAAAGATAAATGAGAAGAACGTAGCTATATCTAAACAACTCGAGCTGTTAGAGTAAAACTGACGACAGATTCGAAATCAGATGCCTCGAATTAGTAAACAACAATAAAAATATTTCAGTCAACATAAAATAACCTTCGATTTGTTGTGCAGTGTTTTCGACAACCGCCTCGATAAGTTTTGGGTCTAAGTGCGTTGAATGTCCATCATGCAAAAGCAGGATTGGTCTTTCAGGTACAACGCTGCGAATAGTTTACAAAGATTTCGGTTTCCATCCAACCATTTGGTGACGCAGCATAAGAAGTACCTGGAAAGGTAGATTCCTTGGGAGCCAGCCAGGTACTTCATAGATTTTTTCCCTTAAAAACAATTAATGGAGTCAGTTTATCCCCATTGGCGTTGCCACCCATGAGAACTGTACTCTCTCTTCCAGGCTGGGTGGTTATTCTTGAAGCAGGGGCATTTTTCTGATCCACAATTTTAGTTTTACTTGGAGCGTAAAACTACGAGCGTAAAACTAGTTTCGTCGATGTTATAAATCTGAGAAGGCTTATTTTGCAGGTCGTTATTTTCTAAGGTTGCTTTTAACATGTCAAGATGTTGTTCAATCACAAATAGATCATTGGCTTTTTTTTCTGGCATACTCCAGTCCTTGTGGTTTTTTTAAAGGATAAGAACCAATTCTCGCCAGGTATTCCATCTTTAAATGGCGTTTTTATATTATTTTTCGTGACATACTTTCCCACCAATTCTAAGATTTCCTTTCTGCTGAGCCCCCAACCCACTTCTCCATGATTTTTATGGCATTCAATAATTTTTCTTCATCAGCTGCAGGTATTGCGGTGGATCTTCCTTTGGACGTGCTTTTTGATCCTCGGGTTTCTCGTAGGTGTTTTTGAAGAGTGGAAAATGGGATTTGATCCCTCTGGGCAGCACTACGAATACTCATACGATTTTCTTGGATGTTTCTGATCGCATCTTTTAAAAGTTCAGCACTGTAAGAAGGGTTTTGTTTCTTTTTTTTTATACACTCTCACCATTTTAAAGGAACTCACTAGGAACTGTATAAACTAGTCTTAGATCGGTCCTATTTTAAAGATTTCCACACTGTCTTTACAATTAATTAAAGTCTTTGGTAAGTATTTACACTATTTCTTCGATATTGGTCTTAGCCTGTAACAATAGAGAAAATGATAGGTTATAGCCTAAAAACTCAAGAAGGAGGAGGCTGGGGCAAATGTAATCGCTGGCATACATTTTTTGTTAAGTATCGAAAATGAAATCTGATAGCAGAATCAACATCTTTGTCGAAAATTACCTAAGGGAGCAAAATATTACAACTAAATACTAATATTAGCAGTAGTAATAGGGAATTAAAATTCCTAAAAGGCACTCGCAAAATTATTAAAAATGTCAAAGTACAAAAAAGAAAAAGGGAAATCTTTAATACTGGAACTAAGAGGTTAATAAAAAGTAATATGGGTATAAAAAGGGTCATATTTTCGAATTTCGAAGAAAATATGTTCCAAAACGTTATAAAAAAAAATCATAGGGCTTGATTACATTTGCTCCATGATTACATTTACCCCACTTCACCCTAATAGATTTTTTAAATGTTTTTATTCAAAGAAATTTGTCTATTTTTTAATTTAAAATTTGTTTTTAAAGTTTTTTTTTCTGAAAAATCATCACAAAATACAACTCTAAAACAAGAATACTTAAGATCGTATCTAATTAAGCAATATTAAAAAAATAAAACTAATTTTTTTGATTCGGAAATAAATTTAATAATTTTGTATTTTTCTTTTATTTTCTTAAAAATCATTGTCAAAATCATCAAAAACATTAAAATAGTCAATAATGTTGAATAACATATCGTATTAGTTCAATTTAAAAAAAAAAAGTTAATTTCTTCAGAATTTTTTTATGTTCTTCTATTCAATTTTTTAACTTTGATTTTGTTTTTTTTTTTTTTACTTTTAATATTTAATAAATTATTTATTTTACGATTTTTCCTAATTCAAATTTAATTAAAAAAAAAATAAAGTTTTAAAGCTTAAATTTTTCGACACTTTATTTTTTTAAATGTACATTCAAATTCAAATATATTACTTAAAATTGTACAGTATTGTTCCAAAGTTAGTGTTTGTGCTCTAAGTCACAAGTGACTTGTCGGGACACAGTATTTCAGAATACAATAATAATTTAACAATAAATTTGAGAGCTTGTTATAAAAACCAAATTAAATTAACTTAGATTAAATTTGTTAAAGTAATATTTAAATTAATTCTTTCTTTATTCTATCATTAAATAATATTTTCAAATATACCTGTAATTATAACATTTGTTTACATTAGAAAAGGTAGCTTTAATAAAATATGTTCATAGTTACACCTGATCCATTCGGTTATGCGTATATTAAACAGTTTTTTTCTTATAGCCTTAAAAGCGTGTGGTATAAAATTAAAGATTCTTGGCCCCACATAAGATATATGACGTTGACAAATTGTAAAATCTACTTTAGTCAAATAAACATGTTCTCTCGTGACAGATCTAGTAATATTAAGCCGTTGGGGTAGAATCTTATAAATGTTTTTAATCTTCATAAAGTTAAGGGTGCTCTTCAGGTAAAGTTCTCTTACAGTGAGAGCACCACTTTCCAAAAACAAATTAACTGTTGGGTATCTTTTTGGTCTTTTATTTATTATTTTTAGTATATATTTTTGAGTGATAACCAGGTTTGTTAACATTGTGCTACACGCACTACCCCAAATTCTTATACCATAATTTAGAATAAATTCAACCAGAGCCTGATAGACCATCTCCAATAACTCACGAGGCATAAATTCGCGTAGTTGATAAAATTTATAAATTGTTTTCCTTATCTTTTTAGTTATGTAATCAATATGCATATTGTATTTTAAATTTCTATCAATATAGACGCCGAGGTATTTTGTGTACGAAACTAAAGAAATCTTAGAATCGCAATTCGTACATAGTTCATTTAATTTCTGAATTAAAAAATTAAGTCTTCAAAGCTAGATTTACTTCTTATAACAAGTTTTGATGCTAAAATAATGTAATTTTACATTAAAATAATAAAATTTTACACTAAAATATAGGAAGTTTATGTATTATGATATATTCAAAAGTGATTAGACTAAAGAAAAACCTTTTATATGGAAAAAAACTAATAAGTGTAATATATATACTTCACTTTGGTAGTTTTATATATATTTTTTTTAATTTTGTCCCAAGAACATGCAGTAAAATGATTTTTTTTCTTAAATACACATACAAAATAATATAGAAACTAAAAAGCAGTATTTGTGTTGAAAACATTATTTTTTAATGGATTGCTTATAAAATGCCTTGCTTCTTTTAAATAAATATTTATTTACTCCAATTTATGCTTTTAAAGCTTATAAACTATCGACTGTTTTATCACATTATTTTTAATGTAACATATTATGTTTAAATTAAAATAATACACCTGTTCCACTTGCAATAAGTTTGTCTGCACTTATTATTTGAGAAAACAAGCTTTTATTAAAGGACTTTGCTTACTATCTTAGACTATACTCAAAAATAACATGTTATATAGTTGAGTTCAAGCTAAAAAGTAGCTACAGATATTAAATATAGATCAAAACTTTTTTAAGAATTAGCATAATATATTAATATCAATAAGATGTGCACCTCCTTTTAAAATAATGATATAAAATATCTTTGAACGTGATGTGATTCTCACTGCTTAAAAGCATATCTTTTTGTTATTAATATTAGTGTAAATAGTGTAGTTTTTAATGTTTCCTTAATAAAAATCAAACAAATATATATTACTCATATAAAAGAAAACGTGAAATTATTTTTAAAGACAATTCTGTTTAAATTTTGTTAAGAATTATTTTACTAGTTTTACATATTTTATAAATTAAAAGATATTTTATTATGTATTATGAGTATATACGCAGAACTTTGAAATTATTTTTATATAAATAACCCTTTTATCAGTTCTTATCTTGCAATATAAAACCAAAGTCTCTTAGGTTAGCTTTTCCTGGCACAAAATTACACATTGCACTTAAAAAACATTTACAAAAAGATGCATAATCAATTTCATTTTCACTCTATGTATGTTTTTGTGCTCAATATTTAGGGATTTTTGAGGCCAAACTGTTGCCATATGGAACGACTTGTATTTATTACATGTTATTTAAATTATTAGGATAATTCTGATGTTTATACATTATTAGAATAAAGAAAATATGTATTAAGATAAGATGTTTTATTTCTAATTTCCCTATATCACGTATTTTGTCACCAAATTTTTCAAATTTAAACATTGCATTGCTAAATAAATCTTCTGGCATCGATCTGTGCAATAATAATTAAATATTTCATGTTTTTGTTTATTACCGGTGAGAGCAGAATATTATTTTCTGACAATATTTAAACACCGATTAGACATTTTTAAATTAAATTTATCAAAAGTATATCACCGCTTATTGACGAAGATTTGCATCATCCTGCTTTGACAATTTCTTTTAAATCGGCTTCCCCTCATAAATATAATCCTTCTATAAGTTCAAATAATCTACAGCAGTTTAACTTCAGAAAAGCAAACTTTCCACTCATGTATAATTTGTTGCTTGATGCAGACTGGTTACCCGTCTTGCAGTCTTCTGACGTTGACAGCGCTTGCAAGGAACTTTACCAAAGACTTGATTCAGCTTTTGCTGCTTCAGCACCTTTAAAACAACGAAGACGGCGGCGATTTCCTGTATGGTTTTCAAAACAAATTATTACTAATATCTTTAAGAAGGAAAAAGCATATCGTCCATAAAGCATATAGTCATAAGCCCGTGAGGCCTATAACTCATTTGTGACCCAAGCCGAGGAGAACGTTGTCACTGATCCCTCATCGTTTTGGGCTTTTGTTAGAGCTAAGAAAGGTCACTCTTTACTTCCGTCTATCATGTGCGATGCCAATGGTAATTCTTTTCAAGGAACAGAAAATATTGTGCCAGCTTTTTCAGAATGCCTATAAAGATCCAATCAACCTCGCAGAAACCTATCCTCCTTCTAATTCCTCAGAACTCATTGACATTCTTCCATCAATTACCACTGAGGAAATTATTGCTGCTAGTCGGAGGTAAAAAACAAGTTGACAGCCGGTCCAGATGGTGTTTCAAGTTTTGTGGCTAAAGACTGCATGTTTGTCCTTTGTCAGCCTTTATGTCATATTTTTAACCTTATTTTGAAAACTGGCAAATTTCCAGGCGTCTGGAAATGTGCTAAAGTAATACCAATTCATAAAAAAGACGATATAAACAGAATCGACAACTACCGACCTATCTCCATACTTTGCAATTTTTCCAAAACTTTTGAAACTATTGTTTATAACAGAATTCTTCCTCAAGTTCAATCACTACTCTCTATAGTTCAGCACGGTTTTATTCCTAAAAGGTCGTGCATCACTAACCTCTGTAATGTGACTCATTTTATTTCTTCAGTCCTCGATAGAAAAAGTCAGGATTTCAGTAAGGCTTTCGATCAGATAAATCATAGCATTCTGCTGGAAAAATTGAACAAGCAATTCAACTTCTCAGAAAGGCTAATTTCGTTGCTTTCGTCATACCTTATTGACCGTCTGCAGTTTGTTGAGGTGGAAGGTTGCAGATCTAATACCTTTGTTTCAACCTCTGGAGTCCCACAGGGGTCCAATCTCGGCCCACTTCTTTTTATCTTTTATATTAATGATCTAATAGAATTGATTTCCTGCCTTAGACTACCTTATGCTGATGATCTGAAAATATTCTGGTGTATCAATAGTATCTTGGACTGCTTGTTCTTATAGAGTAACTTGGACCTAATTAGGGGGTGGTGCAGTCGAAATCAGTTATGTCTTAACATCTCGAAATGCTGTGTGATCTCCTTTCACCGAACCAAGGATGCTGTTTTGTTTAATTACAATATAGACAATCAAATCCTCTGTAGAAGTACTTCTATTAAAGATCTAGGGGTTGTATTCGACGATAGGCTCACATTTGTGCCACATATTGAACAGACGACAGTGACCTCCTCGTTGAAACTTCTGGGTTTTGTCATTCGAAATAGCCGACTCTTTAACTAAATTTTTTTGTTATAGTATATATGATTGATGTTAGCAACCTATTAGTTCATCAGGACACCTTGTAGAACCTTTAATTATTGAATAAACAGTGATTTACTTTGAACAATAGCCTCTATCGCATACACAACAATAGATAAAAAGTAACAATACATTGGAATTTGTGGCTCGGACCTCGGCGATCGGACGCGAAATCAGGAGGCAGCAGACTATAGTCCAGTCAAATTGGAAGTAATATCGAATTTCCAACTGCTGGGAAAGGAACTTAGAGATGTCTGGAAATAAAAAGTGTGGAGCCTGCTCTTTGGCTTTGGGTGATGATGAAAAATTATTTATTGCATGCGACAGCTGTAGAACTAGAATCCACCTAGTAGAAAAATGCTCTGGTTTGTCTGAAATTCGAGCTGTTATGCTGCAGAAAAGACTGCTTATGTATTTTTATGACACATGCCGAGATGCTTTTAAAAGTGTTCCTATGTTTGTTCGTAAATTTGCTCAGATGAAAGAAGAAATAAACTATCTTAAAAATAAGATTGTTACTTTGGAGAATAGTAAATCCCAGGACATTCCCAATTCAATATTGTGGAGGGTTGTTGGGTGGGGTCAGAAATAAAACAGAAACATTTATAATAGGAGCGTAGAATTATTTTTAACATGGGTTAAATTGTAGGTGTTATTGTGGGCAAACTAGAATCAACAATAAGCCAAGAAACAAATGTTTTTATTCTTCCGAGCGTTTATTTATTTAATTTTTATGATTCAATGTTATGTTGATAAGTTAAGGATTAGTAGATAAGGAAGATGTATGTATCTATACGTTCAAAACCAGAAACTTAATTTGTTAATACACTGTGATTTAAATTTGGGACATACACTCTTGGACAAAAATACATTTTATGTTTTAGTTTTATCTTTTTGGTAGTAAATTAATTAAATTATAGTAACTTGCATTTAGATCATCGGTGTCTTGTTTTTTATTAATGCTTTCTTTATACTTTTTTATATTAACCATTTCTAGTAAAATTCTTTTTTTATAATTTGATTCTCTGCCAATGATCCGAGTGTTGTTAAAATCAAATTGGTGTTGTTGATTGAAGGAGTGTTCTGCTAGAGCAGCCTTCTTTTTGTAACTTAAAGAACATTTATTTTAATAGTGTTTTTTATGTACTTGAAATTACTTTGTTTTATCTCTGTAATTACTTGAATCCATTTCAGTGTCCTGAGGATGACTTAATATAAGTCGAAACGTCGACATTTAGGTAAACAGGTTTCTGTTTTATTTCTGACCCCACCCAACAACCCTCCACAATATTGAAGATATTGGGTCACAAACACGAAATTGAAAATTTCCAATTCAGTTTGTTATAAGGTCCAACAGCGTTTGGAAAGAGCAAATAATCTTATGATTTACAATGTTCCAGAATCTACATCGACTAATTTGAACGATCGTATATTACACGACAAAAATCTGGTTCAAGAGGTATTCCAGAAGCTAGGTCTGCAGTAAGAAGTTGCAACCGTAAGTCGTGTACTTAGGGTAGGTAAAGTTTCTAATCGCACTAGACCGGTTAAACTGATATGCACTGCTACTACTGTTAAGACGGCCCTTAAATGTAAGGGTAAGCTTCGTGGGATGCCATACAAACTGTCTAATGACCAGACTAAGATGGAACAGGATGCATATAAGGAATCTAAGAAGTCTTTATTAGATAGAAAATCTGCTGGTGAGGAAAATCTGATTATTCAGTATCGTAGAGGTGTTCCAGTGGTTGTAGAGTCCAAACAAAAAAACTTGCTTCAATCCCATTAACTGTGTTTTACCAAAATGTTGGAGGTCGTCGTACGAAGATTCAACCATTACTCAGTAGTATTATGTCCTGTTCTTATGATATAATTATATTGGTGGAGAGCAATTTGAATGACTTTAACTGACGTGCAAGGGTTTCAGGGTCTTCAGATGTGACAGAAGCTATCGAACTAGCAGTAAGTTGAGTGGAGGTGGTATTCCGATATTTGTCAGTGATAGTATACAATCACAGTGCATTTCTATTCAAGAGGACCGTATTGAGCAAATTCTGATTCTATGCCAGTGTAATGGGACTAAGTTCATTATTGGTGGTGTTTATATACCTCCACAATCACCTCGGGATACTTATATCTGGCATTTTCAAACCATGGAGTGTGTTACTACTCGATATGCCAACCTAAATGTATATCTGTTTGGAGATTACAACCTACCAAGGGCTGCATGGGGCAATGATGAGCATGGTCTCCTGGTTCAATGCCCAAGAGGTGACCCAGCTTTAGATGTTGCACAAAGATTTGGTTATTTAAAATTTTATCAATGTAACTTGATTCCTAATGATAGAAATGTATTTTTAGATCTGGTTTTTTCTAATGTTAAAGATTTAAATGTTCTTAAAGCTTCTGACCCTCTTTTTGAAGCTAATTTTCATCATATTGGATATGAGTGTCTTTGGATATTTCAACAGCAAATAACTCAATTTTTTCAAATCTAGCTTATGAAGAATTTTTTTATGATTTCCGAAACGGTAACTACAGTGAGCTTAATATCTTTCTATCCTCAATTAATTGGAACGAGTGTTTATCTCATAGTGATCTTAACTTATCAATCAGCGTTTTTTATGAATATCTCTCTATGGGGGTTGCATATTTTATTCCTTTAAAGAAATATAGAACTTCCTCATTTCCTAAGTGGTTCTCCCCTGAACATAGAAAGTTAACTAGGAACAAAAGGAGTGCTCATTCATTATATATGAGAGATAATACAGACGAAAACTATATAAAATTTTCGCGTCTTAGGTCTGAATGCAAACGTATGTCTGATTTGTGCTTCCGACAATATATTGAAGGGATAGATTCCGGCTTACAGAATGACCCTAAATCATTTTGGAAATATATCAATGCTAAGAGGACCAATTATACCCTTCCCAATACCCTCTTTTATGGTGACAAGCAAGCGTCCAGTGGTTTGGATATTGCAAACATGTTCCCTTTAACTGCTCCAGGCGTATATATACGGTATGCATAAAATTGCTCCTGACGTATATAAACGGTTGCGTCAAAGAAATTATTTAACGACAAGCTGCTCTGGCCGTATAAACACGATTAAAAATGGTGATATTTAAAGACGCATTGGAACCGCCTAGAGCCATCCACGCTCCGAAATATTTCAGTGGGGGGTGGGGTTACTTTTCAACTTGTGCGAACCGTGTCGATCTTGTTTGTTTAGTATGCTGATTGAATTATTGAAGGGAGGTTATTGTTTTGCTGTTTCAAAATACCATTTAAACCAAAATTATATACGGACGATGAGTTCTATCAAATTCTGGCTAACAGCGAAAGTGAAGATGATGATGTCGTCAGCAATTCAGGCGATTATGGCTGGTTAGACGACAGTGAACCTACTGCTGGTCCAAGTACTTCAAGTAAGCAACATTACGTGGAAGAAGATAATTTACCGAGTATTATATCCTCATCTGATTCCGAGTCGGAAGAAGAAGATCTGGTTGTACCCACTAAAAAATTTAAATCAGATTACATTTGGAAATCATCTGATCTGTCTCCTGTAGTACATAATTTTGATAACAGTACGTCTGGCTGTCAGATTCCCCAGTTAGACATGTCTAGTACGGCACTGGATTGTTTCAAAATATTTTTTGATGAAAATGTAACCCAATACGTCACGGATGAAACAAACCTTTACTCCATATTCGTTACAGAAAATACAGAGTTATCCAAAAGTTCGAGGGTAAATCGTTGGAAAAATACCGATTCCAGCGAAATTTACTGCTTTATACCAACAAATTTTCTTATGTCGCAAGTGAAAAAAATTCAATAAATAGTTATTGGACGAATGACAAACTTTTAGCCACTCCTATTTTTTCGCAAATAATGCCCAGGGATAGATTCCTTTTGCTTCTTCGAATGTTACATTTTACAGATAATAACAAAAAACCGGAGAATGACGTTTTATGGAAACTAAGATACATCATTGACCATTTGAGGGATGTATTTACTAAAACCTTATATCCGTTTCAAAACTTATGCATAGACGAAAGCTTGCTGCTGTTCAAGGGACGGGTATTTTTCAAGCAATACATACCTTCCAAACGGCATCGGTTTGGAATAAAATTTTTTCTTCTATGTGACTGTGAAACGGGGTACGTTTTAGACTTTATTATTTATGTCGGAGCTGCAACAGAAATAAAAAAAAATGAATATCTTGACAAGGATATTGGAATATCTGGTAATATTGTTCTAACTTTTCTTGAGCGATATTTGAGCAAAGGTCATTCGTTGTACGTAGACAACTGGTATACAAGTCCCGCATTGTTTGCCTATTTACATAAAAATAAGACAAACGCATGTGGAACCGTCAGGAAAAATAGGAGAAATTTACCGAATCTGTCTAAAAACCTAAAGTCAGGAGAAATTGAATATATGTCGACGGATCTGCTTTTAGCTCTAAAGTGGAAGGACAAACGAGAAGTTCGAATGCTTTCGACTTTTCACAACAGTGACATGAAGGATTCTGGAAAAGTAAACAGAACCACAAAAGAAGAAATAAGGAAACCAGTATGTGTACTAAACTACAATGAAAATATGGGAGCGGTAGATCGCAGCGATATGTTACTAAGTTCGGTAGAATGCGTACGTAAAACCGTAAAGTGGTACAAAAAACTTTTATTTCATTTACTGGACTTAAGTTTATTGAACTCACATGCTGTTTACAAAATGGTAACCGATAAAAACATTTCTCTGCTAGATTTTCAAGGGCAGCTCATAAAGCAGATTTTAGAAGCACATCATTTTCCACAGCAGCACAGCAGAAGTGGAAGAAGGTCAGCAGATGGAGATAACCCTTTATGACTAAATGAGCGTCATTTTGTTTCCATGATTCCCGCAACCGCTGCCAAAAAATTTGCACAAAGAAAATGCATTGTGTGTTCAAAACATGGAAAAAGAAGCGATACGCGTTACATGTGTGCACTATGCGATGTGCCGCTTTGCCTTTTGATTTGTTTCGAAAGATACCATTCCTGCAAATATTACTGACTTTCTTATATTTAATATTACTGATCATAAACAAATTGATTCTATATACACCGATTTTAGTAAGGCGTTTGATCGTATTGATCATCAAATTCTTCTGTCAAAACTGATCTCCGTAGGGTTTCATGTTGATTTTGTGAGTTGGATTAAAAATTCTTTAACTGGCCGTATTGAAAGTGTCAGGGTAGGTGGACATCTTTCTGATCCTATCAGCGTAACATCAGGTCACCCTTAGGGAGGGCATCCATCAACCTTATTATTTGATTTATTTATTAATGATATAGTTAACTGTTTCCTGTATAGTCAGTGTTTGATGTTTGCAGACGACTTATTTTGGAGGGTGGTTGGTAGTATTGTGGATCAAGAATTGCTACAAGCAGATATGGATCGCTTAAATAATTGGTGTGAACAAAACAATCTTCATTTAAATGTTAAGAAATGTTGTGTTATTGATGTTATAAAACAGACTTTTTTAGTGTAACCCGAAACAAAACGCAACTTAAAGCGAGATGAAAGAAAAACAACCCGTTCACGCTCATACGCAATATATTAATAAAAACAACTTAACTCAATTACAGAGTGACATTCTCAAAGTGGTAACAACATGTGACATTAGATGTCGCTACTTTGTTTAACTTTAAATAGAAAACGGCCACAGTAAACTTTTGGTATACTTATTCACAACACTCCCACTTAACAAAAGTTTACTAATGGTCCTCTAAAACCTTTTAAAATAACTGTTATGCACAACTTAACTTAAACCTAAACCCTTTACAAACTTTGAATTCTTAACATTTTGTAATGGTTTCGTTAAGACATCTGCAACCATTTCGTTAGTAGGTGTATACATTAATTTCACTTTACCTTCTAACACAATATCTCGCAAGAAATGGTACCTTATATCTATGTGCTTTGACCTATCATGGAACATTGGATTGCTAGCAAGCTTCTGAGCACTTTGATTATCATTATGAATCTCAATACAATCCAATTTTCCAGTTAACTCGTTCAACAAATTCCTCAGATATATGGCCTCTTTTGCAGCCTCGCTTAGAGCCATATACTCTGCCTCAGTTGTCGACAAAGCAACAGTACGTTGTTTACAGCTTTTCCATGAAACTGAACCCCCAGAATATTTAAATACATAACCAGTAAATGACTTTCTGTCTTGCTTATTGGACCCCCAATCTGCATCTGCAAAACCTGTCAAACTTAAATTATCCTTAAAAAATTTCATGGACAAGCTCTTTGTACCCTTTAAATAACGAAGTAAACGCTTTGCACATTGCCAATGAACTTTAGTATATGAGTTATTATACTGACTTAATAGGCTCACAGCATGAGAAATATCAGGTCTGGTCATTACTGAAAGGTACATTAAACTTCCAATAAGCTCTTGATATGGAACTTTTGGATCACAAATTTCACCACTGATATTGCTCATGTTGATACTACTGTCAAGCGGAGTACTTACTACTTTGCTATCTGACATACCAAAACGACATAAAAGTTCATTAATATATAATTCTTGATCAATTGACAAACAATTTTTCGAATAATCCCTAGTAATTCTTATGCCTAAACATTGTTTTGCCTCTCCTAAATTCTTAATTTTAAACTCTGAGTTTAAATGACCTTCAAGAAACTTCATTTCATTGTCATCAGACGAAAAACAAAAAAAATCGTCAACATAGAGAGCAACAATAGTTAACAAATTACTGTTATTCTTTTTAATGTACAAACAAGGCTCATATTTGGACTTAGAATAACCAATTTTTGACAAAACTTGGTCGACTTTCTCGTTCCAAGCACGACTAGATTGTTTTAATCCATAAACTGCTTTCTTTAATCTATACACTTTATTTTCTTTATCTTTAATGACAAAACCTTCAGGTTGCTGCATAAATACATTTTCTTTCAGAATACCGTTCAAAAAAGCTGTTTTCACATCCAAATGTAAAATTTTTAGATCTAACCTAACAGACAAAGCAAGCAATAAACGAAAAGTTGAGTGCCTTACCACTGGGGCGAAGGTTTCAACATAGTCCACACCCTCTCTCTGTGTGAAACCTTTAGCCACAAGCCTAGCTCTATACCGGTTATGGCTTTCACTATCACTCTTCACTTTATATACCCACTTGCACTGCACCACTGTACCAACTTCTGGCGGATCTACTAATTCCCAAGTGTCATTATCGATAAATGACTGTATTTCTTCTGACATAGCTGCTTTCCACTTCTGCCCATCTGGCCTTGAAAGAGCCTCAGTCACTGATGTAGGGATACTCGATTCATAGACTTCACCCTTGGTGTTAACACCTCCAAAATATGTCACAAAATCTTGAAAATTCTTCTTCTTGATCTGTCTTTGGGATTTTCTTGGAGTTACTTGTTCACCATTATCAAACAAGTCATGGCACTGGCCTTCAGGCACATAGTCATCATCATCATCCAAGAAGCATACATCATCTTCAGGAAATTCATCATCTGAATACATGGGATTCTGCTCTCCCACTGAATCTGGAACATCCCTTTGTTTATCTGCAACACTATCTGGCAACACTGTGCTTGGAATTTCCAAATTTGGTTTTTCTATGATTGTTACGTCACGGCTTATTATGACTTTCTTTGTTCTGGGATTAAAACACCTATATCCCTTGGTAGTTTCATCGTACCCAACAAGCACATGCTTCACTGACTTCTCGTCCCACTTGTTCCTACTGACCTTCGGAACATGAACCATGGCGGAACTCCCATATACCCTAAGATGACTAAGATTTGGTTTCTTATCTGTCCAAATCTCATATGGTGTCATTGAAAGCTTTGAACATGCTGATCTGTTTTTCAGGTAACAAGCAGTATTGCACGCTTCCGCCCATAATGCCTTAGTCAAGCTCTGATCAAATAAAAGACACTTAGCCTTCTCCACGATGGTCCGGTTGAACCTCTCAGCCATCCCATTTTGCTGCGGAGTGTGACTATTCGAAGTCTGGTGTATAATGCCTGAATTCTTTAAAAACCTATCCATTTCTCTATTACAGAATTCCCCACCATTATCGCTTCGCAAAATCCTAATCTTAGCATTCTGTTGATTCTCAACTAATGATTTAAATTGCTTAAACTTATCAAAAGTTTCATCTTTTGTCTTCAGGAAATATATAAAGCACATTCTGCTGTAATCGTCTATAAATGTCAGGAAATATTTAGCTCCACCAATAGATGTTGTTTCCATAGGACCACAAATGTCGCTGTGAATGACCTCTAGCAGTTGCTGTGCTCGACTGCCTTCTTTGGGAAAAGGTAAACGGGCTTGCTTGCCCCTACAGCATACCTCACAACTCCCAATACTCGTACCATTACAGATAAGACCATCAACCAACTTGGCTGTCTTATTCAGGTAGCTGTCATTAATGTGACCTAAACGTTGATGCCATAAATTGCTACTTACAGCTTGAAAACACACTGGCTTTTCACAAACATTCAACTTGTAAACATTGTTATGTAGACTAGCAGTAGCTACTACTACACCAACTTTATTGTAAATATTGCATCCCTCTTCATGAAAACTTACTTTATTTCCATTATTGATTAACTGGCCTACTGATAATAAGTTAGTTGTTAAACCAGGAATATACTGTACACCTTCTAGTAAAATCTTGTGCTGTTCATTGGTCATTGTTTTGATCTCAACATCACCTGCACATTCCACAACAACTTTTGATTTATTAGCCACTACAATATCAGGTAAGTCAGGCTTTCTCCTGTTTTTTAACCACTGACTATTGGCAGTTAAATGCATGCTGGCACCACTATCAACATACCAATCTGTGACCTTAAAATCACCTGTTGTAAAAACCGCACTAAATCCTCCTTCAGATCTGTTACTGTTAGGGCATTTTGACATAAAATGTCCTGTCTTTTTGCACTTGTAACACACAATATTACTCAGATCCTTTTTATTATGCCTATTTCCAAAACCACTGTTTGAACTTGACCTCGATTGAACCCCGAAATCATCTGGGTTTGTTGACATTCCCACTTGGCTATTACTAGCAGCACCAGCTGATTTCCCTTTGAAATTCGTCCTACTAGCGCCATCTCGCGACTGTTTCCGAAAACTCGGTTTCTTGGCGGAGAATGCACCTGCATTTCCATTACCATTAGCGCCATCTGTCTGCATATCCAATAGCTTGGTCTTTATTGAATCTGTGGTTATGCAGATTCCTGAATGCTCGACGGCCATGATCATTGGTGCGTACTTGTCTGGAAGACCGGCCAACAGCAATGATCCTACCCACTCCTCGTCTATTTTGAAACCTGTTCTGCGTAACTTTTGGGAAGTCTCAACAATCTGGTTTATGTACGACTCCATACTATCGTGATTCTCCAATCTTGCCGATATGAGTGTACGTAAAAGCCCAATCTTTCGCATGAAACCACTGTCGTCATATAAACGTTTGAGACTGGTCCATACTTCTTGCGCAGTCGTTAAATCTTTGACATGCGGGAACAAAGATGGATCGATGGTTAATACTAACTTGGCCTTTGCTTTTGCTACGGTCGTTGTGTCTGTCTCGGTACCTTCGATGCATTTGCTTAAGCCCTCCAGCACAAACACATTCTCGATGGCAAACGCCCATTCATCAAAATTCTCACGGCCTAAAAGCCTTGGCACACTCGTCAGGTAGTTGACGGCCATATTGCTTCTGTACTACTGTGAAATAACACTTGCGTCACGACAGTTTCTTTCAACGTCTCGATTAACTAAAGTTTCGCGGCTGGGTGTCCTACTGTGGGTCTGGGCCCATAACCTGATGTTATAAAACAGACTTTTTTAGTGTAACCCGAAACAAAACGCAACTTAAAGCGAGATGAAAGAAAAACAACCCGTTCACGCTCATACGCAATATATTAATAAAAACAACTTAACTAAATTACAGAGTGACATTCTCAAAGTGGTAACAACATGTGACATTAGATGTCGCTACTTTGTTTAACTTTAAATAGAAAACGGCCACAGTAAACTTTTGGTATACTTATTCACAACAGTTATTAGTTTCACTCGTAGGATCAACCGGTGTTAATCCAATTACTTCATTAATAATGAGCCACTGAATTATGTTGCATCTATTAGGGATTTGGGAGTTATTTTTGATGAGAAACTCACATTTATTGATCATATTAATTCAATTTCTATAAAAGCATCAAAATTGCTAGGGTTTGTTATGAGAAACTGTTCATATTTCTCAGTCTCTTCAACAAGAAGGGTTTATTGCTCCCTAGTAAGAACTATATTGGAGTACTGCTCTGTAGTTTAGTCTCCATACCACCAGATTCATATCGATGCTTTAGAAAGAGTTCAACATAAATTCCTGAGATATTGTGCTCATAGAACTTTAACTGTTATCGAGAACCATGACTATTCTTATATTGAAAGTCAATTATCTATTCCGACACTTTCGCAACGCCGTAATATTTCTGGTGCTAGTTTTATATATGAGATCTTTCTTATGATGGAATATATATCTGTTAGGGGACATGATCATGATCTGATGTTAGGTAGATTTAATCTGCAATCTCTGGCCATTCTTATGGAAGTTGGTCAATAATAAAATAAATTCTCCTCCTCTCTTAAACGATATTCTATTTCATGTACCACGATTTGCTTCTAGAGCAAATATCACTTTTGCTTTAGATCGCGCCAGAACTAACATTAGGTTTCAGGATCCCGTATATCAAATATGCAGAATTTTTAATTCAGTATTATCAACCTGTGACATATTTGTATGCTCCATAAAGGATCTAGTTTTGTCTCTGACAAACCAACAGTTACCATAATTCCTTCTCTCTTCCTTTTTTCCCTTGTCCCATGAATCCCTTTCTTTGTTCATTCTAATGTTAATTTACATCTCCTTTAATTTTGATATATACATGATGTTACTATAGTAATTTAAGTTTTCCTTATTTTTCTTTCTTTATGTTATTTAATTTATAGTAATTTAATACTTGTTTACACTTTCAAAACATTAATTGTAGATTTTCCTGTAACTGGGCTTTGCCTGTTGGAAATAAACTGCTAAATAAGTAAATAATTTTTAGGCAACGTTCTAGTTTTACGTTTATAAATAAAATATTTTATTTTTCTTATATGATGCTTATTCAGTTATTTTAGGATAATAGAACTACTTACCATAATTAGTACATTTAACAGCTTTGACATGTACCAATTGACAAAAGAGTTTTTAGAAACGCATCTGTGTGGCAACATGAAAATAAAAGTCTTATATTGTTTATATAATATATTTAATATCACAGTTAACACAACAAATACTTAAAACCGAAGGTTCTTTGCACATTTCACTAAACAAAAACTAAGTAATTATAAGGGTAATATTGCTCATAGAGGTCTTTTTATTAATACAAACAGGTTTGTCTTTTTAAAACTGGCTAGCTGTATTATATTATAGTTTTAGGGCTTAACAATTTTATAAAGGATTGCATACCATTCTAGTTAGTTTTAGAAAGACTTTTAGAAAAGTCGTCCTTTCGAAAAAAAAATCATATTTTACATGATCTTTATTAAAAATAATTATCATTTACTTTCTAATAATAATAATAATAATAATAATAATAATAATAATAAATTTAGGAGAATATTTAGTAAATATCACAACTAAGCTAATAGTATATAGAGGGCAAACTATAAGCGTATACTACTATTGGTTAGCACGAATTTAAACAAATTATTTTTGATGTATATTGAGATTGTAAAATGAAAACCTTAAATATACAGGGTGATATACATATTTTTTTTTTATTTCTCTTAATTCTCGTAAACTTCTTTCTCTCTCTCTCCTTCTTAAAAAAATATGTATTTACCAATAAAAGAACTATTTTCAAATGAATATATTTTTTATCTGTGGTACTACGACAATTTAATGAAAATATGTCAAAATACCTCTTATAACTGTTTACTTTCATATTGTAGTTTCAATATACATAAAAAACAAGAATACGCATTCGAGAAATGTAGATGTAAATACAGAACATTAACCTTAATTTTTGGGCTCTGAGTCTTAATTAAAAGTTGTGCTATGTTTTTATACTTATGTTTAACTAATGACACCTCTTTTATTTAATTAAAAACATCGAAGTCAATTTAGTTAAAATATAAGGGAGTCACAAAGGCTACATTTCCCATTCTTCAATGACATGACAACTTTGAAATCCCATTTATAAAAAGGAATGCGTTAAAGTAAACACTGATCTAGAATATATCGTTATTGAATTAATTTATGTATTTCATATTCTGTATAGATCTGGAACATCCTGTATATTTATTGCAAAAAACATTTTGCAATCTCAGTACTTTTAACTAATTTAAATATAGTGGTAGTTAGTCTAGACTATTTAAAGACGTTTTAGGGGTCATAAGAGCGGAAATACTGGTATTGAACTACATTACATTTTAATCGTAATAATTCAAATACTTCTCTAAAGTGTGTAATAATCTCTAGTAGTTTCTTTTAGACTAAAAATTTAAATTCCAATGCTTACTTTATGGATGGACTAAATCAGTTAAATATTGATATTTCGGTTGTATAATGCTTAAGACGATCACACATTAGAATTTCTGCATTGTTTATACCAGTAACTTTAGCTGATTTTTGGCCATAATTTTTGTCTACATAACAAAAAAAAATAAAATTTAAGCAATGTTAGGAAAAAAACAACAGACATGTTAAAAAAACTTTCCTGGCTTTATATCTAAACCGATTTTACATGGTCGTACTTTAGGTCCTGATTTACAATACGATGTTTCGTCTTTTGGCATCATCATCAATTTTTATTCCATGACATATTGGGTTAATATAGTTCCCTTAGTATATTTTCAAGGAAATTGCATTTTTTCTGCAAGAGCGAAAAAAAAGGAAAAAACTTAAGTAGCTTTTTGAAATGCTTATTTGATATAAGTTAATAATTTAAAATTTAATTAAAGGCATTACTGTAAAAATCTAATATCGCTACCATAAAAAAATTGATTTGATAATAATCGACAAAATACGAAGCATTCTTTGGAAAATGTCAATGTATCATTATTCCAATTAGCGCAATTTATTATAATCACATCTTAAAAATATACATTGGATGAAGAATATTCTGGAAAAGCATTGCGCACATTCCAAGCGCTTTCAGAGAAAAGAGAGAGAAATGAAAAATGAATAAAATAAGCAGATTTCTATACAGGATAGTTCAGAATTATGGGATCAAACTTATAGGGATTATTCAGTATAACAGTAGAAAACATTTGAGTACATGGACCCATGTCCGGAAAAGACTACTACGGCTCTAAGACGCGTTAAAAATTTGAAAGACGATTAATTGCCTAAATAGAATTTAGTGCATTTAATTTTTAACTTTTGTACATGATATCATTACACAATAATTATATATATACCATAATTATTGTCGCACATAATTTCGGCGGACTTGACTTAAAATTTTATACTCGTTTTAAATTATTTCAAATTCTGCTATAATTCATTTAATGAAGCCTTGTTCTGCTTCTATTAGAGTTTCGTAGAACAAACTTTACATTTCCCCACAGGAAAAATCTAGCGATGTTAAATCGGGTGACCTAGATGGCCAAGAAACTACTCTGGCAACCGTGCCCAAACCGCTGGGCCAAATCGTACTTGCACAGAAAATAAACAGCAATGTGTGCCGATACGTTGACAGAACAACGTTACTGATGTTAAAAATCAGCAGATATAAAATTTTTAAACACTGACATTCACATTTTGAACAAATGTTGTTATGATATCATATACAAAAGGCAAAAATGAAATGCATTAAATCCTATTTAGGCAATTCATCGTCTGTCTAAATTTTAACGTGTCTTAGAGCCGTAGTACCGTAGTGACACTTTACCAGACATGGGTTCGTGTACTCAAATGTTTTTTACTGTTACAATGAATAACCCCTAGAAGTTTGATCCCATAGTTTTGAAACACCCTGTATTGTGTTTCGTGGGAGATTTTTGATAAAGTCCAGTGCAACAATATATTAAAATGGTAACCCGTCAAAACACCAGCATTTTACTTCTCAAACAATGTAAATAGAAGGTTGATGACATTGTTTGGCAGGTGGAATGCTGGTTTTTTGACGGGTGACCATTCTAATATATCGTTGCACTGGACTTTATATAATAAGTTGTATCATATACGTCAAAATATAACACTATATAGTATTTACCAAAACATATGAAATGTACGACATTATGCTGTCTTTATAATAAAAGCGTAACAAATTAAAATAACGATTTATTCTATATATGTAAGAATATTTACTGAAAAACAATAGAAAATATTAAATAGTTGAAACGAAGGTGAAAAATTCATAAAGGATTTTTAAAAATATTTATTGGAATATATCAGGAAAGTAGTGACCGTGAAATTTATTGCAATAACGGTTTTTAAAAAGCCAGGACAAAACACAAACCATTATGAAATAATAACTTTTTTCCAAATTTCTAATATTAAAATTTATAATTTTTTTAATGGGATTTTGTTAACTGCAAAATTACCCAACCATAACCATCTTCAAATCTCTTACAGTCCAAGAACCAATTGTAACATCCTGTATATATTATCCAAGTTGATTTAACCCCCATTTACGTAGTAAAAACAAAAAAATTATCTGAAAATTCGACTTCAGTTTCATTAATAACTAAACAACAAAATACTGTTACACATTTCTGGAATACCATAAAAAGGTCGTCACTGACGGTATATTAAAACAAATCGAACAATTTCTTATCTATTTTTACACAATATGCTGCTGCCCTCCAGTTTTCTCTAGCTCCCTATGCCTTAATAAATCATCCAACTGGTCATGGTCATAATAAACCACAAAATCCGTAGGGGACAACCCTTCGAAAACCGCACTTACCGAGGGTTTTAGGTTGTAAAAGAATAAGGGTTGGCCTCTAGCAGCAAAATCTTTTGTTAAAGTACCGACAACTGTGGCGGCGGTATAGTCAGCACCGTAGATGTGGGTGCAATCGATGACCACCGGGATGCCTTGGCGGATGGAATGTTTCGTTACCAAATTTCTGACATAATCGGTAGATGGGAATATGAGACATCTGTCTGGAGTTAGGATTAAGTACTCTGTGCCTTCGTGAGTCTGTAAGAAATAATTTTAAATGTAAATACATAATCGTATAGAGTCCATTTCAGAGATCTATTAGAATTTTTGATGTGTCGTAGATGCCGCACTAACTAGTCCGTGTGCCTATGTCGTATTTATTGTAGCATGATATACATGTTTAAATGGCAAAATTTTATATAGTTTATCTATGAAATCATTTTAAATATACGTGAAACCCCATGTTTTATACAATTTTTTTTTCTTTTGAAAATGTCCATTTTTAGATGACCACGGACTAAAATCCAAGCATCTTAGAAAATATTTCAAACACTGCCAGCACTCACAGACTTGTCACCTCTTTTTAGCCAGTTTATTAAACAAAGATAAAACACCTGCATTCAGGCGATTCCTACTTTAGGCTGTGCAAGGGATTCTGTATAAGATTTTTAGTTTTTAGTATAAGCATTTATTTTTGTTAATTTTCATCTAAAAATGGCCTAAGGAATTCGTACCACCTATTCTCTCATAACTTGTTATAAACACCCCACTGATGGCGCTAAAAACTAAACTTATGAAATTAAAATTTTTGGTTAAACTCATTTACGTACTTAAATCTTATATTTAAATTAATTATTATCTTGCTATCAACTATTTGGATTTTTAACTTAATAAAACTAAACCCAAAAATTCCGCATAATAAAGTTTTAAATACAAATAAATGTTAAGGCCGGACGCTTTCAGCTTGAGTGGCTGTGACTGAGGTCAGACGTCTTACAAAATAGTACGTGGGCGCATGTAGTCAAATTTTACGATCAAATGTGTAAATTCTCAAAAAAATGCTTAAAACATTTATTTATTTAACGGAATGATGAACGAGAATGAGAATATTACTTTATGACTCATTCCATATAAAATATTGCGATTTAAACATGCATGCCATGTGACAATACAAGCAAAACCGGCACGCGGACTATTCGCGGCACATCAAAGATTCTAATAGATCTCTGAAGTGAACTATTAATTAATCTGTGAATTGTACCAAAAAAAAAACACAATTTAAGCAATCATAGATGGGTATCAATTGTTTAAATATTTGATCTAGTTCCATCTCCATCAAGTTAATCTAAATGCCTATGAAGACTTTTGTTTTGAGCTTTTTTTTTAAATAAATTTTCATCAAATTCTGACGTGTACTCGCTGTCAAATAATGATTTTTGTAGTTTATTTTCTGTGCAAGAGATTTCCTATATTTCCTAACGCGTGAATAATATGCAGGACAACCATCATGCTGGTACCACATATTTAGTCTCACTTCAATCTTCCAAAAATACTGGTAGAATCTCCAGCAAAAAATTATGGTATTTTTGGCCTGTAAGGACACCATCAATAAAATAAGGTCCTATGACTTTATTTTTGATGATGCCACACCAGACATTCACAGACCATGGCCGCTGATGTTCTATCGCTCGAAACCACCTGGGATTTTCAACTGCCCAATAATGCATGTTATGACGATTAACTACGCCATCGTTTGTAACTACGCGCAGAAAGAAATTGTTATTTTCAGCAACTGATTTTGGGTCCATTCACAAAACAACACTCGATTTTGGAAATCATTCCCGTGAAGCTCTTGATGTAACGACAAGTGATACGGATGAAACTTGTGGCGTTTCAAAATTCTTATGTCACTTGTTTTGGAGATTCCAGCAGAGGAAATTGATCGCGAGCTGACTCCAGGATTATGGGAAACTGCAGCTAAGACGGCAATTCCATTATTTTGACTGGTAATGCTTCTCTTTCGTGATCGATTTATCGTTCTCACACATCTTTCTCCATCTTATATAAAAGAGTTTGACTCATCATCGCAGAGCCCAAACTACAATAGCTAGAAACGTGAAATTTTGCCAACGGGTTCCTTTTATAATGTAGGCACTCAGGGCCGTATTTAGGGGGGGTTCAAACCCCCCCCCCCTCCGAAAATCTTATAACGTAAAATAAAATTGAAACGACTAGTAACTATAACTCTTTTTTTTTAATTTACTTTTTAAAGTTTTAAAGGTGTCCAGGCTATAATTAGAGAAAAATATCCAGCAGCAATATATGTGCACTGTAGTGCTCATTCTTTAAATTTAGCTCTTGCCCATTCCTGTAAGGTTCAGAGTATCAGAAATTGTATTGAAACAATAAAATCTATTGCAAATTTTATAAAAATATCATAGCTGATATTTTCGCACTGAGATATTAAAAAATAAAATTAAAGAACATGTTCCAAATAGTAAATGGAGTAAGTTAACATCCATGTGTGAAACTCGGTGGGTGGAAAATCATGATGGACTAATATAAAAAGGTTTACTGAAGTTTTTAAACCAATTATTGAAACATTAGAAGAACTAAAACAAGTAAGAGACATCGAAACTTCTTCAAAAGCTTTGCAGTTCCTTCGAGCTATTATGACCAGTGAGTTTATTATCAGTATGTTAACAGCGTCCACTTTATTTGCTTTTACTCTACCGTTATGCAGAATTCTCCAGACTGTGGATTTTGATCTATTTAGCGCTGTTGAGCATGTGAATACTGTTATTAGTCAGGTCAGGAATATGAGACTGAATATAAATCAAGAATTCAAAAATATTTGTAAAAAATCTGAAGCTAATATAAAGTCTATAAATGATGAAGAATGCATAAAAATACCCAGAATAGTTTCACGACAGCAGAATCATTCTAATGCCATGGTAGCTACTGCAGAGGAATATTTTCGAATCACAGTTGCAATTCCTTTTTTTGATCAATTTATAGAAGAACTGATGAAAATCTGCAAGATTTGCAAATCACGAAAAATCACTTTCATTGTTATATTGTCTAGTACCAAATATGTGCGAAGCACACATAGTAAAAATGGAAGACTTGTTACCATATGAGGAATTTTTGGACCTAGATACGTTATCTGCAGAACTACAGTTGTGCAGATAACGTATCTAGTAACGTAACAAAAATGGATTAAGCTGCCTCAAGCAGAAAGGCCAAAAAATGCTCTTGATGCATTATCAGCATGTAATCCATCTTTGTTTCCCAATATTCATACTCTGTTGCAAATTCTGGCTACGTTACCTGTATCTACAGCCTCATCAGAACGATCATTTTCATCGCTAAGGCGTTTAAAAGACTATTTGCGCAATTCAACTGGTCAGGAGCGGCTAACAGGACTATTGCCCTTTTAAGCGTGCATAGAAATATTATAATTGATACCGCAGAGGTCTTAAATCGTTTTGCGAGGGAAAAGCAAAGAAATATTCAGTTGTTATTATAATTACTATTTTTAAAATTTTAACGTTGTTAAATGTGTTTTTTAGTTTAAACTGGTATCTTCTTTTAGTAAAACCTATTTATAAATTAAAGTTTTTTTTATCCCTAATATCTCAAATGTCAGTGGCCTAACCCCCCCCAAAACTTTGGTCCAGATACGGCCCTGTAGGCACTGAATAAGAACGGATTTTTCGAAATTCCACCGATAAGGGGTAAAAAATGGGAAAATTGTTGACCTCGAGAACTAAGGGGGCGTGGCTTCGGAATTTGAACGGAGACTGCCCGCACCAACGAATCGCGGGCATCAACTTAAGAAAAAAAAATTAACTGCAACAATTTTTTTTTTATAATGTATGCCCCGGATACGAACGAACTTTTTGAAATTCCACCGATAAGGGGTGTTAGCGATATGATAAATATCGCATAGCGGCATAAAATTGATTAATAAATACGATTGAAAGTGCCTCTGTATTATTTATATTTTGGTAGACATAACAACAAGGCGGGTCCATGCGAGACTGATACTCGAGAGGTGACTCGACTCAGTCTTACCGCTCGCTCTGCATCTAACGAATCATTTTTAAGATTATTTGTGTCTATAATAATTATATTATATTAATCGCGCCCCTTGACCTCAAGAAAAACGGCGTGGCAATTGTGGGTTGCATATACTATCAATGAGGCGAGGCTTCGGATTTTATTTTTGTGTATTGTGGGTTGCATTTACTATTATTGGAGGCCTTCTTCGACTTTTCTTTTATTTTCACGCGAGCAACGCCGCGGGCATTCAGCTAGTCTTCTATAAAGTGGTTCACTACACGATAAAATAATCCTCGCGATGAAAGTCGGCGTTGAGGATGCATTCCGTTCAGATTCACCATAGATAAAGACCATTTCGACTTTTAGTATTGAAAATACTTCTGGGCGCACGTATATGGGACCCGTCTTTGAAAAAACGACATGCTACAAAACGAAATGTAACAGTCCGGGTATAATGACCTGCCTCATCAACGCGATCTCGGCGTTGATCAGGGAATAGAGCAAGGTCGTTCGAAGGCCGCAATGAGGTTTGGGTTTTAAGTCAAGTATGTAGGTGAGAGAAATTTTATGTGATATCCGATTTATAAGCCATGAAGCGAATAGGGTGCGTGTTATATTCAGGATTCTTTTATTTTATTTGTTCCTTTCGACAAGAAGTGTTACTAAAAAACTTGTGTATTCGAAAATAAAAGTGTGTGTGTGTCAATTATTGATACGAGGATTACAAACAAGGGTGGTCTTTTATAAAATAAGTGAAAATAAAATAGGTAAGTCCTTAGTGAAGTAGTTGAGCTTTCTATGTTGGTGTCATGGGGAATATAAAAATTGACCACTTGAAAAGTATAGGTAGATATAATAATTTATAGCTAGCAAATTGACAGTTTTTCGACCAAAAATTTATGTGGTGGAAGTTAGCCACAGATTCAGAAACGAAAATCATGTTTTACAGTCGCCCAGATAAGTTTTGGTTTTAATTTTTTTTTGTTTTTAAAAGCTTTTATTTAACTTGCAATGTACCTATGTATGTATGTATGTAAGTATGTATGTAAGTATATATGTATGTATGTATGTATGTAAGTATGTATGTATGTATGTATGTATGTATGTAACTATGTATGTTTGGGTCAAATCTTGGAAATCAAATTTGACCAACTTCCAGATGTCCGATTTACGTGAAATTTGAAACACATTCATATTTCCGATGACAATGCAATTTAGTGCTATCACAATTACAAAAAAACAAAATGGCGGATCCAAAATGGCGAACTTTAAAACCAAAACTTGTCTGGGCGACTGTAAAAACATGATTTTCGTTTCTGAATCTCTAGCTAAGTTCCACCACATAAAAATTTGATGAGTAAACTTATTTTGGGCAAGACTGTACCTGTCGAATGCACACTTTTTATTTATGGAAATATAAAATAAAGGCACTTTAAAATTAAAGTTACCTGTCAAATTGTTTATTTTTCGACGATTTTGACTAAATGTTTGTAATGTAAATAAATTATAAACTATTTTACTTCCAGAATGTCCCTCCATTCACATCAATTGCCGTTAAAGAAACGGAAACTTAATATTGTAAAAAATGAAAACGAAAAAGTTTTACCATTCAAGCAGAGAAAAATAACTCTTATAGAAGATAAAAAGGAAGCTGTCGAGTTATAGTCAAATGCTGAATTTTGTGTGCAGTCAAATGCAAATACTGAGAAAAAACATATTAAAACTTTTTTACTTTCTTTGGATGCAGAAGACTGTGGGACTTACCAAAAACAAGTAATTAATACTAATATTTCATTACCAAGCACTAGCGGTGCTACCGCACTTAATAAAAGTCAACCTGATAATAAGAAGCAAGACAATGTCAAACTTGCCTTGAACGCTAAACGTTGTCGGGAATATAGGCAACGAAAAAAGTTGAATAAAATAATTTCTTCGAATCCCAATACTACAGTTGATGGTGTTTCTGTTTTCCAAGATGTCTCTTCTGTTCAACGATCTGAGGAAAAGCAGAAAATCCAATCACGGGGAAAAGGTTCTACCAATAGTTCATCGGGTATCATCATAGAAAAGAAAGAAGCCAGGGAAGCACCAAATAAAACAGGTAATTGTGAGTCTTTTGAATCAGATATTTTGAACTTTTCAGGATATCTCAATAATTCAATAGTTACTTTAAATCCAACAAATACAAAAATTTTTGAAAAGAGAACATTATATTTAGAGCATTTTATGAACACTAAATTTTATAGTAATAATTTAAACGAATTCTGTCGTATATGTGACCGAATTTGGTGGACTAATGATATTTGCTCCATAACCAAGGATATTCTTCCCCTTCTTTATGAAGCTGGCTACCCAAAAATGTATTCGAGTATCGAGGATGAATGCAAATTTTATAAGTG
This sequence comes from Anthonomus grandis grandis, assembly GCF_022605725.1. NCBI lineage: Eukaryota > Metazoa > Arthropoda > Insecta > Coleoptera > Curculionidae > Anthonomus > Anthonomus grandis. The sequence continues at coordinate 2,040,346 of NC_065546.1, forward strand.
TTGTCGTAACTGTTATTCCACTTTATCCCGTAAAAAAACGATTCCTCAATTATATTTACGAGATACGCCATTATACCGAAAATATGATATTAAAATTAATAACACATTCTTGGGTATACATGAAGGTTATGATTTTGCAGAAGAAAATCAAATATTTTACGACCAGCTTTTCGAGATAAGGAATAGTCAAGAAGACATGATGGACGTAGTTTCGTCGCGTAAAGAAAAAATTTTAACAACTGAGCAATTATTAAACATGCAACAGCAAACAATTTTTTGGGGGGAAGATATGGTGTTACATTTAGCCCCAGGTCAGAAAAACAAACCGTTTGCATTATCTTTTGACGCTGATGCAGAGGAATTATCATTTCCTGCTATCTATTACGGACATGAAAGACAATTTAAAATTAATGTAACTCCTTATATGATGGCAACTAGTGAAATCCGTAGAAGAGATAGACGTGGTGTTACCCCTAATCACATTCTTTACATGGCAGCCAAAATCATGCGTTTGAGAATTATTCAAACATTTCAAGTATTGTTTCGCAATAATAGCCATGAGGTAAAAAATATTACAAGAGAAGATTTATTAGATCCAGAATTTGTGAAAGAAAGCATGGAAAAGAATGAGTCGTTTTTAAAAAATATACCTAATTCGATACAATATTGGCAATCAAAGAAAAAGGACTTATTTTGTATGATGCGTCAACTCGGAAAACCAACTGTATTTGTAACACTTAGTGCATCAGAGGTACATTGGAAGCCACTCTTAAAATGCGCCTATAAATTTCAACAAAATTTAGACGATGAAGATAACATTGACGATAGTATCTTTGATATTATGTCTAATAGTGCTAAAGCGGAATTAGTGAACAATGATCCTGTTATTTATTGCCTATATTTTAACAAATTAGTAGATACAATCATGATTGCTCTAAAAAAAAAGAGAGATGGCCCATTTGGAAAATATTATTTAAAAGATTACTTTCGTAGGGTGGAATTTCAGCATAGAGGTAGTCCACACTGTCATATGTTATTATGGCGTGAAAACGCTCCACCTTCCCACGAGGCACAGTTATTAAATGATGAACATTTACCGGAAACTATTGCATTAATTGATAGTATTGCCTCAGCCGAAGAATGTTTAGTTTCAAGCCCCAGGAATTTACAAACGCAAGCTCATACTCATACATGCTACAAAAAAAATACAAAAAATGCCGTTTTGGGGCACCATTTTGGCCAATGGATCAAACTAGGGTATTAATTCCGGTATTGCCAGTTAATAAGGATAACTCAAAAGTTTTGTTATTTGAAAAAATGCATGAAGCTTTAGAGGTGGGTTCTTTGACAAGTTTTGAGGAATTCCTTCAAAAATTTTATTTAGAGTCATTTGATGAGTATTTGGACATTCTTCGACATGGCATTCATCGACCCTCGGTTTTTATGAAACGTGGGATTGAAGACATTTGGATCAGTCCATTTAATCCATGTATTTCGAAAGCTTTGCAGTCAAATATGGATGTTCAGTTTATATTAGATGAATATTCCTGTGCTGCTTACGTTGCCGAATATGTGAATAAAAGTGAGCGTGGCTTTAGTTCCCTTCATCGAGAATTAATAAAAGTTCGTGATAAATATCTAGATATGGATTATGAGATGTGTATGAAAGAATTGGGTAAACTAGCATTAAATAATGTGGAAATGTGTGCCCAAGAAGCAGCTTGGTATTTGTTACGATTATCCATGTCTGAAGCGTCTAGAAAAGTGGAAGCCATACCTACACAGCATCCAATGGAAAGATTTTTAATGAAGAAATCATTGAAGCAAATGAATGAACACTTGTATCTGGTATTTTCAATACGCCTACGATGTTTGCGCATATTGCAAAATCTGTGAATTTTTCATTTATTGTTAGGCATTTTATAGTCACTCAACAAAATAGTCAAATACTTGATAACTGTGAACCAAAATAATCTCTCATTTATTTTATTCATCAGTATTTGTTTACAATCGCCTGAAATACCTGAGATAAACACGTGAGATCTGGTCACTATAGAAAATTTTCGGATCATAGCAACTTGTATTGATCATTGATCAACAATGCCTTGTCACAACAATATTGAGGAATTGCTAAACCAAAGCTATTCCTGTTTCTAATGTCATTGTCAAGGAAAAAATTCGTAAAAAAATCAAGAATTAATATCTTAAAAAGGAGAGGTCTCATGTAAAAAAGTGTCAGATGAAAGTTCCTTATTTTTTAACGCTAAATCAGACACTATTAAAAAAAACAGAGGTTTCTATGCAAAAAAGTAAAGTTGACCTTCATTTGACTTTGAAGACGTCCACTCAAGGTCAAACCAATGACGTCATTTTATGGGCCCCTGGAAACCATTCACGCTTCACATGAAACATTTTCTGGATACATGTTTAGTTTTCGAGATATTGCGATGTCTCAATAATATAAATATTTATTTAGTTATATTCTATCTAACTACTTTGAAAACTAAAACTTTTATGACATATTAAAAGTTCTTACATATTTCTAATGCTATAAACATTTATGCCCGTCAAAGTTATATTGCTTGTCATCAAAGTCAAATTTGACTAAAAGTTAAAAAGTGACAATTATCAAAAGGTATCGTTTCGGTAATATTTAGCTCAAAAATAAATATTTGTTAATTATTGCAGACATAATGACACGTTTATTCAGAGGAACAAACCTATAAAAACCTATGAAGGAATATTATTTCTAATTGGACCTTTAGGGCATTTATGTAAGACAGTTCTATAATAAAAAATCTGTTTAACAAAAATACTCACCGTTAGCTTTTCTATGCTAATTTTGGGCCTAGCAGCATGATACAGAATAAACAACAAATTAAGTCCAATTCCAACTAAAATTCCAATTTCCAGTGGCAGCACCAGGCATGCCACAAAAGTGGCTACACCCAGAAATAGATCACTTTCTAAAATAATTAAAAGACATATTTTTAAAATATATATAATAAATTCCGTTTTTTAAACATACTTTTTGACCTCCACATCGGCTTAACAACTTTAACTTCCACCATGAAGATCACGGCAGCGATAATGATGGCCGCTAAGGCAGCTTTAGGAATAAAATAGAAAAACGGCGTAAAGAATAGCAAAGCTAAAATGACTAATAATCCCGTATAGAGTCCTCCCATTGGTGTCTTAACACCGCTGCTATTATTTACGGCACTTCTGGCCAGTGCGCCAGCGCCCGGAAAAGCTTGCACGAAAGAGTTTGCAATGTTTGCAAGACCTATTGCTATAAGTTCTTGTGTGGCATCCACCGGCTTACCATTAGCTAAAAAAGGAAGAGAATTAATAAGATTATTGTTATAAAGTCAATGATAAACTTACAAAAAGCTTTACAGATGGCAATGGTCTCAAGAAGACCGATTAAGGGTGTTACGATGATGCCGGTGCCTAAGTTTGACATCATTTCGAAGAATGATACGTGAATTTCAGTTTCGTTTATGGTCTTGGTGTAGCCGAACGGCGGGGGTTGTAGGCTGGGTAATCCTGGTGGTACGTTTCCTATTAGCGTTAGTGGAGACTCACCTAAAATTGAAGGAAATGTTTTTTAATTAAGTTGAAGTGTTATCCAAAGTCAAAGTGGGAAAGCACTTTTGCTATGGAACAAGAGAAAATCGTCTCGAAGATTATTTTAAATGTGACTTCTCCTTAAGATGGATTTGCAAAGACTGTATAATTGTAACACTAGTATTAATTTACGATAGTTGCAAAATATTAATAGCAAGAATGCTTGTTTGCTAAAATTATTAAAAGAAATGAAGGACATGAAGGCCGTAAAATGTGAATTAAAGAAGTTCTTTAAGAAGGGATATCATATCCAGCATTTGTACAGCATCGCCAACATGATATAGTAAACGGTGCTTCAAGCTTGCCTACAATTGTTATTAATTTCATTAAAAAGCAGAATCAAAATGTAATTATTAAATAGGTCTAAAAACTTAAACTTTGAACTCTTTAAGAAAAAAAATAATGAGTAACGTAAAAGTACCAACAAAAATACTGGCAAAGGTTTATTCGAACCTATAGAACCTATATTAAACGTGTTAAAAATTAACAAAGTAAAATTATACAGATCGTGTTTTCGTTCGTTACTTATAGGAAACATACCATAGAGGCGAAATTTTGCAACGTTGCGCGTGTACGAGTGCACGCGCTGAGCGACAGAGCACCGTCCCGGCCGGCTCGAGGACTGGATTTACGGGATTACTAGTCGACCGAAGTGTCTTGGCCTCCGAGATTTGGATGCGCTGTGACAAACCCGACGGGAGCTCATTTAAAGTGGTGCTCTCGTAGTGTTCACATTGTTTACTCCGCAATACAGAGGTGATATTAAAACTTTTATAGTTCAAAATGCCCTTTCAAACTAGTTTAAGAAATAAAGTTCTTACCGGCCAAAGTCGGGAAATAATTAGCAATTTGTTAAATTTTATGCAAGCAGAAGCCGTAGCTGGAGAAGTTTCAATTCCTCTCGAAAAGGTATGTATGTATTTAATACCATTAACTTATTATTATTACATTAACTTAACTTATTATTATTGTTTTTTACGCGACTGATGTAATAGTAAACAATTAAGACAAGTTACAAATTATAACCTTTCATCCCGCGAAATGTACCGCGAAATTTTTTATAAGGGCATCAAAGTTTGGATTAAATTTGTAAAGGTTGTTTTGATAATTGTATTGTTTTGATCATTTTTTAAATTGAGAATTTGATTTTGACTAAGACGGTCACTTTTAAGTGATAAAAATAATAATTTTAAAACTGTTTTATGCGTTGCTATGGTAACATTTTATTTTTTTACCCGCTTTTTTTATTGTTATGAGACTGGCTAAAAAACATCCATTTTCGTTTCGCTTATCCAAAATACATCATGTATTGTATAGGAGGTATGGAAAACTAAGTTTTCGATGCACGTATTTTGGAAAAATATTTTCACAACATCTTTTTCAGACGAGGTCAATAATTCACATGAGTCAAAAGCTATGATTTTTTTAGAACCATAAAATATTTTTTTAAGATTAGAGCATCGAAAATTTAGTTTTGCTTTGTAAGGTTTATTATTTTGCGACTTTTGATTTAAGGAAATTGTCACTTTATATGAGGCCATTATTTGCAAAACTCGCTAATCGACATTTTTACCGAAAATTGTTTTTTGTGTCAGAAATGTTCATTTTTATAAGGCTAATAGTTTGGTCGAGTCAGTTCCACGCTAAACAGGCTCTTTGATACCTAAATATCATATCAAAAAGGCTTGTAATTTGCAAAACTGGTTCTATGCTTCGCGAAATTAGTTGCAAAACTCGCTGAATGCGTTTGAACCAATAGCGCGCGTTAGAATATTCACGTGACTTTTTGCAGCTGTTTATGTGTTTTTACGTCTTATTTGCAGTCGCAGCGTGTGTCATATTAGTTGTTATCGTCCGTCTTATTTCAACGATTGTTGATATTGTTCAGTGTTCAATTATTATTTTAACGTCTTATTTGCTATGGAAATACTACATGCTAGTTCAAGTGTTTTACCTAGCCCTGCTGGGAAAGGACGTAAGAAAGAACGTCAGCCAGAAAACTATAAAAGAAATGTTGCCAAGCGTATGCGGTAGGTATATCATTTTTTAATGTGTCATAGAATCTTTTAATTAATCCCTGCTGTTCTATTCTAGACATTTACCACAGACTCTGGCAACGTATCCGACCTGCAAGCATGATGGTCGACCAGGACAACCTTATTATTGCACGACACTAACGATGGCGCAGGTCAAGGAGTGTCACGCGTACTTGTACGAATCTAAAGACAAGATAGAACAAGATAGGCGAATACTGGCTTGCTGCACGGGAAACAAACCCAAAAGAGGTAAAACAGACCACGCTCAGGTTTCTATACAATACAATATCCGTTTGAAGGATGGGCACTTGATAAGGGTATGCCGAAATGCCTTTTTGGAAATATCAAATTTTAGTAAAGATAGAATTCAAAGGGTAATGCGAAATTTTGTGCTTTTCGGGGCTCTTCCAAAGGAACGCAGAGGTGGCGATCGAGTAGGTGTAAAAAATATTGACAAGCAAAAAAGCATAAAGCAATTCATTGAATCAATTCAGTGTGTTGAATCGCACTATTGCCGAAGCAAGTCAAGTGTCCGGATGTATTTACCTTGTGACCTTTCTTTTAAAAAGCTCTACAATCAATATCTGGCAAAAACCCCGGAAGGTATGCATGTAAAAATAAGTTATTTCAGAAAATATGTAAATGCTAATTACAATATTGCATTTGGGACCCCACAGACTGACTGTTGTTCTTTCTGCCTGAGGACGAAAGAACAGATTAAATCAATGACATCCGCGAGTGGTAGGCATCAATTAATTGTGGAACATCGCATCCACGTATTGAAGGCAAAAACCTTTTTCAAATTACTTAAATACACTAAACCAACAACAGTTACCTTTTCTTTTGATTGTCAAAAGAATCTGGCCTTACCACGGTTGCCTGACCAATCTGCCTACTTTAGCCAGCAAATTAATTACCATAATTTCACAGTCGTATGTGGTAGCTCCCAGACTCAATTAAGAGTCACAAATGTCTTTTCATACTTATGGACCGAAATTCAATCTCCGAAACATTCTAATGCTATAACATCGGCTGTTCGAGATGTTTTGATTAACTTCAATTTTGAAAATTCCGTAACAAAAATAAATTTATTTGCCGACGGGTGTGGCGGCCAAAATAAAAATACTATAATGATGGCAATGCTGGCCCACTGGCTTCAAGAAGGGGCGCCAAAAAACATTAAATGTCTGGAACTGATTTTCCCGATGGTTGGACATTCCTTCATCCCTCCCGACAGGGTTTTTGGTTTGGTCGAAAAGGACATAAAGAAGACACCAGTAATTGTCGAACCTTGTCAATATGATGACATAATTAAAAAACATGCCACTGTTCGAAAGTTAGGGGTTGACTGGAGACTATTCGACTGGAGAGCAGAGACCAAAAGTGTAGTGAAGAATCCCTCATCGTGGCATTTTGCCTTCAATAAAGCAAAACGTTTCATTTTCATCAGGAATAATGGTACTGTTCTGGTGCAAGGCGAACCTAATTATCGCACTAATATTGGGCAACCTAAAGGTATTTGCAAAAAAAATTGCAAAGTTTCCTCGCTATCGCCTAAAGAGATACCATTAGGCAATCAATTGAAGGGTGACAAAAGTACAATTGACAAGTTGCTGGCTCAACATTACGGAAACGATTGGAGGAGTCTTCCACAATTAACTTTCTATAAAAGTCATCTCACAAAGCCTGCCGCTGCACGCGAAGAAGACGATAAGTTGGAGGGATGCCAAAATCAAACTGAGGATTTTCCTGTTTGAATAATTTATATTTTGATTTTGTTTTGACTGAATTTCCAACATTTATTTTTGTTAGAAAAAATGTTTCTTTGTTTTTTATGCAGTTAAATAAACGCAATTAGGATTTGTTTATGCTTTCACCCTAGTTTTAATATTATTATCATGTTTGATTAATAAAGGGAAGAACTAGAAGATATATATTTTTTTAATTTTAATTGCAAAACTCTCTCTATGCACTTTATTTATTTATTTTTAGCAACATTTTTAGCGTTTTAGATTTCTAATTAGTGGTTTTGCTTTTCTGTACCTACGAAGCTACCAGTAAAAAAAACAGCTAAATTATAATGCATTAGTAGTTCTGTGAGCATTTTTTTCATTTCCTGAACAATTTGCTTTAAAGCATAGGACGAGTTTTGCAAATAATGGCCTCATATAATGTATGTATAAATTTATAATGTAGGTACATATGTACATAGGTTATTATAAAATTAACATATTTTTAAATAATTTGATATTTACCACTAGATTATCTTCAGAAAACTTAAGAAAATCCAATTAATACAAATTTACCTGGCCTGGTGCGCCTTTATTTATAATTTTATAAATTTTTGTATAAGCTCGTATTTTTACTACGTGTTAACGCAACAGCAAAGTATTTTTTCCTTATGTGTAATTGTTTGGCAGATTTATAAATTTACTTTTTTTTATAGGTTCAAGAACGCGTTGCAGCAGCAACAGGGGTATCAATTAGAAGTATTCGACGAATTAAAAAAGAGGCAACATTGGTTACATCAGGCCAATCAACATCGTTTTCAACACCTAAAAGAACTAATAAAAATATCAAAATTAAAACTCGCTTGGATGACGCAAATTTGGGAATTTTGCGAAGAACAATCATTAACCACCATTTCACAGAGAAGACAGTTCCTAAATTAAAAACAGTGCATGCAAAATATGTCGCAGATACTGGGTATCAAGGATGTAAAGAGACTCTGCGTAAGGAAATGCATAAAATCGCTTTTCGATGGAAAAAATTTAGGAGCAATCAAAGAGTGCTAATTGAGCAGCAACCCATCAGGCTGCTAAGAATAAAGTTTCTTAAAAAAATACGTCAGTACAGAGAAGAAGGTAGAAACATAGTATATATGGACGAGACATACATTCACTCAACGCATACTAACTTAAAAGGTTGGAGTGATAACTCTTTGGAAGGCATTAAAAAACCAACAGGCAAGGGACCACGTCTCATTATAGTTCATGCAGTTGGCGAAGATGGTTTTGTCCCCAATGCGTATATTAGATGGAAATCCAACAGCACAAGTGGCGATTATCATCACGATATGAATTATGATAACTACAAAAAATGAGTTTCAGACAATCTCATTCCAAACCTAAAGCAAAGGTCTGTTGTGGTAATTGACAATGCTCCATACCACAATAAGCAAATAGATAAAGCACCAACAACAATAACAAAAAAAGCAGAAATGCAACAATGGTTACGTTTAAGGGGTATATCATATGACAGTGATTACTTTAATAAGTCGAATAAACCAGAAAGTGACTTATCTGGAATAGACGAACTTACTGATAATGTTGAAGAACAAGCTGTGGGAAATAAGAATCTAACAGTTGACGATGATAAAACGTACCTTAATTTGTAATTTTTTTATGTATAAATTTATTAATGAAATATTAGATAGGTATATTTAATTTTTTACCATTTACATAACATAATTTAATTTTATAATAAGAACATTTTTTATGTATTATGTCTATATAAATTTATTTATAATGTATTAATTATATGTATATAATTAAATATATGTATCCATACATAATGTGTACAAAATGTAGGAAATACATAATAAATAAATATTGGTAAATATTACACTGGATTTAATTTAGGATTATTAAATAAATTAATAAAAATACCTTTGTTATAATTATTCATTTATTTTATAAATTTATTCAAAATTTTTATCCTAAGTAATTTCCGTCAAGGCTGGTACACACTTGGGACACACTGTATATTGGTAAATATATTAATTCATGCGTTCATTTACTATTCATAATATAATTTAATTAAAACAAAAATTAAATAAAATTTTAAGCGCGTCAAATATGCTGGATGTAGACGTAGTACATGAGCCTCGATTTATTGATTTTTGTGTTTTGCATCTTCCTCGCACCCTGACTCTTTCACTTCTTTATTTGCGCATCTCAGAGGCCAAGACACTTTGGTTGACTAGTAGCACCGAACATAAACTAGAATAGAAGGATCACTCTAAGCGCCGCCCAAAATGTTGCCTTTCTCACTCGCTTTCTGATGCTACTCTTTTTTGCTGCCCGGTGGCGACTGCGTTATACAGGGGCGTCTTCAATATTAGAACTATAATAGCGTTGTGCGGAAATTTTGTACTTTAAAAATGCCGGCGATATGTTGCGTAGATGGCTGCAGGAGTAAAAGGGGATATACATTTTTTTAAAAATAAAAATGGATTAGTTTACAGAAAAAAAATACACGCTTTTCTTCAGTATTTCTTAAATATCTCGGAAAATTGAGATCCTACAAAAAAATTCAAAAAGTGTCAGCGATTTAGAGTACATATTTTTTTTTAATCGTGATTTTAATCTAAAAAAATGCAAAATTTTTGGTAATATTCTGTTATTAGTGGTGGTTTTTAATAGTGAAAGCTATCCGATTTATTATTAGTTGCATTGCAATCATTTGAATGATATAAATTTTAGCCACTTATACCGTCTAACCATACTTAAAACTTCATTTTTTTCGTCATTAAGGGTGGTTTTTAAGGGTTTACGTTTCAAAATATTGATGTGTACTATAATCCCCAATGTAAAACTATATTTATTTTGCATATTTATATGAATTCTAGGTTGTAAAACACCTATTTTCGTTTTATTTAAATTTTAGTGGTTTGTTCTTTCATCCCCTATTTAAAAAGCAAATAATTAGGCATTTAATAAGTTTTTTTTATTTAACTGCCTTTTTATATTTCACTGTTACCGAGTTCCATATGCTGAGTGTTGTTATCACATTATTATGTAAATTTTATTAAATATTTAAAAAATGGGTATATTAACGAAGTTATTATTAATTAAGTGTATGTAATATTAGGTAGGTAGTTTCTTGGTCAGTTAAGAAAAGAGCATGAAAGGAACATAAAGCTAAGATTTAATTGTGTACATTCTAATAAACTTAATTTTAAAGCTATCTACCAAGTGTTTTTCTTACAGTTATTTGTTCAAAAGAGATACTTAATAATATTCTTTGAATTTCATTTTAACAATAATACAAAGTGCCTTTAATTTCAAAAAATTCCATATATTACACGCTGCCCGCCGCGATGTACGAAAATATTCCTTATTAAAAATGTTTCAAACACCCCCCGTATCGTAAAGGATTGCCGTCGAAACTAAATAATGATTTACGACCGCGTAAAAAAAGTCGGCACTGTTTAGAAGTCCCTTCTTCAAACGGCCGCAAGAGAGTGAACCTACTGCCTTGTTCTTTATACTGTGCTAGTAGTAAACATCTGACTTTCGTGGGAGCTGCGTCGTTTGGCGACTTCAACAGGTGGTTCTTGACGTTGTGTGTGGCATTTTTTACAATCTTGAAGACAAAAAGATGTCTCAAAATTTGTAACCACATTTAAAGCCGTTTTTGCACAAGGAATCGGTCTATTCTCAAATGTCACTGAAAACAAATCTCTACAATGTGCTGCCGAATTGCCTCCATAAAACCATTTAATTAGTTGAACCCTTTCGGAAGGGGTATAAAGAGCCATAGTGAAAAAAACACGAAAATAACGCTCAAAAATTATTAATGCAACGTGCAGTAAACACAGCAAAGTGAGGTCTGCTGACTCCCGGTTCAAAAAATAAAAACGCAAAATTCAGCCGCAACCAAGCGGTGTTGCCATTATTTTGGGTAATACGTAGCTCACAATAACACGATCTGTATACAGTGCTTTCAACCTATGGAAAATCAAGTAGATCAACATGGTGTTACTGAATGAAAATAATATACATTTTCAGCAGGATGGAGCTCCCGCGCACTACACTTTGGTAGTTCGAGAGTGGCTTGATGAAAATTTTCGAGAAAAGTGGATTGGCAGGCGTGGTGTGTTAGGTCTCCGGACCTAACCCCCACTAGACTTTTTTCTTTGGGGCTACTTAAAAAGCAAAGTTTATAAAACCCCACCTGAGAGTATTGAGAATTTAAAAAATAGAATATTTCAAGAATGCGGAGAAATTAGTGGGCAGACCCTTGCCAATGTTCGTAAGGAGTTTGAAAATAGGCTTTTTTATTGTCTTGCTAATAACGGCGTGCCTTTTGAACATTTAATAAAATAAATTTGTTAAACTAATTAAATTTGTTTTTCTACCCTAGCGATTTACACTTTAATTGCTTCTTGGTCAATCAATTCTATTTTTTTTTACAGCCATTGATAGCATAATGAATGCCCTTTAAAATAATGTATCACACGATGGGGGTTCCCATTTGACATATTAAAGTGAGGTTAGCTGAAGGTGAGGAGGTGATTGACAGAACTTCAGTAAATGCATAATTAAACGTCCCCCTGTATATCTAATTTCACGTGTTGTGATGGTGGATCGTTTTGAAATGAAAGCACTGTATGCTGAATGTTTAGGAAGTCTTTTTAATAAAATGGTAAATTATGAGAAAGTATAGGTACGGATAGGATGGAACAGTTAACCGTTATTATGAACTGAAGAACAATTTTGCGATGTTTTTATTATCAAATACTCTATTATAAGAGTAGAAAATGTACAGGGTGTCTCAAATTCGAGGGTGACCATTGGAATCTCGGAAACCGTAAGAGTTTCTCGGGTCGGTTAAATGGGGGCAAAGTTTCGCAATTTGGAGCTTAACACGTTGACTGCCATGAGATTTATATAAAAATCATTCTCAGACGCCACTATGTCAAAATTGAAATAATTAGTCAAAATGGCTTATAAATCAAAATTTTTAATATTATATGTTTGAGCTACTTAAGCATAAAAATGTCGCGAAAACGTCCTTTGAATGACCGTGAGCTTGAGAATTTTGCCGCAATGGATGAGAATGAGTGGGACAGTTTCCTAAAGGATAATTCGGATGAGGACCCGAAATATGAAATGTTTAGTGAACAAACTTCAAGTGAAAGTGATCAGGATCAAATCCAGCCACCCGAAGAATCACATTTAGATCCTGAGTAGGTTGACATCGCGGACGAGCACATTGAAGACGAGCTACCAGAAGTGCCAGACTTAGACGCAGAGTGGGTTGACATTGAGGAGGAGCCACCACATTTTGATTTTTTGATCATTGGATTTATGTCTCAAGAACCGCAGTAACGATAAAATATCTTGTAAATTTATTCTATTCTAATGAGTTTTTAAGCTATTTGGCACAACAAACAAATTTGTATGCGACCCAGGAGATCGCAAAACATCCTTTGACAAGGTCCTCCAGATTGACCAGATGGGTCGAAACGACCCCAAATAAACTGAAAATATTTTTCGGTCTTCTTTTACATATCGTCGCTTTGGTAGTGAAGAGTCGTAACCCACAAATTGAAAATTTGTGGGAAAATTGAAAATTGAGTTAAGACTGTCAACAAATAGTAAAAAGTATAAATTTTGATTATTAAAAGTATCCTAAGCCACAACCTATATAAAGTCCCTGAAACATAAAATTTGCTAAGAGATCTAACCCACATTTTAATATAGTGAATAGGCATAAGCAGCTTAGCACTTTTAGCAACTGCGTTTTTAAGCGTTATGGATCAAAATATTATAGATGTGAATAAAACTAATCCACATTTTTATGGTTTCTGTGTTGGCTCTTGCGTCCCTGTTTCGGCCCGCTCGTGAATGCTGAGTATCTTTTTATCTCTTTTTGGTGTCGTTAATTAAAAAAGAATCAATATACACACAAAGTCTACTAAATTACCTTTCGAAATCGCTATTTGTTTATGTTTTGGAATAATAATTGCACGCATTTAGTGCGCTTTGTATTCTTGAGTTAGAGCGTTGACTGTTTAGTTTTTTTGTTTATTTAGTTAGTGTTTTTGTATTGTTAAGAGTGCTTTTTAAAAAATGTCTTCAAGGAGTAAACTTATAGTCCAAAGAGCACTAGAAATGCAGTTAAATGATGACGAAAGGTCCGACGAATCCTCTGATAATGAAGAAAAAGAATATACCATACTATCGCCGGTTTATTTTGGTAAGTACATAATTATTTTTCGAGTGAATAGTGCGGAATTAGGCGTACGTAATTCGTAATTAACGTACTTTCTGTATCTAACATGATTATAAATATGTACAAATTAAATACCTAACTTATTGTAACTTATAAAAAGATAATTATTAAAATGTATGCACATTTTAGATAAAATGCCGGTTACTGCAGGAGATTGTGGGCAAGACATTCCCGATACCGATGGGTTATTATTATCGCCACCAGTAACAGTTGAAGGTATAAAAAATTTAACGCAAGTACGCAGTCGCATGTGATTTATTAAAAATAATGTTTTTTTTTCAATTAATATTTTAAGTTAAGTTTAATTAAATTAAATTAAAAAATTAAATAAATATATTTATCGTTTGTAATTCTAAGCATGCATCTGCGTTACATTTAAAGTAGTCGTTTTTTTTTAAATTACGTTTAAAATGTTATTACTTTTAGGCAGAGAACAAAGCGTTGAATTTCCGGGGCTGAGTGCAGTCACGGCTTACCATCAAGAATTTTGAACAGTCGAGTATCACCACCAGTTGAAGGTAGTTTGTTAATTATTGTAATCAAGTACACCATATTTTTAATTTTCAGTGCAAAATCAAGAAAATCGAAACGACGATAACGACGAAGCATCTTCAAGTTCAGAACCGTTAGTAAATGTAAGAAAAAGGCTTTTGATGGAAAGAAACAATGCCACATCAACATTCGATGTCACCGAAAATGCAGAGAAGGAAAAGCTAACAAGAAAACGAAAACGTGACCCATCAAAATGGACCAGAAATGTCCAAAAAACTTTAAGAATGGAGGGAAAAGAATATCGGACACAGAAGGGAAGACCTAAAAAAGCAAAAACAGTAGCAGAGGTAAAATGTAGATGTCATTACAAATGTAATGAACTTTTTTCCAATGAAACGCGACATGATATTTTTAACGAATTTTATAATATAAAAAGCGAAGAGTCAAGGTGGAACTTTATTGCTAAACATGTTCAGCGTATCCCAAAGAAGCGTTCATACGTTGTACAAAAAGAGGGTAGTCGAAGAAAGTTTACCTTAGTATATAAACTTACTGCAAGACATACACAACATCAAGTTTGTCAAAACTTTTTCCTTAAAACTCTACAAATTTCGAGTAAAAAGGTACTTACAGCACTGGATAAAAGTTCTGCACATGGAGTCGTTAAGCCAGATCAAAGGGGCAAGAAATCACCACCGCAAAAAAAATCTGAAGCAACCAAAGACATAATAAGATCTCACATTAAAAAATTACCCTTCATTTCTTCACATTACTGTAGAAGCACAACAAAGAGGGAATATCTCCCTACAGGATTATCTGAAAATAGAATATATTTAGATTATAAAGATTATTGTGCAGAGCTTGGAGTAGTACCAGAAAAAGCTAGCTTTTATAAGCATATTTTTACCTCGGAGTTCAATATTGGTTTCCATCGGCCTAAAAAAGATCAATGTGATTATTGTGCCGAGTTTAAAAACAAAAATGATGAGGAAAAGATAAAAATGCAAGACAGTATGGATGCACACTTGGCCCGAAAAACAGAGGCTAGAGAAGCAAAACAAATCGACAAAAATCGTGCAAAACTTGACAAGAGTTTTTTGTGTTTTGCCGTAGATATGGAGAAAATTCTTTTAACGCCTTCATTACAAGTAGGAAAGTTATACTATACCCAAAAACTAAAGACATTTAACTTTACCGTATATAATTTGGGGACTGCACAAGCTGAAAATTTTATGTGGCATGAGGGGGTTGGCACCAAAGGTTCGTCAGAGATCGCAACCTGTTTGTGGAAACTTTTAAATGGCTTTAGCCCTGAAGTAAAAGAAGTTACATGCTATGCTGACACAGCATCGGGACAAAACCGTAACTGCATTAATGCTGCCATGTTTTTTACGAGCTGTACATTTGCTTCCGATTGAAATTATTAACCAAAAATTTATGGAGTCAGGACACTCTGAAATGGAATGTGACAGCGTTCATTCTGCCATTGAAAACCGTGGTAATAAAATCGATATTTACACCCCAGAGGGTTGGTACACAGTAGCTCGAACTGCAAAAACTAAGCAACCATTTTACAATGTTACTGAAATGAACTATTCAGATTTCTTAAATTTTAAATCTTTTTCCAAATCCGCAATATTAAACAAAAAAAAAATGTACAGATGGAAGTAATTTGAATTGGTTAAAAATAAAATGGATTCAATATAGGAAAGAAGAACCTAACAAAATTTTCTTTAAAAAACGTCTTGATGATTCTGAATTTCGTTCCATAGAAGTTAAAAAGGCATCTTTAAGAAATGGCGTATCTTCCCTAAATGCAGTTATACCTAATTTGTATACAACTAGTATACCAATTGAAAAACGAAAATTAACGGGCTTGCGTAAGTTATGCGAATCTGACTCCATAAAGTCTGCTTATCACGGATTTTATGAGGGACTAAGAACCACTGATGAGGATCAAGTTGAATCCGAGAACGACGAAAACTGACAGTTTAAATAAAATTTATTTTTAAACATTTTGTATTAGTAATATTAATAATAAAAAGTTAAAAAAAACTGCTGAGTTTTATCATTATTTTATAACATTATTATTGTTAGATCTTTTCACATCTTAAAATATTCCGGCAAAACAACTAGCTCTGTGGTAGTGAAAGGGGCTAAGCCACATAAAACCTAAAATATTGTTTATAATTTCAAAATAAAAATATCCACACAACAAGTATGACACCTAATTACAAATATCAAAAAATTGTTATGATTTGACCTTTTTTTAATATTCTAGAAAAGAATATATAAGTTTTTTGGAAACAAACTTTTTTGAAAGCGCGCTAGCTCCAGTTTTACTTTATGTGGGTTAGGACAGTTCACAACCAAAGCGACGATATGGGTTCATGTAGTTTCCCATCTATTGAGCCCTTTTGGCGCCAGGTTGTGAGCAGAAGTCGATTCCAGTTACTGTTAAGTTTTTTGCATTTCGCTGACAATTCGGGAGTGACTGAACATCGTTTATTTAAGATTAGACCAGTTCTTGATCATTTCAAATGAAAATAATGCAGAATCACTATGTTCCAGACAAAAACTTATGCATTGACGAATCAATGGTCTTATTGCGTGGCAGGCTTATTTTTAGACAATATATAAAAAATAAGAAGCATAAGTACGGGGTAAAATTATATGAACTATGCGAATCTGCTGGCATGGTTCTAAAAATAAAATTATATTGCGGGAAATCAGAAGCTATCGAGAATTATTTGGGACATGCTGCAAGTGTGGTTCTTCAATCAATCAATCAATCAAAGCTTTATTATCATAAAATTTAAAATTTTGTTGACAAAGCTATTATTTAAATAAATCATACAAACAAAATATACACAAAGACAAAACAAAAAATACAAATATATAAAAATAAAAAATACAACAAAACACTTAACAATTTTATAAATTGTTTAGGTCACATTTCCTTAAAATCTATAAAATATATATACATTCACTTGTATACAAAGTCGGCAAAAGGCAGTTGTTTACAAAAACATTATTAGCAAACTACTAATTTGTTTATATAATATACGAATATTATTTATGTACATTATCATAACAACATAAACAAATTTACCAGTGTTTAGGAAGCGCGTGCTTAAAATTACATAACATTAATTATTAAAAAATTAAAAAAAGTCGTTTACTGTGTATAAGGCTCTCTCCAGCAAGTATGATTTCAGAGCTTTCCGAAATTTGGAAAAAGTTGTTATTGATTTGATTTCAAATGGGAGATGATTGTGCACTTAATGAAAAATTATTTAGACAAGGGTTATGTACTCTATACTGATAATTTTTATAATTCAGTAGGCTTAACTAATAACATGTAACAGCGAAAAAAACATATATTTGTGGCACCTTACGCGGTAATCGAAAGGGAAATCCAAAGAATGTCGTTTCAAAAAAGCTAAAAAAAGGCGAATGTATATGGCAAAGACGCAAATCAGTAGTGGTTTGCAAGTGGAAGGACAAGCGAGAGGTATTGACGACTTCAAATATGCACAAGTACGAATTTCAAGTACAAATGATTGAAGTGCGCAACAGGAACGGAAAAGTTTCTGTGAAACCTAATATAATAAAGGACTACAATGCAGGAATGTCAGGTATCGACCAGTCCAATCAAATGCTAAGTTACTATAGCGCACTAAGAAAAACCATTAGATTGCCGAAAAATATTGCATGGCATATTCTCGAAATATATATACATAACGCTTACTTGCTGTTTCGTAAATTGATCGGAAGCAGAATAAAATCTTTAAAATTTAGAGAGATGCTTATGTCTACTCTTCTCGGTGATAAATAAAAGTCCAGCAGCGTACAGCAGCGGAATTGTCACTATTTGGAAGGTATACTACCAACCGAAAAAAAAACAACGACCTACAATAGCTTGCCGTGTATGTACTTCGAATAAACTTCGACGAGAAACACGTTATTTCTATCCTGTCTGTGAAGAAAAATTTTTTTTATTATTTTTTTTTGTAAACTTCATATTATTATCTTACCTATCTGTAAACACTAGCAATTAAGTTTCCCTATTTTTAAGGCACAGTTTATGTTTTTCCGCTTTTTATTAGAACTAAAAACATTTTAAATTTTTTTTTGTGTCACTGCATTTTGCTTCCTCTGTACTAAACAAGATGAAAATATAATTTTAAAATGACGCCACAATGTGTCTTACTGGTCTATTGCGAGCGCCCAGCACCACAAATTTCAAGGCAAACGCCACGAGTTTACTCGTACTGGGCGCCGTAAAACCGAGATAACTCGTGGCTGGCGAGTACTCCCTATAGATTGTCAACCACGAGTTATCTCGTGCTTGGCAGTCAACGTGTTAATAAAATGACGTTAAAAAAATTTTAAAATTCCGGATGCTTCCGGAGTTATCCGAAAAAAATCGAAAATTATTAAAATCGTTTTTACCTTCTACCGACTTTATTTATAGAGATATCGGAAAACTAAAAACGTTTTTCATTGCCACTTTTTATAACCTACAACATGACGCAAAAAAAATTATCCGACGTTTCGATTTTCTCATTTTTAAGAAGTATTTTTAATTGCCTTTAAAATGAGGTATCTCACTTGCATGTCCGATTACTCCTTCTAGTACTTCCCATATCAATGGGATTTTCAAAAAAATTGATTTTATATAAACTGAAGCTATAAAATACTCTGTATCTTCCAAATTTTTCTACAATTAAATATCTCCGGTAAATTACAAATTTTATGCATTAAAAAAAATAATACAATAGGTAATTACTTTGCGCTATAATAAATTATGCTTGAAAGGAAGGATTTGCATTAGACAATTTTAAAAAATGACTTTGAATTTCTAATAGATTAGATATTTATTTGCAAATTCAGATAACTTTTTCAATGTCAATTAGACGTTTTAGAATGAAAATTGCTTATTTAATAATATGTAATCATAAATTAAAATTTGTCTACAATATGACGCACGCATGATTAAATGAAACGATTTAAATACTTATTTTTTTTTTAAAATATATAAAAAGTACTTACCATTTACATAAAATGAATATCCAATAAATCCGCAAACTATGACGATAATGGCGTTTCTAGCTGTTGAAAATAACCAGAGAAACTTATTGCAGGCTGCTTGGAAGGTTGACGGTTCTCCTTTGGAAGGGCCAAGTTTAAATTGCCCAATAATCTACGAAGAAAATGGAAATGAAAGGAAAATTTGATTTTATTTATTAGAAATTTTTCATTTTGTATATTAGATATAAAAGTATAAAACTATACTTAGAGTATATTATGATTTTTCAAAAATTTGAAAAAATAAACTCGATGTTTACAAAAATTTAGGAAGGTAAAGAATTATCTTTTCTAAAGAAAATAAAGTTTTTCTATAAAAGGTATACAATTTAAATTTTCATTCGATTTAGCAAAAAAAAAAAGACTTACTCTCATGATAAGCAGGACGGCAATACAACAGATGCCCAAAACCGTATCCCAAACATTGGTATTGTGTATATCTTTGAAAATGTTCCTCCAAATGTCAGTAAATACGGAACCAGCTGCATGTATTCCCAAAATATCCTTCACTTGGGATGTTAAAATGATTAGAGCCACTGCTGATGTAAATCCTGAAGATACCGGTCCGGAGATAAAATCTATGAGAAATCCTAAAAATATGCCTGTTTAGTAGTGTGAAAACATCTCGATGAATTTAAATAAGACCAAAAATAATGTTTAACGTTAAATTAAATTATGCATTTTTAATGTGTCCTGTTATAAAGCATTATCAAGGTAATAAAATAAAAATATTTTTGTATAGCTGAACGAAATAATAAATTGGTTTTCTGTGTTTTGGACTTTATAGTTGGCAAATTTGCAATAATTAATTTTGACCTTTGAAGCTTTCGCTTTTAAAATCTTATACACATGTAATTAATTTTCATGCATACATTATGAGGAAGTTTAATTAATAGTTTATATTTATAACCAGAGAGAGAACAAATATATATTTTTGTTAATGTTCTTAACAGTAGTATTAGGAAAAAAGTCTATTACGTCCTCTAAAAACGAAAATTACGTAAAAAAGATCCGTGGACAAAAATGAAAAACATAATACACATAAAAACAAAAATAAACTGTCTTTTTATTAACACATTCGCGGACAGCCCTGTCGCAGCCGTCATGTGTATTGTGGCAGACCGGCCATAGCAGCCATTTTAAAATTTGCTTGGACGGCGCTAGCCGGCCTAAAATACGTGTTATTCTTATGGTAGTGAATCACCTGTGTCGCACAGTGCTGCCAACTTAGCGGAATTTCCGCTAGATTTGGCGTAATTACATTTGCATTGGCGGAAAAAAAATTGCTTATTGCGGCTAGCGGATTTTTTAGCAGAAAACTGAGGTTTACCTGGGGGGAAAAACATAATTTAGCGTATTAACTGCAACTGTCCTTTTAAACAATAAATTAGAATAATTTTATTGTTTTTACATATCGATTTATTAGTAATAGGCAACATCGCCTTTGCATGCTTTGTCGACTGATATATTCGAACTCCTATTAGCTGCATAATTCAGATCTTGGGGATTCTCTTTAGTTCGTAACTTGCCTTATTGGGAAATAAGAAACATAATTTATCAGGTCAGAGTTACGTTGTTAGGTTATGCTGTTTAGTGCTTTGCAATTTTGTTGTTATTGTTTTATATTGTTCGTTTTCTGCTTAAAAACAGAATAACTGGTAAGTTTCATTGTTATTGTTATTGTTTCAAGTGTTAGGTACGTTATGGGTGAAATGCGAAATCTAGAAACACTGCGTCTTAGCCGGATAATTCTAGTAAATATTGTCTTGGTTTGGGTTATGATGACATAAGAGTGGAATTGTTGTTTTTTTTTAAATATTATTTTTATTATATTCTTAAAATGATTTAAAACATACCGAAT